>NC_133874.1:5091437-5449036 GCF_044706935.1 Curcuma longa
ATGATGTTAATTTGCATTAAGACCATGAGGGTTGACATTAAATTTATTAAATTTTTTGATCCAATTGATTTTATGATAATAATAAAGAAAGTTACTGTCATTCTTTTTTTTTTAAAAAAAAAATTGATTAGTGAATTACTTTGAGCTCGAGCCTTAATCATCATTATTGATTTTTAATTTAATTACTTTAAACTAGGGAAACGATTTTGGAATATGATTTTCATAATTTATATCACAAAGTAGACTAGAGTAACTTAATACTTATCTTCTATTTTACATATAATTTTAATAAATATTATATGTAAAATATATTTTCACTTAATAAGAGATGGAGTGACAGTGCCCTCAAGGTACGGTCAGCTTCACGACTATCTATGAAGAGGTAAATTAAAAAGTTGTAGTTGACCATGACGAAGGAGAGCATTGCATCGACTTCGTCGAGATTCGATCCTTGTCTACTTCAACAACTCTGTTTCGTCGTAACCAATTCACCTATGCTCCGTAGGGGTGAGTATTTCGAGGCCAATTTTGATAAATTTAAATATTATTCTCCATGACTCTGATAGTGAGGGAGTGATAGCATCTTGAGATTATCGTGCGATTGTAAAAGATGAAACAGTCACATTATACTCGATGATGTATATTATCGTGTGATTTATCTTTTTACAGATGATTCTGAAATTGATCGTGTGGGACCGCTGATGTGGTAGATTTCACAAATGATATATTTATATTTTTTGATTTAATTTGATGATTAATAAATTTTTTTATGGACTGAATCATCTTTTCTGCAAAAAGGTGGATCTGCCACCTTAACGGCCCCACACGGTCGGCTCCACGACCATATGTGAGTAGGTAAATCGAGAAAGTGCAGTTGGTTACGACGCAGGAGGGTATTGCCTGGCTTCGCCAGGATTCGAACCCTTGCCCTCTTCTGCAAGTTTGCTGCGTCGTAACCAACTCACCTATGTCCCGGGGGCAAAAATGATAATCCCAATAGCCACATCTCTGGGGGTGGTCGGCCCGATCTCACAGAAGTTTCCCACCGACCACCAGGGTAAATCGGGAAGCGCATACGGTGGCCAATCCAGATGCCCAGCATCCTTTGATTGCGTTCCTCATTTGGAGGAAAATTCCTATAAATACGCCGTAGCTAGGGATCGAACCGCGGGTCCCTGAATTACAATTCGGATGATCTTACCCTTGCACCATTATACCGGGGACCTGAATCATCACCTCCATTCGAGGGAGTGCAGTGACAGCAGACTTGCACTGTTTTAAATAAAAAATCATCATGGGCAAACAAAACTAGTTGTCGAGCGTTGACTATTGAGTGGGAGCGACTACAATTTACGGATGTGGAAAATAAAAAAATTAATGGTGTTCGGTGAGACTCTGCTTCGATCGTTCCTCTCCTCCTCCTTCCAAATCGACTCCACTCCCTCAACGCCGGCGACCGACCTAATTTTGCCGACGATTCATCTGCTTCTTTTAACTCGACTTTCGATTTTGCCCGATCCCTAATTTGTTGTGCGTTTCTCCCCTTCTTTGGGCAATGGAAATGCCCGGGAGGCGATCGAGCTACTCCCTCCTCGGCCAGAACCCTGATGAGGCTCCGCCTCCCTTGTTCGATACTCCTCCCTCCGACAAGGCCCGCGCCCGCTTTGAGTGGCCGATCAACGCCTCGTCCGTGGCGGCGCCGGCCCCGCTGCAGCGGCAGTCCAGCGGGAGCAGCTACGGGGGGAGCTCCTTCTCGGGGGACTACTACCTTCCCGCTACGATCTCTTCCTCGAACGTCGATTCGGAAGGATTTAATGCCTTGGCGGGAGGAGAGGCGCGGGGGCAGGACGGCGCCGCTGCTGGTCTGTCGTCGTCGTCGGCCAAGAGCTGGGCGCAGCAGGCTGAGGAGACGTACCAGCTCCAGCTCGCTCTGGCGCTCCGGCTCTGCTCCGAGGCGTCCTGCGCGGAGGACCCTAATTTCTTGGACGCCGCAGATCAGATGGTGCTGCCGGAACGTGCTGCCCCTACTTCCTTGTCCCATCGGTTCTGGGTTCGGGACAGTTTCATCCTCTCTGTCGTCTGTTTAATTTTTAATTTTTGCTGCTATTAATCTTATTTTGCTAATGCCAAATTATCATTTTCTCAAAGTTATTTCTTTATCTTTGCTAAAGCGAACAACGCAGTGTTTCACTGAGCAGCAGCGTAATTAGATCGGATATGTTTTGATGTTTAGACAGCCAGTTTATGTTGGATACTGTTTCTAACCTTTCATGGTTACTTACATCAACTTTGCTATGCTAGCACAATGTGTTGCAAAGCAAAAGAAAGCTACAGGGACAAATCTACATTAGTATTATTTTTATTGGATAAAGTGGTTAAAGGGCCATCCTTTCATGCCATCAATAGTACAAACTTTGTTTTTACTTGAAAAGAAAAATATGAAATAAAATTCTGATAAACATGTCATATGTTTATGCACATGAACTTATAATCCGAGGGGAAATTGAAGGACAGACCCTTATAAGTGGATGCACTATTGTGATGTAAAAGGGAAAGATTAAATAGTTGAAGCTGGAGTTACTGTTACAATAAAGGAGGTCTTATAAATTGATAGGGAAGCTGTTGTGTTTTCATTTGATGATGTTCATGAGCATGAAGTTGAATTAATTACACCAGATGAATCATTAATCAGATCAGTTTCCTCCTCTGCAGAACCATGATCCTAAGTTGCTCTTCTAATTTCAGCCTTTTACAGCTTTAGAAACCGTAGCCAAGTTATTTTGGTTTAAAAAAGTGTCCTTGAGATGCCATAGATTTGAAAGTTGAATCCTCCTTTGATTGAGGACTAGCCCTCTCTCTACCCTTAAGACTTTTCCATGAAATCTCTATGTGCTCAACTAGGTTTGTGCTTGAGTGTCCAACACTTCATCCTTGAAATCTATAAATATGCATTTGCTTAATCTTCTGCCAATGCAGGTGCAGAGACTAAAATACTGTGAAAAGAGCTGAGATAGTGGGTTTTGGGTTATGAGGCATTGCTTTCAGTAGTTGTAGGACAAAAGTGTTGCCACCACTTCAACACCAGGAGATGTCTCCTTGGATTCATGCACCGAGTATGGTAGGAGAGGCAACAATGTTGGCATTGGTATCTGAGGCATTAAAGGAGCATGAGGGAAGGAGCTCACTATTAGTTTGCCGAGAGCACAACATTAGAGTTTTCCTTCTCCCTATCGTGTATTATAGGGATTACAAAAGAAAAGAGGTACAGAGGTGAAGATGATGAGTGGTGCCTAGAGTCCTAAGTAGTGGAGGTATGAATGATTTGATACCATGATGTGAGAAATGAGATAGAGATTGTAAACAAATAGAAGAAGAGTGAAATAGTTCTCAATGCTTCATCCTCTACTCTAATTTATCTTATTAAAGTTAATAATGAATCTTAAGTTAAGTCCTTGGTAGAATATAAATCAGGGTCGAGTTCTTCTTTAGTGGAATATAATGCTGCTTGGTAGGCTCATGCATTGTCAACACCCATAGAACTTTCAAGTGTACGATTGGATTGGATTATTATTATTTTGTTACACCAATCTAAACCTATCTACTTCATCGCTATCATCATATCGTGTTAGTCTTACTATGAGGCCTTGATGCCGGACAGAATATCGATCATTTTAGAGGTGGAAGATTAGAGGAGAATTGTAGAAAAAACAAGCACGAGAAGTTATAAAACAAAGAGAAGCCACGACAACACCGTTTCTAGAGTTTTTGTCGAAAAAGGAAATTTTATTCAATAAATAAAAGTTAGCTGAAGACATCTAAACATGTGTATAAATAGACCCTAAATCAAATCCTAACTTGAAAAAGAAAAAATATTTTAAAATCTTAAAAATAGAAAATTATTATAAATAATAAAAAACATGTTCGGAGCCTTTGAAAAGACACTAAATGATGTCTGATGGGTCCGAAAGTGGGTCGGTACAGGTTCCACTTGGTATCGAATAAAGATTTCTGAAAGAGCTTCGATTAGAAACCGATCGTACTTCATTCTGATATTCGAGTCAAAAATTATAACCTGTTGAAGTTCAACTCATATGCCACCTCTATATCAGTCACCCCGAGTTGAAAAGAACTCATCTTCAAGTTCACAGAAGTATCATCAACATCCACCGAACAAGGACTCAAGTGTTTCACATTAAAGACGTCAAAAGTCTTCAAGTGACTTGGAAGGTGCAGTCTGTATGCATGGTCATTGATCTTCTGCAGTATCTCACATGGTCCAATCTTTCGATCTTTAAGTTTATTGTACTTGCCAATCAGGAAACGATCACGAGTCAATACTGCCCAAACATAATCACCAACATCAAAAAGTACTTGACGACGATGGTTGTCGACCCGAGTCTTATACTTGGTATTGCTTTTATGAATAGTCAGTTTCACTTGTTCCTGAATGCCTTGAAGGTGCTTTGCTATCTCCTCTTCTTTAGGACAAAATCGTCTTATATGGGGGACAGGGGCCAAATCCAATACCCCGGATAAGTTTCGCCCATAGACAATCTTAAAAGGATTCAAACCTATGGTCTTGTTTCTTGATATGTTATAGGCAAATTCTGCTTGAGGTAACGTCAAATCCCACTGCTTCGGTTTAGTTCCTGTCAAACACCTCAAAAGATTACCCAAACTCCGATTCACCACCTCAGTCTTATCATCTGTCTGGGGGTAGTAGACACTGTTAAAGTTTAATTGTGTTCTCATTTTCCCCCCATAAGCTCTTCCAAAATTGACTGATGAACTTGTTGGTATCATGATCTGAAGTCATAGATATAGGAATGTCATGTAAACACACGATCTCCTTGTAGTAAAGATAGGCAATCCGGACAACATCCATAGTCTTCCTGCAAGCTATAAAATGTGTCATCTTAGAAAACTTGTCAACTACAACTAAAGAACAAAATTTGAAGTTCATTGGGTGCAGGGTAAACCCAATACAAAATCCATACTGATATCAAACCAATGAGTTTCAGGAACAAGTAAAGGAGTGTACAAGTTTGTATTGGTTAGAATTCCCTTAGACCGTTGGCATATATAATATCGATCTACAAATTGAGCAACGTCATTGGTCAACTTGGGCCAATAAAAATCCGCAAAGATAAGAGTTAATGTCTTATCACGACCAAAGTGACCCTCATTATAAAGCTCATTGATAATTTACTGTCTCAATAAACAATCTGGAATACACAATTGTAATCCATGAAATAGATAACCATTATGCAAAATAAAATCATGACGGTGACCATCTTGTACTTTTTAGAATATCCTCCCGAATGAAGGATCAGTTACATACATGTTAGTAAAAATCTCAAACTTGCAGCTTTGGTATTCATGGTGGTAAGTAATGAAGAGCAACGGCTCAGGGCATCTGCGACACAGTTCAGACTCTTTGCTTAGTGTTTTAGCATAAAGGTGAACTTTCGCAAATAAGCCACCTACTCAGTTTGTGTTGACCATTGATGTACTTTAAGGTTTCATGATTAGTAAACAGAATGAATTCCTTCTGTACGAGGTAGTGGCTCTAATGTTTTAAGGACTGAACAATGACATAGAACTCCAAGTCATAGGTAGAATAAATTTTCTTGGATCTGGACAAGTTTCTCACTGAAGAAACCAACGGATTGCCCATACTGACTCAGCACACCCAATACTAATGTCGGATGTATCACAATTCACCTCGAACACGGTCAAAATTAGGAAGTGCCAGAACTGATGCCTCGGTCATCTTCTGTTTGACTAGTTAAAAACTAACCTCTACCTCTTCAAACCACTTGAAATTATGTCCCTTAAGACACTTTGTGATGGGAGCAATCAGAGTGCTAAAGTTTTTGGTAAACCGACAGTAGAAAGAAGTCAATCTATGAAAACTTCTGACATCATGCAAGGTCCTTGGCTGAGGTCACTTCAAGATTGCGTTTATTTTTGATTGATCTGCGTGAACACCATCAGTAGACATAATAAAGCCAAGAAAAGATATCGACGTAGTAAAAAAGGAAAACTTCTTCTTGTTGACACATAAACACTCCATCTTTAGCTTTTTAAAAATAGTACAGAGGTGATCAAAATGTGATTGCCACGTTGGACTCTAGATAAGAATGTCATCAAAGTAGACCACCACAAATTTTTCTATAAAAGGCCGCAAGATCTGATGCATGAACCTCATGAATATACTGGGCACTTTTGATAATTTAAAAGACATGATCATCCACTCGTATAACCCATGTTGCGTCTTAAATATTGTCATCTCTAGACCTTATTCTGATCGGGTGGTATTCGCTTTTAAGGTCAATTTTTGAGAAGATCCTAGAACTGGATAACTAATCCAACATATCATCCAAGTGGAGGATTAGAAATCTGTACTTAACTGTAATTTTGTTGATGGCTCGGTTGTTAACACACATACGCTATGAACCATCCTTCTTTGACACTATTAGGGTAGAAACTACACAGGGGCTTATACTCTTATGGATATAACCCTTTTCTAATAATTCTACCACCTGCTGCTGCAACTTTTCGACCTCCTTGGGACTGAGGCGATATGTTGGTCGATTAGGCAAACTCGATTCCGGAACAAGATCAATCTGATACTGGATATCTCTCATAGGTGGTAGTTCAGGAGGAAGTTCCTCTAGTATCAGTTCAACAAAATCTGCTAATAGTTGCTGTACTTTTGTTGGTAAAGCCGTGTTGATGGTTATGACATCGTTCCGACAAGGCAGCAAAGCATAGACTACGCCTTCAAGCTCCATCTCATCTATAAATCTGGAAACAGAAAGCAAATTAGTATTCTTGGCGTCGGAATTGGAGTAGTTCCTTCCCGCTGTGGCTCTAACACAATCTTCTTTCCCTTGATGTGAAAAGTATAGGTATTCTTTGGTTCATCATGAATAATGTTGTGATCATACTGCCAAGATCGCCTTAACAATACATGACATGCATCCATAACCACCATATCACACCAAATATTATCAAAATATTTGTTGCCAATAGAAAATGATACAAGACATCGCCTATCTACTGTTACCTCACTGTCTTTGTTCAGCCATGACAACTTGTATGATTTAGGATGGTGGTCTATCTTCAACTATAATTTCTGGACAGTTTCATCGGACACAACGTTCTCACAACTGTCGCTATCAATAATCATTTTGCAAACTTTATCTACAACCGTGCAAGTAGTGTGGAATATATTAGTTCGCAACCAATCATCTCTCGAATTGCTCTTGGGAGTAATTAGACTCTTGCGAACAACTAAAGTTTTATGACCATCACTATAAATCACCTCGAAAACTTCATCCTCATCATACAATGATTCACCAATTACTTCATTCTCATCTTCCATGTCTTTTTCGATCAATAAATTTTTGTATTTCTGATTAGTAGGGCAGGTGTCCTTCATTCGTTTGCCCTGTGCCCTTGTTCACCACAATGATAACACTTGATAGAAGCCTTAGAATTAACTTGTGGTGGTTGCTGTTGTGAAGGACATGGGTGGGGTCGCTGTTTTGGTCACTTCTGACCATTGATTTCTGGTTTTGCTATTTTTCAACAGCCAGTGCACGCTGGTAGGTCTCTGAAACTGTCCACAACAAATGAAGGCTGAGGACATCTTGCAAGGGTTGACGCAATCCCCCTAAGTATCGTGCTATCATCTGCTCCTCTGTCTTCGATAAGTCATTTTGGGCAATCAACTGGTAGAACTCCTTCGTATAATCATCGACCGATCTCACACCCTGCCTCAACATATGAAATCATTGAAATAGAACTTGGGTGTAGCCGAAAGGAAGGAAGTGACCTCTCATCGTCTTCTTCATCTTCTCCCAGTCAGTGATCTTAGTCTTGCCTTGTTTCTCTCATGAGCGCCGCAACTGTTCTCACCATGCGAATGCTCGACCCTTGAGTCTGATGGCAACCAACTTTACTTTCACCCGATCAAACATCTCCTTGTAATAAAAAATTCTTTTTATTTCGTTGAGCCAATCAATGAATCCTTCCACTTTTAGCGTTTCTGAAAACTCAGGTAGATCAACTCGAAATTGAAGTCTACATGTCGTTCCTCTCGACCTCGATGCTTCGAGACCCTGTCGTGGTTGTGGTGAGGGTTGTCAAAGGTGGACGTGGCATCGCGGTCATAGATCTCTCGATCTTCAAAATCCCGCACCGTCAGACACTGGGTTAATTCTGCGACTTGCCTCAGCAAATCCTCAATCGTCTCATTCTGAATAGTATACTCACAGTGTTGGGCTTCCTCCATCGGAACCTGTCTATTGCGACCATGACTACCATGACCACGACCACGACCACGACTATGACGACCTTCCATTGGATTTGATGCACTTTGATATCAATTGACGCTGGACATAATAATGATTATTCTGGAGGCAGAAGATTAGAGGAGAATTGTAGAGAAAACAATAGTCAAAAGTTAGCCGAAAATAGCTAAACATGCGTATAAATAGATCCTATAACCCTAAAATTCTAAAAATAAAAAATTATTATAAATAGTAAAAAATATGTTCAGAGCCTCTGAAAAGACACTAAACGATGTCTGATAGGTCCGAAAATGAGTCGGTACAAGTTCCACAAGGTACTGAATAAATGTCTTTGAAAGAACTTCGATTAGAGACCGACCGCTCCTCGTTCTGATACTTGAGTCAAAAGTTATGACCCGTTGAAGTTCGACTCCTCATGTGTTACCCCTACATTAGACCTCAACTACATGTATCTTTTCCTTCTATTGACACTATATTACTAGAATGTTTTAGATTTTTTAATTCACTCTTTTCATTAATTAGAATTTCATTTACTCTCCTATTCTCACACTTTAATTGATTCAACTTGTCTAATTATAAAATTGTCATTCCTTTAATATGCTCGTATCATCTAAGCTTACATTCTCTCATTTTATCATTGATAGTTATATCTAATTGCTCCCTAACAACAATAACTGTTTTATATCTTCTTTAGTAATTATAGACATTCATTTTTAACATTCTCTGCCTCATGCTGCATTTTCTTTGTATTTGTTACTTTCTATCAATTCTACACTCCAGCCCATAAGTATGATGGGTTGTACCATAAATCTATAAATCTTTCCTTATATCTTTAGGGCAACATGACAACTACATGAGACTCCAAAACCCTCTTAACCATTTAACTTATTGACATATCATAGTCCAGAATCTGTTCCAGCTATCAAACTTGGCTTGTGTATAGTATCTGGTCTCTTCCTTAACGCTTGATAGAGAATATGTAACAATTGTTCAATGGTCATTTTAACCAACAAAATCTGAAAGTCAAAATCACGGTCCTATAACTTTTCCAAGCATTGAATGGGGGATCATACTGCACTATTCCGTATTCCGTCCCAATCTAGTTTTAGACCATCCCACCCATAAGATTCAATACTATCCACTTACAAAACTTGATCGGGATGTTATAGCCAGGTTCTACACCTCCCAATACAATTCTAATGTTGAAAATTATCCATCCATTGATGGTATGTTGCCTAGCACAATCGCTAGTTGGTTGCTTTGTTTCCATGTTTGCTTTGATGATCAAACAAATCAAAATTAACTAATAAAATGTGAAAATCAACGTAGAAGAGTGAACTAAAATATGTAATTGTTCAATTTAAGGAATTCCTCCAAAAGAAAGCTTAACCCAGTAGCTTTCATGCATCAAGCCCTGAAACATAGAGATTGAGAGAGTTGATATGGAGAAGATAAAGAGCTTGAGGGAGAATGTTACCTAAGTATATAACATTGTCTTTTCTCTTTCCCTTGAACTTTGAGTGAAAAGATGAGCCATATATTTTCACAAAAATCAAATCTTTAATTATGTCTTTGTTTTTTTTTCACATCAAATTGTAGTAAAGAATGTATTATGTACGAAAGTTGTCACTCAGATTCATCTAAGATTGTGGTTCTGCATTTGCCAATATATTGCAGATTTGCTTTTATTCCTTTTATGAAAGTATGCCCTCACATGTTTTAATCTTTAAACCTTTCTTCCTTTTATTTATTGTACTTGCCTGTTATGTTTCAAATGGATGCATTGATTTTGTACATGTTGATATTTGGCAAAAATAAACAACAGTCATGTACTCCAACAGGTAAATGGATGTTTATCTTACCATGACAAGATTCCAGACGGATTTTACCTAATTCAGGGAATGGATCCATTTGTGTGGACCCTATGTACAGATGTGGAAGAAGAGAACCGAATTCCATCAATTGAGTCATTGAAGACTGTTCACCCCAGTGAGTCATCCATTGAAGTAGTTCTTATAGATAGGCAGCACGATCCAGACCTAAGGCTTTTGGAAACAATTGTAACTGGCCTTTCATGTAGCTGTGCTACAGCACAAGATGTGGTGGAGCAGCTAGCAAAGCTTGTTTGCACTCGAATGGGGTAAAACTTTGGAGACTAAGTCTATTGGTTAAGTCTGTGGTTTTATTTCTTCATTAATTAATTATCCATTTGCATCATAAGGGGTATTGCTTTTAATGGAGAAGATGCTCTTCTACATTGCTGGAAGGAGTGTAGTGAGACTATCAAGGCTAGTTCATGCTCTATTGTACTTCCAATGGGAAAGCTATCGTTCGGTCTTTGCAGGCATCGAGCATTGCTTTTTAAGGTGATTTTAGTGTACATGTTTGCTATAATTTTACTTAATGAGTCATTCTAATTGATGATTCTGATACCGTTGCCACTCTAAGCTAAATTTTCCAGGCAAGAATGTTTAGAAGCATGCTATCTTAATGAGTGCTATTTGTTTTATTAGCTTTCTCACGCTTTTGTTTGTTTCATGCTCATGTGTCTTGACTAATTAGCTGTATGAGATTTTGTCTTGAGTTTTAAAAGGTGTCAAAATTTTTACCGAGCATTATTGGATAAAATTTAACTCAGTCTTAGGAGAATTATCCATTATTTCCTGTTATGAAAAGGATTCTCAATTCCGCATGTAAGATATTCTACGGTTTTAATAAAATTTCATTTTTCTATATGTGAAAATTTGTCTTCTCTGTGTGATATTGTTCCTAGTGCATCATAATTCTTAGGAGTCAGGATGTATCTAATTTAGATTTTTTACCTGTTCTGTTCCCACAGATGTTGGCAGACACAATTAAGTTGCCATGCCGGGTTGCCAAAGGATGCAAATATTGCAAAACAGATGATGCTTCTTCTTGTTTGGTGCACTTTGGTCTTGAAAGGTAAGCAATCCAATGTCGTATTCCAATCATGCAATAATGCTTTAGAGTGCCTTGCATGGATATAGGTTAGAGCACCGTGATTTCTTAATGAAAGGGATCATATTGAGAATCGAAAATTTACAATATATCATTTAATACAATCTAATGCACTTTTGGATAGTGAAGAGTGATTCTTGTTGTCTACTGTGGTGGTGATTAATATGGCTTATGTCGCATAAAAAAAATATCATGTGTTGAGACCTTGTATAGATTTAACACTTTGCTGTAGGCTTGAACTTGTATGGTGATAGACTACTAGGCACTATAGAACAAGCTAAAATACACATGCACTGGGCACTATATTTGGTACCAGGACAAAAGGACTGGTAAGATCCACTTGTCTCTGACTACTGATTTGGGATTTCAAGATCTGATACTTCTATTACAGCATTGAGTTTTGAAGGATTGAAATTCACTCATTAATTCTCATGTTGAATAATCCTTGTAGCTTTATGCTACTATTGTTTTGCTGAACGAGGGACAAAGAGAGGTTAAAAGGCCACATATCTATGCTGAATAGTAGCTTTATGCTACTATTGTGTATTCTATATTCTATTTGAACTTTTCTCTTGAGATCACTATTCCAAAGGCCACATATCTATCAAACTGTAATCAATATCTTTTGAATCAAGGCTTGCTATTATTGTCCTAGTCCAGTCCATATAATTTGTGTGATCATTTAAAATTAATGGAGTCCCTAGATAACCATTGGTGGTTTTGAAGAAGAAAGGAATGTCTAATAATTAATTTGAAGTGATAAAAGATATAAATGATAATTTTGTTTCAGCTGTAGGTTTACATCAATGGTAGGTTAGGTTTAAGTTTATCTTTTTTACATTAGTATTAGATGAAGTAACCAATCATATACATCATAAACCTCCTTGGTGTTATATTCTTTGTAGACAATATTGTATTAAGTGATGAAAGTGTAACTAGATTTGATTCAAAGTTTGAATTGTGTTAAAAAGATTTGGAAATTAAAGGTCTTAAGATAAGCAAGAACAAATTAAGTATGAGAAATTTTGTTTTTGTAACAAGAAAATAATTGATAGATTGTTAAGATGGATCACATGATATGCTACAAGAAATTTTATGTTTCTCAGATTTGCTATTCAATAATGGAATATTTATGAGTATATGTTGAATTGGATAAAAATGAACACTTGAAATGGAGAGATATCTGGAGCTTGTGTAATGGTTGTATCCTGCTCAGGCTTAAAGGAAAATTTTGAGTATAACCCACAATACTTTATGGATCAAAGTAGAGTGTTGAGATCTTAGGAAACAACATGTACAAAAAGTTAATATGATAAATATGAAAAATGCTAAGACGCATGTATATAAAAGATACTAATTTTTAGAACAATTAGGTGAGCATTTTGATAAATGATAAAGGAGAACAAATAGGTTAAGATAATATAGACGTCTTCAAAGATTGATTGCTAAATTCTACAGCTAAAAGAGTTGAACTTATTATAGTGGATGAACTTATTAGAGTGAAGGAGTTAGGAGTAAAGAGAGACTAAAATAAAATATTAGTCAATGTAATAAAAAAATAATATAGTCGATTTGAATATTATATTGCCTTGCATAGAGATTAAATAAATGGATAAAAATCATGTAGGACAAACACAACTTGATGATGATCATTTATGTTAAGAGTTAAGGTTAATTACCTCTAATAATCCCTTATCGCTGTATGTATATTATTCAATCATAATATTACATTTTAATCCTTGCAATATTGGTTATTCACACATAGATCCCTAATACTCAGCTAGCTTAAAGATATCATGCAAGCGTTGCTTGTTTTGATCTACTTGAACTTACAAATTTTTAAGAGCATAATAAATTCCACTAGCTGATTGAAGTAGACAAAGATTGGTCAATTTCTTTGAGTTGCACCTCTATTATAGAGTGATATTCTTTATGTGTTTTGTCCTCTTGTAGGATAGCATGCCAAAACTTATATGCGTGGTCGCTTGGTCGTCATAATATAACTTTACTAGCTTTTTAGAGATGTCCTAACTTGCTCACCAACTACTTAACCCAGATAAGCTCACATGTTGCTAAAGTCATAATCCTAGCTTCATCTTTGTACTCTCTGGCTACGTCAACTACTTCATGTTCTAGAAAATCAGATTGCTTCCCATGTGGTTGTAGTAACACTGTGGATCTTCTGTTTGTAGGAGGATCTATCTAGTTTGAAGGTGACTTTACTTTTAATATAGGAGATCTTTGCTCAAAACATTTTTTAGGTACAAAAGAATTCTTAAAGATGTGGCCATAATATAAAGTATCAAGGAATTGACTGAGTGTGCTCACTACAAATGAGGTCTAGTGTTATAACCATGAGGTGATTTAGTTTCCCAACTAGTCTTTTGTATCTTCTTGAATCAGTTAATGATTCTTTCTTTGCTAACATTAGTTTGACATTTAGATCCCTAGAAGTATCAGCTAACCTAGTCCCTAATATTCCATTCTTGAAGCATTTTCATTTGGAGATTTAAATCTCTCCACCCTAGGCGAGTCATCCCTACACCAAGAAAGTATAGGTCATGCAAATCGATCTTGGTATGGTATTGAAAGCATTTGTTTAGGATTTGGTATGAAAGCATCCGGCCATCTCAATCCACGCGCTCCAACACTTGGGCTTCAATTGAGAAGGTCCCTAACAATTTGTAATTTGGCATAATGGTAGTAGACTATAATCAATTTGTATTGCAAAAAATTAGAGGAGCCATGGGACTGTATGTAGCTAAATGGACTAATGTACCTTGTTCTGACTGTTATTTCTGATCCCTCTTTCTGTACTTCATGTTAATGTAATCAGTGTTTGTGTTTATACTTCTCTTTGAGGTAGCTATATCCAACTTTCCACAATCCTCTTTGCTGTGGTATCATTGTTTGTAGTACTTATACATGAGATAGCACACTGCATTCATGCTGCACAATTGTTTTGCGGACATCTGTATTCTTTAAGTGTTTAAATCTGTGGTATTTAGTGCTATTGTTTATTATCATTAGATTAATTGAATACTACATTATTTTATCAGGGAATACTTAGTTGATCTGATTAAGAACCCAGGAAATTTATGTGAACCTGATTCCTTGCTGAATGGGCCCTATTCTGTTTCAATTGCTTCACCTTTGCGCCCTCCAAAAGTCAAAACATCTGAGATAAATGTGAACTTCCGAACCTTGGCCAAACAATATTTTAAGGACTGTCAATCACTGAATCTTATCTTCAAAGATGCTTCAGCAGGTAACTCTTACAAATAATACACATTCATACTTCTGATATTGGTTCATTTTGTTTGTATTGGGGTACTGATTTCCTGTCCTGGATCTAATGGCATTATCATCACACAAGTCTTGTTAATAGTATGGGAATCAGATTTTGATGCTGCATCTTTTGGAAATTCTTCAACTCAAGAATTTGATATTTTTATGATGCTTGGGAGTTGCCATTATAGTATTAAACCTTCTCCAATATTATCTTTATTTCTTGATATGATGAGTCTTAATTTCTCTTTCTTTTTCCATTTTCAAGAAAAATTTCTTGCCAAGAATTTCCATTCATGCAAGGTCCATAAGGTCAATAATCATAAATATATTGTTGATGTAATTGCATCACTATGCACCCTTTCAAGTTGCACTTTATTCCTTTTATTGCATCATTGGATGCAGCATCCAAGTTACCATTATTTGACACCCAATTTTTATGTTTTGTGGTTCAATATTGCTCTATAGTTGCTATACTGCTACCAACTTGACTGGGACTCAAGCAAGTTCTATACTAACACCTTGGCATTCCTAATCCAATGTTTTATTTACAAGTAACAAAGATGATCACATTGATCTGCTTAATATACCTCAAATTCAACAGAAGTAAATGCTAAATATGAATGTCAAATTTTGAAAAGTACTATCACATCAATATCTTAAGCTACAAATGCAATGGTTGGTTATGTTTCCCCCTACTTTTATTGTTTTAATTGTATACTTATTTATATCGCCTAGATTATATGCTTAATATCCAGTGCTGATAAACATCACTTTTGTGTTGATTGTCACTGAAGCACTGTTTTTTCTTAACCTTAAATTCTTCTGATGCAATGGCACAATTGACTTCAACTAATTATGCATGTCCAATTATCAAAGGTACTTCTATTGCTGAAGGAGATGCTATTGATCCATCCTCCTCTAGGCCATCTGATGGTGGAACTGACCCATGTCAGCCTTATAAGGTTACTTGGCCAGATGGTAATATTGTGAATGCAAATAAAATGTTTAATCCTCTGAGGAATGCAAGAAACCCAGATCTTGTTGAACGAGAATTGGTACAACCGAAGCTTACAGCACAAGACACACTCCAAACTGTTGCTCCATGTGAGCCAAAGGCAGATAGGAAGGATTTTAAATTGATGGAGGATTCTAAACATATTGGAAATAGACCTAGCAATGATATAAGGCTTGCTGAAGATGATTTAAATATTCCATGGCGTGAACTGGTCCTGAAGGAGAGAATTGGTGCAGGTAAACCATGTGATTGTAGTTAGCTATATTATGAGATTAATTATATTTCATAGTTCAGATAATATTTGTTTATAGCATTCCAGATGCATCATTAATCTATAAGGGGTTTGTAAATTACTTGGTTTCTTATTTTTCCAGGTTCATTTGGAACAGTTCATCGTGCTGAATGGCATGGTTCAGTATGTTCTATTTCTCATCCCTCTTATTTCTGTAACTGTTGGACATATTAGGTACAAATAACTCTTATATTTTTACCTTGTCTAGTTTCCCAGATCATAGATTTGTAACTATTTTGATTCTATAAGCACCCGGATCGTAGTCCTATTTGATAATGATACATCAAAGTTTTATTTTAACTAGGTATTAGAGTTTATCCTATTACAATGACTTTCACAAGGCTGCCTCTTGTCTTTGTTGAAAAGAAAACGACTTTCTTGCCTCCTAAGGTCTAGTCGACATTGCTTCCCTCTCCTCTAAGATACCTTCCTCCCCTTCCAAACTAGGTCAAGCTCTAGCCCTCGCTGAATATGTCCAGACATTCTCTTCCCCCTCCCTTACAGATTAAGTTCAATCATTAGACTTTTCTAGTAAATCCAAACTTATTTCTCTTTCATGTACAACTCAATCTTAATCCTATGTGCATCATGATTTGAAATCTCATATGTGCCAGGCGAAACGGTTGGAACATATTGTTCCAAAATGTTAATGAAACTCAATACTATTCGATTGAGATAGTGTCTCTTGTGCCGTTATATTAATCATGTCGATGAGTATCTTTATATGCTAACACTTGACCCCCTTTGACATGCTAAAACTCAGGTCAAGAGCAAGTGAGATAATGTTTTTTTTTTTTAGTTTGTCTCCATACAAGATAATCTTAAAATCATATCATTTTAGATGGAAATGGAAGTTTGAACTTAAGTATATACATTTATGTTTTCTTCTTCATCTTCTTCCTCCTTTCACCTCCAATTTGCCACCAATACCATATATTGGAACATCGTCATGATACCCAAACAATATTGTTCTAGTAAAAAATTGAAACACCAACACGGATCAACATTTTGAACCTTGATCTGCATTCTATGCTTCTTAACAAATTACAAACATTGTTTTCGTTATCTTCTCATCCATGATGACATCCTTCTCCACCAACCCTCTTAACACCAATAGTGCTATAGGAACCAACTCAGTGGTTTTAACTGTCTCCTTTGGGTTGAGACAATTGAAGTTCTTGTAGGCTCTTATGGAAGGATAGCTATCTCATGTCTCCACCACAAGATGAGAAAAATGCGACCTTTTTAGTATGATGGAGCATGGACCTTATTGTCTGTGCATGATTTCTCGACAGTATAGAACCAAAAGTAGCCTCATCCATGATGTATTTCTCTAAAGAGATAATCAAATAATTTTCAGCATATGTACTCGCACGATCAAAATGTCTTCTGCATATATCAGGAACAGGATCATATTTTTAATTTATAACAAGATGATTGTTCAGTACAATTAATCAATGCCACTATACCATCCTTGTTAAACTCCTTGGCTTGAGTCCTTCATGCAACCTTAGCATGCCTCACCATCCCTTCACCTAAAACTGTGACTTATGCTGCTGGACGAGATCGTGAAGGTGGAGGACAAGGTCATGGACTCATTCAAGGTGCGAGGACCTTCCTTTGCTCAGTTTGGAAGGTTGGGTGTGTGGCTCCTCCTATCTTTTGTGTGGGACTCTCTTTCTTCCTCTTTGTGATGCTTATAGGTTATGGAGTTGCAATGGTTTGAAGAGACAATGTGCAAGATGTGGATTCTCTATTGGGAAAGTGCGCTAGCTTTTCCTTGATGCCACGAAGTGACAGTCAAAAGTTACAGATAACTGTGCATACTCATGGGTCCATATGGGCTTAGGATTAGGACATGTTACTTTTAACTTCTACGGTGGTTCCTCATCAAGGTCGCAACCTCATTGACATCAACATATCGCTTCTATCCTTTGCCCTATGGCGTTTACATGCATTCATAGTTCAACTCATCGCTTGTTGCTCAGCTCGCCTTCATGACATCATGATCTCATCAATCCTTGCCCACCACCATATGCCGCTTGCCTCATTGAATATCCACGAGTAATGATGTTAGGCTAGGATATTGGTGATTGGATCATGTTTCTCCTATCACAAATTAGATACTTTAAAAAATAAACAAATTTTTTTAGAATTTTGACATTTTCTTACTGATTAATGAGTCAATTGGCCATATTGTATTTCCAAGTGTTCTGAGCTTTATTTCATCTTATCTTTCTTTCTATATTTTGTCACTACTTTGTATTCATGCTAAACTTCTTAGTGTTTAGCTTATTGACCTCACCTGAATTATTGTTTACCTATGTCAATGTAGGCCAATACAAAAGTCTATGAAGTGTCATCAAGAAGCAATGTAATAATGCACCACTATATTAAAGAGGCCCCATAGAATTGCATGCTTTGAAGAAGCATGAACATCATAATAATGAAACTTTCTTCAAGTTTGATCTGCCATCGATAGAATGCTCACTTTGATCCTTCACTTCTGTTGGAAGCAATTTAGAAAAGCAATTTAGTAATGCGGAATAACAATAAACAAAGTGTGTAACACACAAGGAATAAAATCTCGAACTGTTTCATCCGATACGAACGAAACATTTCGTTTCGCCCGCGAACCAAAACTGACACAGTCACGCCTCCTGTGTCGATGCACCCGATGCCTCATGGAGGAGTCATTTGGTCCTTGCCACATGTTCGGAAGGGTTCTTGCTGCTATGCGACTCATCCGGAGGCATCGCAGGGCTCGTGTGACGCCTTCGGAAGTGTCGCTAGGCTCGTAGGACAACTCTAGAGGCGTCGTCGAGCTCGTGAGACACCTCCGGAGGCGTCGTCGGGCTTGCAGGACGCCTCCGGAGGTGTCACTAGGCTCATGTGGCGGCGCTGAGGCGTCGCACGGTGTTGCACGAGCGCGAACGGACGATGAACTTTGGTTTAATTAAATTAATAATCTTAATCAACTCTCAGTTATAGTTAAGGTAATTTAAATAGGCTTTATTAAAACCTAATAAAATTATCCCATTAATTTAATATAATAATTTTAAAATTATTATATTAAAATAAAATAAAATAAGATTTTATAAATTATAATTATAAGTTATTTAAAAAAAATTATTTAAAAAATATATATAATTTCTAATTAATAATTAATTGCTATATAAATTATAATTATATAAATTGTTAATCAACTAATATAATTATAATATAAAATTTTATTTTTAATTATTTTTTATTAAAATATTAAAACTTTTAATTTCGTAATAAGAATTTATTCAAAATCAAACTTTAAATTATTTTTATAAATAAAAATAAATTAAAATTTCTAAAAAATATGAAATAATTCTAAAAATTTATAAATAATTTTAAAATTTTGTAAATAATTCTAAAAATTTTAATTATTAAAAAAATTAAAAAATATATCACAAGTCAACTAGAAAACCGACGACTCTCTAATCAATCAACTACTTAGTCAACTGCACCAATCGATTTCACTCGGAATCAAAATATTTTGTTCACTCAAAATCTATATCCAAGTCGACTATGATGCTCCAGTTGACTAGAACTAAGATCGACCATTATATATACAATCTCACTTCATTTGGCTTAATACCTATCATCCCACTAAGTGGTATCAATTATATGTATCCTTCTACGTTATTAGAATAGATCTCTTACTTTATAAGTATCGAAATTATGTCGGCACGGAACGATACAATATCATAACCGTATTGTTTCGGTCTAGGCCAAAATCTCGGCATGGGTCGAGATTTTAAACTTTGGTAACACATACTAATTATCAACATCAGGCTATTTTTGTACCAATTATTTAGGATCGGTTACATGAATATTATTGCTTCATTGAGCTCTATGCAATAGGGTTCTATGCGATGATATATTGCTAATGATACAGTCACTTAAATTATTTTTATTATGATGATTAATAATTCGTTTGTCTCTCTAGCTTTTACATCTTCTATTCTAAGATTCATAATATGATGCGGATCAAGCTTTTATTTGAAGATTCCTGGTTTACAAGCAATTATTGTATATGCACTGTAATAATCAAATGATCATTTATATTGCAAGCAATGTAGGGTTTCATGAGCACGCTAACGACATTGAAGTAGACTATCACTTTATTGTAGATGTAGTTTTGTCAAAGATGATTAACACAGTAAAGTTTCTCTTAAGACTAGATTGCCAGTATTTTTATTATACTGCATAGTGCTACTCGTATGTTTTATTCAAAATGTTCAAGACATCATAGATATTTAGATTTAAGCTTAGGGTGGTGTTAGGGCATCCACGTTGGTTTGAATGTTAATATATGACACCTCTTAAAAAAGCATGTCACATACTCATTATATTAACACTTCCCTTACATTAACACACATCCACACCTATTTTAACATTAATACTCATTATTTGTGCACTGTGCACTCATTCATCTTTATTCTTTATATGTTCATTAACAATGTTCAAAAAATTGAACGTCGTTAATGTGCGGGTGTTGTAACACCCATTCACATTGATTGTAATATCATTTTGGGTGTTATAACACCCACACATTAACACCAATCCAGATGCCCTTAGAAATACTGAGCTTGGTCTCATGTTATTTTCACTATTTATCGATAGGTTTGGGCTCTATATAAATCAGAGTGTTGATCTCATATTCTCATTATTGAAAACCCTAATCTTTGTCTTGAGTCAAATAAGCAATTGTGGACCTATAAGCTTATCATGGCATATAGTTTGCTACTTACGTTTTTTTTAAAATTCAATTTGTATAGACCATGCTACATTTAAATTCTGAAGCCATTTTGCTAGACAGAAGTTTTACGCACGGCACAACCTTTGAAAACTGTTTTTTTTACCTGCAGGAAGTTGCTGTCAAGATTCTTATGGATCAAGATTTCCATCCTGGGCGCTTAAAGGAGTTCCTAAGAGAGGTATTTTAAGTGAATAATTCAGCTGTAGTTGCGTTGGATAATCTTGTGCCTTTTCTTAGTATCTTTCAAATTCATATATATAATTACTGATTGCTAGAAATTGGGTAAAAGTGCCACTATTAGCCAAATTAAACAATATTTCTGTCATTTTGGTGATTTTTGGTCCATCGTACTGCCATATATGCACTCAACTGAAACATAATTTAGTTGGAAGAAGTCATCAGGATCAGGCGATGATTTCTTCTATGGTAACATGCTTAGTGTGGAAATGAATTTTTTTCTCAATTGCTCTCTTGGTTTTGTCGTTAGTGTTGGGGTTGAAGATAGTCATAAATCAAAGTATTTTGCACATGCATGTGCTGCAATTTTTTAAACTCTCACAAAATCACAACCTCTCAAATTCCAGTTGGACTATTCTAGTTCCATGTCTAACTGAAATTAGTCTTTGTACTTATCAGTAGTCTCTGTCATAATTCTTATGCTTGTTATAAATATCAAGAAACGAATCTTGATGAAAAGGACTATGTTTTCAAGGCAAACAACCCACAATCTATCGACCAATCTGTAATCTACTTAATAAAGAATGGTCGAAGCCCACATAAATACATCCCATTTAGATGGGCGAATGACTGACCTTGTAAAGAATGACAGAAGCCCACATAATGCATGAATGGATCCAAGGGAGAGTCGAGGCTCAACAATACAAGTATATCACCACTTGTTTATTTGGATATAAGTAGTTACACATTAATTTCTTCAAATTTCACAGTTTCATGTTATCTCTAAGTATCATGTTGCACTCTCATATCTTTTTAATTACTCTAATTACACAATATATTATTATTCAATATTCCATATGGAAAGGTTAAAAAATATTAAACGATATAAATATAGGGATCAACAAAATTGAAAGATAAGTAGCAATAGATAGAGGAAGAGTAGCTTTTGAAAACAATTCCTCCTGTGTGAATCACCCAAATATATACCCAAGTATGGCAAAATAAAATCATGTGAAGCAAAAAAAAAATTTTA
Source organism: Curcuma longa (assembly GCF_044706935.1). Lineage (NCBI taxonomy): Eukaryota > Viridiplantae > Streptophyta > Magnoliopsida > Zingiberales > Zingiberaceae > Curcuma > Curcuma longa. The sequence goes on from NC_133874.1 coordinate 5,113,338, forward strand.
GTTCTCTTGTTTAACCTCGCAACATTTTTATGGATTTCACATTTCATAATTAAGCAGCACATTTGATAATCCCTTTTGAAAATATTATCATAGTTATCTTATATCATCATTGTCATATAATTATCATGCAAGATAAATTTAAAGAAACAAGTAGAAAACATCCATCCACTTAAACAAGAACTCATATGCTACCAACTTGTCCCAAGAAAACTTTAAGCTCCTTTGATTGATGGATCTACAAGGATACACCAAAGAACACAAATTACTCAATCGAAACACAATATCTACAGTTAAAAGGAAAGAATAAGCTACAAACACTGCAATGTATTAGGTTACAACAATGCCAACGCTCAAAGAGAATAATATGCATTCATAATGCAGCACAAAGAGCAAAACACTAGTAATCCCCAAACTAAAATAAGATGCACAAAATGCCATCCTGATGGACAATAAATAATGGTACTAAGCAAGGATGCCAATCTTTTACCTCTACATGGTAGCAGACCATGAACAACTGAGAGAGGTTGAGAATGCCTGCTGTTGTCTGGATCAAGCAATAGGGGTTTTACTGTGAATTTATAATATAAAAAGGGTTTGAGGGAGTAGAACTCACCAACAACTTAATGATGATTTCTGTTGGCAAAGCATACAAACCCCAATAGGAAAAAAGGGGCAGGGGTGTTGTAATTGTGTCCTCGTACCAATCAAAATCTAAAGAAGAGGCTGACTGCAACACTGTGATTAGCAAACTAATGACTAGAAGAAAAAATCATTGAGGGGAGGAGGTCACAAACAACAAAAGAGAGAGGGATCTCAAAGAAAAATCCACAACCTGGAGTGATAGGTGTTGCCGGAGAAAGATTGCACATGAAAGGGGAATCCCTAGGAAGGACATGGCTTGCGAAAACTTGGTGATGCACAACTAAGGTTTGGGTGGAAGCAAGAGGGCTTGGGGTTATATGGCTCAACATTAAGGTGGCAGCGCTGTGGAATGAGGAGTCCTGTGGAGAGAGGAGACTCCATCTGCATTTGCACAGAGTCATGAGGTTGCTCAGTTGCGATCTGAGCTGCCACGAAAGAAATTCTAAAGAGGGTTCGCAATCACGGTTCTAGGTGTTGTCTTTTCACAAGAAAGGAGGGGAGGGTGCTATTGCGACTTAAACGAGAGAGCGTGTGTGGAGGACAAGGTCATGATACTGGGTGTCATGATTTCATGAAAAGAGAAGGGTGTGTGCTCATACGAGACCATACTGGTGGCACAGATGGGAACTAAAGAAAAGAAAATAAGAAAAAGAGAAATAATACAACAATCGCAACTTCAAATTAGAGGAATTATTAATACTCCCCAATAGGAGCTTCAATAATGGAACTATAATCAAGGTGAGTGTGAGTTAATGGACCCTTGTAGGAAGTAGCATTTGACCAGGCCACATGATTTGTGTGAAGGATGGATAGTTATGAAGATAGTTAGATGCATCATTACGTAGCCATAGCCAGGTTTCACACAGTAGGAACACTTAGGCTTGCTTTGTCCACTAACACAACACAATCATCATGACCTTGTTGATAGACTCCTAGATCTCCATGGTGAATCCCATAAATGACAACAAAAATGCTAAAGCGGATCAGTTGACCATAGGATCAAGGGATAGTAAGACTAATGTACAAGCTTGCAGTATCCGAATGTACATGTCTAATAGTGGTCGAGTGGAACCGTCTTCCAAGATTTGAATCTTCACCGACTCTAAGGAAGAACAGTGTAAAGGAACATGATAATGAGGAGCTTGTTCAAGCGATCTTGCATGACTATTACATTTTAAGTGATTTGAAAGATGTTTCTGAGTTTAGTTGCAAAATGTAGGACTGAATGGCTGGCTATGGGAGGTGATTAGCTAGTAATTTTATTATTATTATTTTTAATACTTTGGCTTGATAGTCAACTATTCTTTTTTTTGATAAGTAAAATAATTTTATAGCTCGAACCAAGAGTATGAGAATTGGCCATTAGGAGTGATTTATGTTTGACAAAGAGTACACTCTCAAGGACTGATATACATAACTTTACACATTCCTGAAAACCCTCTCAAAATCTAACTGTTCCTCACTAAAGAAACTTTTATTTCTAGCTCTTCATACATGGTGTACCATAGAAGACAAGGCAAGATGACGAAGCCTTTGTCAACATTCTATTCCTACGATAATATCTCCCAAAGACCCTTATCATCCGTCGGTATGTGGACATCTCCTGTCCCATTTGCAGTCAATCTTTAATCCTCCTCCATAACTTCGCTATAGGGGGGCACCTGAAGAATATATGCTCCCGTGACTTTAACACTTGTCGATAGAAGGTGCACTGCTGATCTTCCAGGTACTCCTGTCTGTCTCTCGTGGGTAAGCTGCCTTAGTGCCAACATCCAGAGGGTACTGCATGACTCGGTTGTACATTTGTCTTCCACACTGTCTGGGCCCATGACTTCTTAGGACTAGGATGCCTAAGTAAGTCATATGCCCATCCCGAGCAAACCATTCTGCTAGCTTCTGTCTAGCAATCTCCGATGACCCAACAACTGATAGTATGAGATCCCTTGTATGCAGCAACTGCTTAACCAGAGGGAATATGTGTGGGCTGCCTCCTAGGTCCATAAATTCACATGCTTCAGATAAGTGTGATGGACCCACTTTATCTAAAGTGTATCTTCCTTAGCCTGTATCCTCCAAAGTACTTTAGCCAAGAGGGCTAAATTCCAAGCTCGCAAGTCTTTGAATCCCAAACCTCCTTTATCCTTTGGTCTGCATATATCCGTCCATGATACTGGAGGATGTTTAGATGTTTACATAAAAGACCTGAAAATACTGTAAATGCGATCAATGATGGCGAGGGGCAAAGGAAGGATGGATATCTAGAAGCACTCAACCCCCTGTAAGACTGATGTGATCAGCCGTGTCTTGTTGGCATATGACAGTCTTTTTTAGCCAAGCATTGATCCTGCGAACCAGAGAGTCAAGTAGGGGGCTATAATCAATAAGTTGGAGGCGCATCGCCGCTAGTGGATCCCTAAATATCGGAAAGGCATGATCCCCTCCTGAAAACCTGTGATGGTAAGAATTTGCTAGCATGCTGAATCCGCAACACTAGCTAGGAAAATATTTGACTTCAGTCTATTAACTTGAAGTCCAGTTGTTGCACCAAAAACTGATAAATAAGTAGTCAGTGCACCTACGAATGTTACATCACCTCGGCTGAAAAGGAGAAAATCATCTGCATAGGCGAAATGTGCTAAATGTAGATGATCACACTAAGGGTGAAAACTAAAGTCTGGTCTTGTGGTGCACCGTTGTAGCTGTCTCTCAAAAATCTCAACACATGCCGAAAAGATAAGACGATAATGAGTCTCCTTGTCTCAAACCTCTGGCCCCTCTGAAGTGCCCAAAAGTCCCTCCATTGATAGCCAAAGAGAAGGATGTGGTGGTCACACATTCCATGATCCATGCTACAAACGGCATAGGAAAGTTCAGTTCCAACATAGCTTCTCACATAAAGCCTCAATTGACTGAATCAAAGGTCCTCTGGAGGTCAATCTTCATGATATATCGAGGTGATATCCTCTTTTTGTTATACTTCCTAGAAAACTCCTGAGCTAAATGGATGTTGTCAGTGATGAGCATGCCCTGCACAAAAGCCACTGGTGAAGAAGTTGACCCACAACTTTTGACATCTTGGTTGCCAATACCTTAGAGATAACCTTATAGAATACGATATAGGTTGATAATCTGATACTTGACTAGCATGAGCCGATTTGGGAACAAGTTCTGATTATAGCCCCCAGCTGACTCAAGTTCTAATTAACTATTCTTGTTAATATAATCATGTGTCTTCTATAATATGTTGTTCCGCCAAATAACTTAACTTAGCTAAAACACAAAAATAATTTAGAAACCTATAAAATTAGGTTAATCAGTGAGGTTGGTTGGATTTGACACCAGAGTCTTCACTGAGTTTGACTGATCTGGATTTATCTAAGTTTATAGTTTAATGTGGACTGAATTAGGGAGTGATTCAGTCACATTGGCCTAACCAATTCATTTTTTTCAAAATATCTAATGCACCCATCGGAAACCTCAGATTGTGATATTACACATAGAATGCCAATTTTTGAAATAGAAATTGCAAAGATGAGTAAATTATCTACATTCCGTGAATTATCTGCATTTTCTGAAAGATGCTGCTGATTTGGAGGAAGATATTTTCCTTTTTCTGTATGTGTGCACAAGCCCTGTCATGAAAGCTTTGTCATCTTGTTGCCTTTGTCATTAGGTTGCTATAATGAAAAGCCTACGACATCCTAATATCGTTCTGTTTATGGGTGCTGTTACTGAACCACCTAATCTATCCATTGTCACTGAATATTTGTCAAGGTATGCTATCTTTCTTAAATTTTCTTCTTTTTCCAGAGCATGTCTATTTACAAAAGCATACCCACTATAGTCCATACTCAATATGGTTGATCTATGGTAGATTTTGTGTTATTGCAGAGGAAGTTTGTATAGACTTTTACATAAAAATGGCACAAAGGAAACTATAGAAGAGAGGCGCAGATTAAGCATGGCACTTGATGTGGTACATATTTAATGTTTTTCTAGTCCACCTGACATGATTCTATTAGTTACAGTTTATGGACTGCATTTTCTAAATGTTAAAGTGCCTTTCTACACAAGACGGAAACTTATTATCTTACAAAGACCAAGATCACTTCTACTTCAGTGTCTTCTTATATAGCAACTTTTCATAATCCTTTAGGCTGCATAGTTTTACTAGTAAAAACTAATTTCTTCTGCAGGCAAAGGGAATGAATTATCTTCACAAACGTAATCCTCCAATTGTGCATCGAGATTTGAAGTCTCCAAATCTTCTTGTTGATAAGAAATATACTGTGAAAGTAAGACTCCTAGTCATGATATCCCTTGTACCTGGTACTCTTTCTGCACAATAGTGTCTTACTGCCTTCCAGTTAAAGTCTGACTCTGCCCATTTTGCTGTTCGCACGGTATAGGCTCATTCAAGTTTATATATGTGATTGTTAGTCTCCTATAAATATTGATACTCTTAATTAGCAACTGCTAATGAATTTATTGTTGTTTGCTAGTCCATAAAGCCTCCATGTATGATTTGAGTAAGTTGTGTTACTTTTGTGTCTTGCTATGCATTTGTTGCTAAATGAGAATCTCTAACAAGGTCAATTTTGACATTGTTATCTATGATACATATGCTCAACAATTTATGTTATAAATCAAACACACCAACATGGTATCGTATCTTTGCTTATTGTTCAACTTCTTGCAGCTCAAATTTTAGGTTAAAGATGGACCTAAATGCAGAAGAAAAGTTTGCTGTTTGGATAATTTGGTATAGATTGTGCTGAATAGTAGTATGAGGAAAATAGTGCTTCAGATGAAGCATCAGTTTTTTGGCTAGGTCATACTATTGCAACATGTGATGCACTCCTGTTGAGGAAACTGATTACTAAGTTATGCATCTATATCTGATGTGTTAAGCATCCATGGCTGAATGGTTGAACTGCCCAACTCATACTTGGTAAATTCCTAAGTCCAATTCCTGCTGGATGCACACCAATGGAAACGATTAATAAGTTTATTGGAATTGGCTCTATATCATCCACGGATTCTTCTCTTGATGAATAAATGTATCAATGTTCCATTAACTACTGGAACAAGTGGATAGGCAGGTTTTCCCCAAGGAGCTACAAAAAGCATCACAGTTCGATGAAATTAATCTGTTGTCAAAATATCGATGAATCAAACAAATGTTTTTTTCTTGAAAAACTGTCAGAGAAGAAAAAATGAACATGTAAAGGGATAATGTTTATTTCAGTACAAACTTTTATAAGGCATCAATAAAAAATATCTGCACAAATGGATGCATAATCTTTAAATGTCCTATTCATGGTACTTGAATATGCATAACCTGGCTGTTTAGCATTTACAAAAAGTAGTGGACAACTATAACTTTGCCAGATACAATGCTTTTACCACATGCTTTGATTCTTTTGGAGTACGTATATTTAACTTCCATTTATATTTATTACAGTTGTGTGAATGCATTCATCTTGCAAAGTTTAGGTTCATTTTACTTTATCATGCTTCTATGCACTGTTGTCAATGATTTTTGTCACTAACCAAAAGACTGATTAATATCAACCGCAACCTCAGTAAATTGTTCTGTTGAACTCCAGGTCTGTGATTTTGGTCTGTCTAGACTGAAGGCAAACACATTTCTCTCATCCAAATCTCTTGCAGGAACAGTAAGTTGCTTGCTTAGTTCGACTCATTACACTGGATTTGTTTTATGCTCTATATTACTGATAACTTTTGGTTATATTATTTTCACATTAGCCTGAGTGGATGGCGCCTGAAGTACTTCGGGACGAACCATCAAATGAGAAATCAGATATTTACAGCTATGGTGTGATTTTATGGGAGCTTATGACATTGCAACAACCATGGAGTAACTTAAATCCTGCTCAGGTTAGTAGTTTATTCCATCAAGGATAGTGATTGTTACTTTGTAATACTTGTTCTATGCTAACTGAAATCATATCACCCTTGGCGATGGTTTACTTAGCTTCCCAGGATTAGTAGATAGGTATGATTATGAACATTTAAGTGATTTCAAGTTTGAGAGGTCTGTTGAAAAATCTCAGTTTGTTACTTACATATACGTGTTACTTTTTTTTGACATTAGTCATTTTGTTAACCCTCTGCTTGTTACTTCATTTGTGTGTCTTCCGAATTCCTACTTATCATCAACAACGTTATGGTTGTTTAGATTTGTTGCAAAACCACATCTTGTTTATTTTAGCTACAAATAAAAGTTACTTCCAGATAGAAAAGGATGCTCAAATACTTAATCTGTCTGTGACAGTGCTGGGTCCCATTAATTGATATCTTTTCCTTTATAAGAAAATACAAGCTGTGCCCTTGCAGGTGGTTGCTGCAGTTGGCTTCAAGGGAAGAAGGCCTGAGATCCCAAGTGGTGTAAATAGACATGTGGCTGCCATAATTGAGTCCTGTTGGGCCAGGTATGGATATCTATTGCCTGATGCAGGCGTGGTTCTTAACATGCTTCTTCACTCTTGCTTCCGCACACACTAACTTAAATCACATGTTGAGCTTCAGCGAGCCATGGAAAAGGCCTTCTTTTTCTAGTATCATGGAATCCTTGAGGCCTCTAATCAAGACTTCGTCACCTCAACCATTACATTCTGATATGTCTAGTATCCAGTAGCCATCTGATTGCATATTCCTAAGAGAGATGTGTATTGTAGCTGTTCTACTTGTTAAAAAGGGTGGGCTCCCCTTCATTTTTTGCCTGCCAGAGGATCAGGTGCTTTTCAATTTCCACAGTAATGTTCTTGTATCTCCATATTTTGCCTAGAAAAAAATCTCCACGTTTTTCTACAAAAAAACATCTGTCTTGCAGTAGCACGTTGTTTAACAGATCGTATTGATTTGGTTTGTTTGCAGTGCCAATGAAGCTGCTGCCAGTTTTATTGCATCACTGTCTACAAGATCGATCTAATCAGCTATAGATATTTTCTCAGTAAATTTAAGTTCCATTCGCGTTTATATGTATATTTTGTTTAACCTAGGTGCATTATATTTTTATCCGAGCTTACATTGAAAAAGAGCTTACATGGAAAGAGCACAAGCCTCTTGAGGTTGTGTTGCAATTTCAGAGTGATATCAGCATGGAACTTGTATATTGCTTGCCTTTCACCATCAGTTATCTAATCATATGTGCTTGCATCTACATTCTGAAGGTCGACCTTTGAGTTTACATAAGTTGTATTTCGGATTTATTCGATAGACGAATTAGGAGGAATACCATCTACTTTTATGATTAGTAAGCGAAACTTGGACATAGTGTTTGTATATGTGTCTTTATAGTTGATTCGTATGTGAGTTTCCACAACTAAGGTATGGCATGACAACAAGGTATTCTCCTGCAACAATTTACTTGTACATAGACAACCAACCATTATAAAATTTCAAATAGGAAAATATATGAAAAAAATTCCAATTTATTACTTTCAAACTTCCCACAATGAAAATCACAAAAACAATCCAACTAGCAAAGTTAACCAAAAGAATTTATGACACATGAATTGGTACCAAATGATAAACAGTTCTTATTCTACTAGTGATAAATGAAAATGATGCAAATGATCATATAATAAGATAAATATTATTTTAACTACATTGGTAAAGAAATGAAAAACCACATAAAAATATAAAGCTTAAAGTCTATGAAATATGTTATGAAAAATTCTCAAAGCCTCCAACTAGTAATGATCATATTTTAACTCACATAAACCATAAAGAAGTTTGCATGAATTTTTTTTTTTTTTTGTAAAAGGTAGAATTCGTCACCCCAATGTCTTATACAGTTGGTCCCACGATAGGAGGTAAATCGAGAAGCTGCGGTTAATCACGATGGAGGAGGACGAGATTCGTAAACTCTTGTCCATTTTTGTAATTCTATTCTATCATAATCAACTCAGTTATACTCCGAAAAGCATTGCATGAATCCTCCCATAGAGAGCTCAGATTCGTTGCTGTGGATCATTAACTTTGATCGAGCTCTCTTCGGCGAGCTACAACCAAGCCTTTTGTTGGTGGTGACATTGTTTAGTTTTAATTTTATTTATTTTTTGATAATTTAAATATTTATTTTTATGATTTATTAATTTTAAAGATCATCGGTCCGATCATCCCACGCCCCTTCTTTCTTATATAGCGAAGCTCTCGTCCCCGGGGCAATGGTGCAACGGTGACATCCGGGTTGTATCCTGGTGATCCCCAACTACGACGTATTTGCAGAAATTTTCCTCCAAATGGGGAACACAATCAAAGGATGCTGGGCATCTTGGCCGCCGTATGCGCTTGATTTATCCTGGTCTGGGAAAAACGTGGGATGACCGACCACCCCATAGATGTGACTAATGGGATTATTTTTTTTTATATAGCGAAGCTCTTCCTTTTTCTTCATAGAAACGAAAGTAAACAGCAATCAATTAATGCTGTTGACTTTAAGAATATAGAGTAGCTATTCTATTTGCACCATTACATTTAAGATATTTTCTCAATTCTCAAAGCAACACTCAGTTTTTTGAAATTTTAAAAGGGTGTATCTAATTTTCAAAATATCTTTTTATCTATTTCAACCCTCCTAATTTATGAATTAAACTGAATTAAATAGAATCGAATAAATTTTTTGACAATCTTAAAGAGCTTATTTTTTTTTAAAAAAATTAGGTCATCAAACTTATAATCCCCTAAATTTTCCATAATTATTTTATCACTTTCGTACAAAAGACATTGACAATCTTAAAGAGCTTATTTTTTTTTTAAAAAAAAATTAGGTCATCAAACTTATAATCCCCTAAATTTATCCATATTTTTATTTTTACTTTTGAAATTTTAATAAAAATTTAAAAAATACAAAAGAAGGTCAATAAAAAATCTTTAAAAAATACTTTTTATTTTTAATATCTGATTAAAAGAAAATAAGGAAAAGTGAAGTAAACTTAATAAAATAAAACAAAATTTGAGTTGTTTTATCAAGAACTTTAATATAAAATCATTGAAATTTAAAATTTATACTAAATTAATCTTGTTTACTCCGAGTAATATCCTTAATTTATTTATATAGTTTTTTTAAAATTTTTGAGTTTTTAAAGTCCATTAAATGAGTTTTGATAAAAAAAAATCATTAATGATCCTAAATAGCTAAATTTTATTCTAAATCTAAGTTGTTAGATTGGTGGTTCTCTAAATTTATTCAAAATTTTATTTTCAATTTTGAAACCTTAAGAAATAATAATAAAATTACAAAATAAGATTAATAAAAGAAAAAAATTATTTTTATTTTTTATCTTTTTTAATAGTTAATTATAAGAGAAAAAAGAAAGTGAAATAAAACTAATAAAAAAACTAAAACTAAAAAATTACTTTGATATTATTTTTATTAAAATATCACTACCTTAGTGTTTCTTTGGTCAAAGTATCAACATGGTGCTTCTTTGGTCCAAGCAACACCATTTTGGTGTTGTTTTGGTTAAAATATCATCACTTTGACATTGTTTTAGTCAAAACATTACCACTTTAATGTTGTTTTAGGATTTTAAAAATATTTAAGTCATCTAATAGATTCTTTCATTCTCATGAGTCTCAATATCTTAAAAACTCTTGATTCACCAGTTAGATTTTTTTTTTAAAAAAATTAACTTTATTTATTTTGATATAATTCTTATATGAATCTAAACATCTCTGATTTACTTTAACATAATATCAATAATTTTCTTGTATTCTAAGATAACATCAATAGTTTTCTTATATTCTCTTTATCTTATTCGTACTAAAATTTTAAGATTTCAAAAGTAATTAAGCCATCTATAAATTTTGATGAAAATTCATTAATAATTTAGAAGTTAAAATGAAATAACTCATTATTCTTTTGATATAAAGAAATATTATTTTACAAGTTTACTACAAATTGTACAATCAAAAATAAAAATTATTAAAAGAAAATTTTATTCATATTGTAAGAGGTTAGCAGAGGTGTCCATAAGCTGGCGGACGGAAGGTTGACGGTGGTGCCCACAGATTGAAACGACAGACAAAGATTGACGATTTGTATATAGAGGACTGATCTCCTGGTGTCGAGCGGCCGATGCCGGCCAAATCAGTCTGTTTCCGACCAAATCGCAGCCGGAGACTGGCCGAGGAAGGACCGCCACCGCGGCCGGCGGTCCTTCCTCGGCCGGTCTCCGGTCGGAATTTGGTCGGATTCCGACCACGTTTGATCGGAATCGGTCGCTCGGCACTCGATGCTGGTGGCTGACGATTTCCGACTGGGTGTTGTAGAATCGCGGCCGAATTAGACAATCAATGCATATGCATCTAAAAAAATAAGCATTAAATTCCCAAGGCTCAAATCCAAAATTTACATACCCTGGCTCAAGAAAAATAAAAGTCAACTGAAATCACATTCTTCGAACTATGTTTTTTTTCCCTCTTCCGTCATTGCTATCTTGCAGCTGTGTATTTGACACTTGTCACAATTTGAAATAGATAACTTTTTGTTGATTTCTTAAATATCTTTTCTAATATTTCACATAGTTTGACTTAATATTGGAAATGGAAAACTTCACCTTACCGGGGTGGTAAATTTTATATTCTAATATATATCGTATCAAAATTTTGATATTTAAAATATATATATCGATATCGTACTGAAATTTTGATATATCAAAACTTTAATATATCAAATTTTTTTATATGATTAAATTTTATGTCATTCATATCAAAATTATTCAATATTTTAATATTTTAGGCATACTAAAATTATAAAAAAATATTTGCCCAATTGCGTTGGTTTTGGATTTTCAAAACCAACATCAATGTGATGCTGAATTTTAAAAATTAACACCACGTTGGTGTTGAATTTTGAAAATTAACACCACGTACCACGTTTATACTGAATTTGGTATTTCGGTATATATCGAAATATCAAAAAATAATAAATTTTATATTAATATCAAAAATTTCGGTATGGTATAATACTGTATTGAACTTTTTGATATCAAAATTTTCAATATGAACGATATATATCAGTATAATATATACGATATATCTAAATTTTCAATATTTACTCCCACCTCTACACCTTAGTGCTGATATAATTCTCTTTCCAAAGGGTATGGTGGGGTTGGCAAACCCACATTTTTCCTATTATTTTTTCCTCATGGGGCTAGGGTTTCTATTTTGGAGATTCCACTTTCACTTTCACGTTTTGATAGTAAAAAAAAAAAAAAATAGAAACCTACATGATCTGAGTTTTGTTCTAAGAATAGTTATGAAGATATTCAACTCTCTTGCTATATTACAAAATATTATAACAGTTTTAGGAATAGAACAACACAACCTAGTTTGACTTAACCTATTAGTTTTGACTCAATATGATCCAGATTTGTTTTAAAGATCGTTTCAAAGTTATATATACAAATGAATAATTATTGGGGTCATTAAATGAATAATTATTGGACTAATTATTCAGTAATATTCATAAGAGTAAATTATTATGTCACTTTAATAAAATAAAATGATGATTGAGCTTCTTGAAGACTGAATGTATTAATTATTGTGTCACTTTAGTAAATGAGTTTCCTTGTGGATTTGAAATTGTAATTGTTGTTGTATATGAAGCATCATTCCGAGAATGTATTATAATTACACCGTCAAAGGATTATTTCCCATGGTTGGATGATCACACCGATTTAGGTTGTGCAAGTTATTAAGATTTAGAACTACTCAATTATGTTCTACTAATCAATTGTAAAGACCAAATAATGAAATGAAAAATAAACTCATCGAAGGCATGATTGAGTTGATTACTATGGATGCACAAGACTTAGGTCGTGCAAGTTATGAAGATTTAGAACTACTCAATTCGAATCTCGATGACCAAAATTGAGATGAAAAACAACAATCTTTTCCGATCCAAAACAACAAGTCCAAAAATTTTTTCTTAATTATACGGAAGGGCGTACGGTGAACAAGAAATGGCATCGCAGCAAGAGTCACACACCGTGGTGCGTAAAAACTACTCAATCTCAGTCGTCAACATAGGCGAGAAGATAAATTTTAGAGGCATCAACATACATCAATTAAACATGTACTTTTCTTGCTTTTAATAACTTTTATTAAAAAAACTTTTTGATTAATTTCACAATTGCTATAACATTTATTGCACATGGGGAAAGTATGAAAGTGAATGACCTAGTGACCCGAGACCTTAGAAGAAAAAAAATAAAGGTTAATATATATATATATATATATATATATATATATTTGATAATTTAGGTATTTCATTTTTATAGATTTGTTATTTTCCAAAGTGGAGTTGTGAATGTCAATCGATGGTTCATCATCGACCAATAACTACACGAAACACACAAGCAACGGACAGGATTGATACTGATAGATCGTTCACGAGGAGGGAGAAGACGAGGGCGGCGAGGGCGGCGAGGGCGGCGGCGGCGGCGGGTCGAAGTTGAAGGAGAGGTAGACCAAGGAGTCATGTCCATGGGGTAGCTGCCGAGGACGCGGAGGAAGGAGGTGAACTCCTGGATCTCGGCCAGGGCGTTCTGGGCGCGGGTCTCCGCCATCGACGCCTGGAAGTCGACGTGGAACATGTACTCGAAGTGCTTGGCGGTGCCGACGTTGGCGTCGTCGACGAGGCGGATCGGGCGGTGGCGGTGGGGGCGGCTCTCGATCTTGGTGAGGCTGATGTCGCGGAAGGCGAAGGCGGAGAGGACCTTGAAGAGGACGGAGGTGCCCTCGCGGTCGTGGGCGAAGACGATGCTGGTCTTGTAGGGGCGATCGGTGCGGGGGATGATCGGCTCCCGCGCCAGCATCACGAACCGCGTCACGTTGCCGCTGTCGTCCTGGATCCCGTCCGCCAGCACCTGCAGGCCGTACAGCTCCGCGGCCCGAGCCGACGCGATGGCCGCCGTGTCGCGCAGGCCGTTGTTGGCGACGTACTCGGCGGCGCCGGCCGTGTCGTCGAAGGACTCGCGCGTGACGTTGAGGCCGAGACGGGTGAGGGTGAGCTCGCACTGGGCCAGCGCCTGCGGGTGGCTCATCACCCGGGTCAGGTACTCCTTCCGCACCCCCGGAAGCGCCAGCAGGCAGTGGTGCACCGGCAGCTGCACCTCGCCCACGATGTGGAGGCGGTGGCGGAGGAGGAGATCGTAGTTGCGGTGGATGCTCCCGCCCAGCGAGTTCTCGACCGGCAGCACCGCCCGGTCCGCGATCCACAGCTCCACCGCCTGGAACGCCACCTCGAACTGGTCGCAGGGGATCGGCTCGCAGTTAGGGTACGCCTTACCGGCCGCGGCCTCGCTGTACGCCCCGGGACGCCCTGGTACGCCACGCGGAGCCGCGATCCGTGCATCGGGGCCGGGGACAGGTCCCCGATGCTCAGAGGCCGCGGGAGGTTGGGGATCTGGGCCAGATCCGCCCCGCCTGCAGCCGCGGAACTCACGAGCGACTTCACGCTTGCCATCGTGCCGTTGACCGGCGCAGGGAGGGAGCGTTTATCGGAGTCGCCATGCTCAGGCTCGGCGCCGGAGGGATCTCCCGAATCATTAGCGGGCTTCTCGTAGGAGGATCCCGGCGAGGCGCCGCCGCAGCCGCCGGCGGCGGCGGCGGCGGCCTGACTAGATAAGATGGAGAAGGAGGCTTGCCAATCGGCACGCCTGGCGCCGGGGAAGGAGGCGGACGCAACGGTGCGATGGATGAATCCCGCTGCTGCGGGGGTAAGGCGTCGAGGAAGCGAAAGGAGTGCGGATCGGCGGTTTGGCGTGGCAGTAGGGTTGGTGGAGAGCAAGGCGGCCGCCATGGTCGACATGGAGCAGAAGGACCGGGAGAAATTGTTTGTGTGCCCTAAATTGGACTCCAATTCAATGCGAAGAAGAAGAAGAAGAAGAAGAAGAAGAGAAGAAGAAGAGGCCTATCCTGCGACGAAGGTGTGGGAAATGGGATTTAATGGTTGGTGAGGAGGGCGATCGAGAGGAAGCCGCGGTTTGGTAAGGCCATTCTCCAACCTACCACACTAAGACTCACATTTCCTCCAAGGACTTTGCTTCTTCTCATTTTAGCCACCACCTAATGTTAAATAATATGCTGGGGAAAAAAAAAGAAAACAGAAGTCAAAAGCGGTTGCTAATTATCAAAATTGTTAAAAAATATTTTTTAAAATAATCAAATTTTTTATTTAAAAATATTTTTATTCTAATATTATTTATTGAAGTGAGGAAGTAATTACAATATGTAAAAATAAATCCGTTGAATTCTATTAGAAAAATTATAGATCAACGAGATATACTTGTTAAGAATTGATCAAAGATTTATTGTGATAAGTACCCATATAGATACCAACTACTATTAATTCATGGGGCATAAGTGAATGTAATTACTCTTAAGATATGATTGAATTGATTATTACGAAGCAGATTTATTATAGTGAATCTTGATAAAGTTGAAGTAATACCTTTTCCGTAGTGGTCAATTGTAATTTTTTTATTTATCTCTTTACAATGGTCGTGGAGCCGACTACATTGGATCGTTGGGTGGCGAATTTCACTTTTGATGCAATGAGTACTGAGTGAATGTAATTAATAACTCATGAAGAGGAGATCACATGACATTATTAATGAGATACTTTGGACTTATGGAGATTAATCAAATGAAAAGATACGAAGTGATTTTGTGTTTTCCCCACTATTTATCACATATAACTTTGATTACGTGAATTACTAAGCAATTATATAATCAAGAAAGATTATGACATATAAAATATAATATAATATTATTTGATTCAATTTATTTATTTTGAAGAAATAAAATATAATTAATTTAATATTTACTATATTATTCTTTATTTAATTATTTTTAAATTAAATTAATAATATTAATAATAATAATATTAATGATGATAATAAATTTATAATATATAAAAAATAAAATATTTATATTTTTTAAAATTTAAAATTTAAAATAAATATATATATATTAATAAAGTAATTTATTAAAATAATTATTTTAATAAAATAATTTATTAAATTAATAATATAATCATTTAATTTTATTTTTTTAAATTTAAAATAAATTTATATATATCTTAATAAAATAATTTATTAAGATAATTATTTTAATAAATTACTTTATTAAATTAATAAATATAATTTATTAATTTTATTCTTTAAAATTTATAGATATTTAAATAAAAATTATTTAAAATAATTATTTTAATAAAATAATTCATTAAATCAATAAATATAATTCATTAATTTTATTTTTTTTAAAAAATTAAAATAAATTTGTATATATTAATAAAAATTCTTTAAAATAATTTATTATTAAATTAATAAATATAATTTATTAATTTTATTTTTTTAAATTTAAAATAAATTATCTCTTAAATTTATAAATATTTAAATTAAAGTTTATTAGATTAGTTAATTCAGTTTTAATTAAGTTTTACGGTACATTTTAATTAACTCAGTTTTAAATTCGGAAGGTAATTATGAAAAAAAAATTCATTAACCTTT
The DNA here is from genome assembly GCF_044706935.1 of Curcuma longa. Classification (NCBI taxonomy): domain Eukaryota; kingdom Viridiplantae; phylum Streptophyta; class Magnoliopsida; order Zingiberales; family Zingiberaceae; genus Curcuma; species Curcuma longa. Next base: position 5,129,531 of record NC_133874.1, read on the forward strand.
GAAATCATAGAAAATCTTAGACTGGCAAGGTAATGATATTTCAAATTTAATTTATTTGCTGATGTAACGGTGATATTTTATTATTTAAAAATCAATCATAACATAAATCAAATAAGATTATCAATAATAACCCTCAATCAAATCAAATGCGCCCTTAAAGACATGCAACATAAGCCCTAGTTGATGGACAAACTATTAGACAATCTTACCCATTACAATTGTTGCTGGTGACTAATACAAAATTATTGAATTTAAAAATTATTGAAATTTAGACTTATATGGTCGGTTGAGATGGACTTAACCGGCTGAACTCAATGTTGTCAAACTAGAAAGGCTGAGCTATCAAGGAACATTAAGCTACTGAATGGCGAGTAATCGAGCGTTGAGTGGCCGAGTGCCCGAGAGTTGAGTGGGCTGAGTAGCCAAGTAGGTAGAGTGGAGTTGTCGAGAGGGCCAAATGGATAGAGTATCCGAGTGGCTGAGTAGGTAGATTGTCGAGCTATCAAAAAGATCACGTGGGAAAATGTGCTGAGCACTGTTGAGATGTATGTTAAATACAATTCTCTTAAAATAAATTCGTTTCCTCTTCGACAATGCTTAGAGGTTTCATTGAATGTCTGTTTCCTAGAATATAACGATTTTATCAAGTTTGCAATTAAACACTAGTGGTATTTGGAGAATTGAATAATATTTGAATGCTATCATGGGAAGGGAAAGAGTAAAGAAAGTTGGTGAGGAGAGAAGGAATGTAAAGGAATTGTTTGATAATGGATGAATTGATTATTTGATGTCTTTTATCCAAGCGAGGAGCCTCCTTTTATAGGTTCAAAATCTTAACAACCATTAACTTTAACGATTAATGCAAAAGGTGGATCCGCCACCTTAGCGGCCCCACACGGTTGGCAATGATCATTACTCGATCATTAGTCAACTGGCCTATAATGCCAACAACTAACGATTAGTGGTCGATCGTTCCAGGTCGAGCCATTAACACGTCCGTTACAATTTTGAGGTAGGCAAGAAAAAGATCTGAATGACAAAACATTGACTAATATACTTAGGCAATTTTTTCCTCATTGATCCGACATTCCACATGCACAAGTTCCTCTCGCACATGAGTCAACTATGTTTAGTACAATCTACGCTCTCACTCCCTTGCGGGTGCACGCATGAGAAAGAGCTGTTCATTCATACATATTCATAAAAAATTATAATTCAATATAAACCAATCACTCTAAAACTGTCAATGTGAGACTAAACTCTTGTTCATTCACATTAGAATCCATTTTTTTATTTTTCCATTCGCTTTTTCAACAGAAATACCTTTTAATCATCTAAAAGATGATTAAGAAGACAATACAAAGTTGGATGAGTAACATTACTAAAGAAGCAATCTCAGTTCGTCTGAATCGGAAGAATTCAACCCAGTTCAACCGAATTTTTGAATTCTATATTGCTTTGAACTTATAGCTTCTTTGAAATTGAATTAAATGGCTATGATTGGTTTGTGTCAAATGGATGCTATTTGTGATAACATACTATCCTAATCTATTCTACCCAACTCAAACTAGATGAACTAAGTTTACTAAAATGCTCCGGGGCTATGGTGCGATGATAAGAGATAGGACGGACTCTTTAGGTAACAAAGATTCAAATCTCACCCAGGACACATTACATTTTAAGAGTTTGAAAATTTTATGATGTTAAACCATCTATCACGATCCATCTGTATTTTAATTTACACTGATGGTCGATAAGAAATTTTATGGAGTCGAATTAAACCGATCACCTCCAAGATTAATCAGATCATAAAAGATGAATACCTAAATTATAAAATAAAAAAAAGTAAAACGACCTCTCAAATTAGGACTTCCTCCAAGTCTAAATGCGTCTAAAGAGCTTTAGGTCATTTGTCCTCTTGGATCCTCGATCTTTAAATCCCCTAGTTTAGGCGCCAAAATGAACAAACACGAACCCTTAGAGATCCTCAACTCAAATTTTTTTAAGCTCCTCAACATGACTAGCTTGTGCTCAAACTCAAAACATAAGGTTTGCTTGTGAGTCTTCAAGCGCATCGATAAGCCTCTTCCGAGCTAAGTATCAGTGACACTCTCATCATATCGGATGAACCTGATCCCTCAATCCATATTTACAATCCATGGGTGTGACTTAATTGGATCTATGGTGCTTGTAAGACCTAAGGTGTCCTTGACTAGAAGTGTCAACTGAATAAGTTCAGCAATGATATGTTGATGCGATCGGTAGCAACTACCTACCGAAAGCCAAGTCCAACTATTGTTCTTGAATAAATATAAAAATTCAATCTACTTTTCTGATCCTTTTGGAGCTTGAAAACAAGGAGACAGTGATTGAGATAGAGGGTGCAACATCATCAGAAACTCAACTGTCATGATCTCTAACTAGATAGGAATGCTTAGAAATGGTGGTCTGCTGCTTACCACATTTGCAGCTATGGCACAACAACCTTGAAGCCGTCCGCGACAACAGAGCACACGGGTGAACCAGCAAGCAGTCATCGCTCGACCATCAAGTCGGAGAAAAGCTCAGAGCCTGACCTGGAACAAGTTGCACCCAGTTAGCGGCTGACCAGCAAAAGCAACATCAAACCACAAGTATCTGGTTAAAAGAAACATTGAGTATTCCTGCACAAATGAAACTATAATTAATAGTACATTATATTAAAACATCAATTATCAAGTAAAATATAAACAAACTTAAACATAATGAAACACTGGTAAACTTTAGTTTCAATAACTTCACTTGTTTTGGATTAGGTATATAACTTCAACAGACTAAGAATATATTGTATGAAGTTATTTACTGAGAAACGTTATATAATATCATGATATTTCACAAATAATTAGGAAGCAATGGATCTAGATTTTTGAAGAATGGCTCTCCATAGAGTGTGTAATGAATACAACAGAAAGTTACATCTGCTAGGCAAAGAAAAGTATCAGTGTCTCACTCTTAAAGGTGAGCGAAACAACATCACTGCCAATGTATACAGCATTTGGCTACCAGGCCATTCTTCTAAGAGGTGGAACTGTGGCTAGATTTTACCAGCTGCCCCTGTTGCAGCATTCTTCTCATCCTTGTGTGCCGATTTTTTATTTTTTTGCGCATGGCTCGCTGCTAGGTGCAGTCTTGGACTAAGAGGCCTGGGTGCTCTTGTTTTCCGGTCAAACCCTCGTAAGCAAACAAATCCTGCAAATAAGGATCTCATAGTCAATAATAAGAATGAAATCTATCAGTTCGTTTTGTTGTTTTGATATCTCTAAGGGAGCTGGAGGAGATGTCGAAAGCAGCAGAAATTTATTTATCCAGAAGAAAGTTGGTTTGTGTTTACTGTTTGGAGCATCATGCAACATTGATTCCCAAAGGAATCTTTGGCACCAAAGCAACTTTATACAGTACAATGCTTTTCCTATCAAATTCTCATTTTCTTCATTAGCATTAATTTTCACAAAACATATGAAATGACCAAAAGAAAATTATGTAAGAAGAACTCATGTTGGACTTGAAGAACAGAATTGACTATCACTCTACCTCTTGAAAAACAGAGTTGTATCTCCTCTATTGATAGACCTGAAAGGTTAATTGTGTTCTTTAGAATGTTATCGATAAAATAGGTTGATGTGTGTATCTGAATACTCATACTACCTCTGAATAATGTTGGTATGCTGGTGCCAAAATAAACAATCCTCCTGCGAAGGTTCCATATCAATCTCCTGGGAACAATTAATGGATTGTGGCTTGACTCATGGTCTGCAAATACCTGAATGAAAAATTTTAAAAGAATAAATGTTGCTTACTAAAAACAATAAAATGAGGTAAAGGTGATCCATCACGTAATATATATGGAACATGAAAAGATTGATGATGACTCTAAAGATTTTAATTTACCTCATTAACTTGGAAATATGTGCCATTCAGCGGAAAGCTTCCTCTATTTGCAGTTCGACATGGAATCTGTTCGTTGTGATTATTTCAAATGGCAGCAAAAGCATGAGATTGATCATGAACAAATCAGTAGCCTTGTATACAAAATTTCCTATCCTCTGCTCCTTGGAAAAATATATATTTAAGAAAAAAATAGAATTTAACTTTTCACTAGGATGAATCAAAACTAGTTCAAAAATCATAATCATGACTATTTCAAAACCATGAAAATCCAAAACTTGAAAAGAAAAAAATCCTTTGGAATTTATAATAATACTGAAAAAAGGAAATTATCAAAGCTTCATTTTTTTGGGTAAAATTATTTTAGCGATTTATCCAAATCCACGAATGCTAACTCCGCTCATGACGAATTAACCCTGTCATGGCCGGTCCCAAGACCGGATAAAGGAGGAGAGTTGCGTTAGGTTGCCGACCAACATTAAACTAAAGCAAATGTTCAATGAATAGATCCATTAAACTATTGTGATAATGCTAGATTGTTCATCGGAAGGAACGCATTGCAGGGTCTCGACTGTAACCTATCCTTTAAGGGGTATAGGGTTAATGGGTATTGGATCTAAACCCGTTAAGCTAAACCTATCCTTTAAGAAGGCTACAGTAGCAATCCCGATCGCTGTTTCTCCTCTTCGTTGTTTCTTCTGATCGCGCCTCCACCTTCGGTTCGTCGTCGCCGACGCAAGGGGAGCTGGGAGGCTGTGACGCTGGAGCCGGTAACGAAGGGGTGTTGCCGGAGTCAAGAGCTTCAACGCCGAGCTGCCTTCTCCGTTCTCCGATCTTGCGCGCGACTTCGCTCCTATTCGCTCGCCTCCGACGCACACGCAGTCGCGACCTCTTCATCGCCGGTGCCAAATCGGAAGGGGAGAGACGGCTACCCGAGGTGGAGTTGATTGGAGGTGGGATCTTACCGGAAGAAGCTTGATTCGTCGCTGTGGTGGCGGCGCTTGCGGCGACAGATCGAAGAGAAGAGGAAGCCGATCGATAGGTAAGAAGCGGAGTTTGATTCAGTTATGAGTTTAGATCTAAGTTTCTCTTGGATTCCAGCGCTTGTGTGGACTTGTAATCGGATCGTGAGTTTGGATTGGGGTTTGCCGGCTGTGGGATTTTTGTTTAAGCTCGGCGGCAAGCAAGAAAAAGAGAGGTTAGTTCTCAAGTTGAATGTCGTTAGCATGTTTTGGGATACTCCTTGATTCTGATCAGTCTTCTTATCCATAGCCGGGAGATTTGATTTGGGTTGGCTGGTGGTGGAAATTGTGTTGGTTCGGCAGCAAGGAGAAGAAGAAACAGAGTGGGATTAGGGCTGAGCTTGGAAACGGTTCAGGTAATCCTCTTAGTACAGCCAAACCTTCTAGGTGAATGAATGTGTTCTGGTTATGTGATTCTGTGTATGGTTACTGTTTGATTAGTTCGAGACTGGTGGGTTGGATTAAAGTAGGGAATTTAATTACTGTGAATTGATACAGTATTTCATAGTAAGTATTATGTTGTTGTTTACTGCAGGACTTTGATCCAATTATTGTTCGGTTGCGGTTATTTGGGATTTTCTGCGTTACACACAATCTATCTTGGCAGGCGGGTACGTTGACTTATCTTTTACAGATATGTCTTTAAGATATGTGTAAATTGCTAGATATCAGTAGTTTATGTTCCTGCTCATATTGATTCACATGCTTCTTGGACCTGATTCTGTTATCAGCTATTATTGCTACCTGCTAGTGTTCGGATACCTTTTCATATTGTGGTTCTTAGTATTAGATATCTTGATATCATCTGAATACTTTGACATGCTTTGGTTATCCGACCTTCATTGATTCTGACACTACCTACTACATGTGCATATGCTACCACCTGGTTTCTATTACCTTATTATCAGTGCATTTGTTAGTTATGGATTTTATACCATTTTGATTACTGTGGCATGTTATATGGATATGTAGTGGGATATATGATGCATAGACTAGTGTCATACATCATGCTGGCATATATTGCATACTGACGTGCGGGATTCCATTGTTGTTGAGTCCGGCGTCAGTTACATGCGGGCTACCAACCAAAGGGTGTGTGTAATTGCATGCCTTGTGATTATTAGCATCCTGCTTCTATTTTAGTCGAGTCGCTCCTATTATAGCAGCACTGGTGGGTACATCGCTTGAGTATGATTCACACACACAATCCACTCATGGGTTAGTGGAACCTTTAGGTTGGTGCATACTTGCCCTGATAGGAGCTCCGCTAGGCCACCCAGGATAGTGGTTTCGTAGCGTGGTAGCACACAGGGATCCCTCCTCTGTCATTGTGACCAGGAGATGAGAGCCTGCTCGCCCACTTATGATTTGGGTTACCAGGATAGGTGTACACCTTGAGGACATCCTGTCCACTCGGTCCCGCAGGAGCGTTGACGGCAGAGTGCACAGAGGTCATAACCCTACCCACTCGACTTCACCACTGTGGATGAGTACTCAGACGGGCTTTAGTTCCCACGCGACCTCACCGCTAGAGGGGTGACTGATCTGACTGGCGTCAGGGGTGACCAGGACATGCATTGCACCATGTGCATACTGCACTGATTGCATTTGATTGTGATTGTTGCACTTGTTTGATGCACTTGGATGACATGCATATACAGGAGGCCTATGTGTCTATTTGGGATTACCTTTCACCTTACTACATGATTATCAGACTCTGGTATGTACAGGTCTACTGTTACTCAGTTTTCAGCTTTATTTACCTTTCAGTAGACTGTACAGCATGTTATTACTGTTGATAGCTTTTATACACATATCTGCTAGATACCCGCTGAGTTTCTTTTGGAACTCACCCCGTTTACCTGTATGTCTGTTTCAGGTTGATGTCGTCTGGAGAGCTGCACTGCTAGTCCTGAACCACATTGTGTTTTGGTTTATTTTCTTTACGATACCAGTGTATTTGGGACTTATTAGACTTCTTGTCGTGTTTTCCCTTTTGGTATCTGGTTTTCCGCTGATTCGATATTTGTTTCCATAATCGAGTTGTCTATCGGATTTTGATGGATTAGTTATGCATGCGTGGTTGTGATACTAGATTGTTGATGATGTTAGTGATCGTGAGGGTCACTTGGTGTGGATGCATGTAAATGACTGTGGTGGTCATTTTATTTACTTTTATCTGTCATTATATATCCATAGCCTGTTATGGATTCTTATATATGTGGATGTATTCAGGGAAAGTCAATTGTTACAGGGGAGATGCTGCCGAAATTTCTCGGAAAGCCATCTCCCGGGGCATGACAATCTCAGCAAGGACCGCCACATCTCCAAAACTCAAGTATAGTGATAAATATGTAAGAATTCACAATACAGGATCTGACTGTAACGTATCGACAAGGACTACTACATCTCCATGAAAACTTGAATGTAGTTAAAATAGACAAGAGTTTCACACAATAAGTTTGATAAGAATAAATATCATAGAAAAATTAATATTCTAAGACTTGAAATGTGAAATATAGGAACCCTCACTGGTAAAGCAATGGAGGTAGTGGATACAATGATTAGGAGAATAATTAGTATTTTATATGTACAAAAGACGAAATGAGTAGGCGAGAAGGCAAAGATGATAGAGAACTCGGGGTTTAAGTTATGGTACACAGGAAAGAATAAAACAAGAAATGAAGTAGATATTGTTATAGATAGTTCGTTAAATGATGAAGTTATAAGAGTAATTAGAAAGAGATACATTATAATTCTCGAAATAGTAGTGGAGAAAGAAACTATGAACATAATTAGCATATATGCATCACAATTAGGATTAGGTGAAGATACCAAATCAAGGTTTTGGAACGACCTAGATGAAGTATTACAAAACATTCCGCTAAATGAAATGATTTTAATAGGAAGCGATCTAAATGAGCATATTGGAGTGAAAAATGAAGAATATGAGAGGGTACATGTGGGTATGGTTCGGAGCAAGGAATGAAGAAGAAAAAACTATATTGAATTTTGCGATAGCATATGACCTTATACTAGCTAATATGTTTTTTAAGAAAAGAGAAACACAATTAGTCACGTTCAAAAGTAGAAATAATAAATTACAAATTGACTTTCTTATGGTTAAAAAGAGGGATAGTAAGATTTGTGAAGATTGCAAAATCATCCGTGGAGAAAGCGTAACTACCTAGTATAGTTTAGTAGTGTTGGATATACGGCTGAAGCATAGTATCAATAGAAAAAAAAATATACATGACTCCTAGAATTAAGTGGTGGAAGTTAAAAGATGGAAAATAAAATATATTTAAGGAGAAGGTAGGAGTGCAAGCATTAGGTGAAATATATGGTGACTCTAATACGACATAATATAAGATGGTATCAAAGTTGAAAAGAGTAGTCAAGAGTGTACTCGGTCAGTCAAAGGGGCATGCACCACCAAGTAAAGAATCTTAGTGGTAGAATGAGAAAATACAGGAGAAAGTGAAGGGAAAACAAACAGCCTAAGAATGAGGAAAATTTAAAATATATATATAATAGCTAAGAAAGAGGTTAAGAAAGCAGTACGTGAAGCTAAAATGAAACTTTTAAACAGTTATATCAAAAATTAGATGCAAAAGTAGAAAGAGACATTTATAGAATAATTAAAATGTGAGAGAGAAAGATAAAAGATCTTATCCAAATAAGATGTATTAAAGATGAATGCAATAGGGTATTAGTAAATGATGAAGAAATAAAAGAGCGGTAGAAGAGATATTTTCATCAACTTTTTAATGAAGATTTAGGTGATCAACTTAACTTAAGTAATTTAAGTAGGTCAAATGAGTATAGAAATTTAAATTTTTATTGTAGAATTAAAACTTCAGAAGTAAAACAAGCTTTAAATGAGATGCAAAATAGAAAAGTCGTTGGACTAGATGATATTTCGATAGAGATATGGAAGTGCCTAGGAAAATAAGGTATTGAATAATTTACAAAATTATTTAATATAATATTGAAAACGAAAAAAAATCTAATCAATGGAGGGTAAGTACCCTAGTTCCGTTATATAAGAATAAGGGAGTCGTATAAAATTATGCAAACTATAGAGGTATTAAACTAATGAGTCGTACCATGAAACTTTGATAAAGAGTCATAGAAAAGAGATTAAGGAAATTACGGTGATCGAAAATTAATTTGGATTTTTGTCTGGAAGGTTGACAATAAAAGTTATACATCTTCTCAAACAACTAATTGAAAAGTATCAGAAGCAAAAGCAACATCTACACATGATATCCACTAACTTAGAAAAAACTTATAACAGAGTCTTAAGAGAAATTATATAGAGAATTCTAGAAAAGAGAGGTGTTAGAGTAATATATATTGAACTAATTAAGGATATGAATGAGGATGTAATGACGAGTGAAAACTTCAGACGGATTAACTGAAGTATTTTCAATAAAAATAAGATTACATCAGGGATCTGCTCTAAGTCCCTATCTTTTTACATTAATTATAGACGAACTCACTGGACACATTCAAAACACAGTACCGTGGTACATGTTATTTGCAGATGATATTATTTTGGTAGATGAGACATATGAATGAGTAAATGTTAAACTAGAATCTTAGTGAAAAACACTAGAAGTAAAAGGTTTTAGGTTTAGTAGAGTAAAGACAGAATATAAAAATTTAAGTTTAACAATATTAGACGTAATGAAGCAATTGTTAAGACAGGAGATGATAAGTTGTCTGGAACAGAATATATAGTATTTAAGTTTAGCAATATTAGACTAATGAGATAATTGTTAAGATAAGAGATGACGAGTTATTTGGAACTGAGTATTTTAAATATTTAGGATCATTTTTGCAAGACAATGAAGGGATTGTGAGAGATGTTTTTATAGAAAACAAACAAGATGATTGAAATGGCGGAGAGCATTGGGTGTTTTATGTGATCTTAAAATACCTCTAAAACTTAAAGGGAAGTTCTACAAAATAACAGTTAAATCTGCTATGTATATGACACTGAATGTTGCACTATGACTCGAGCACATAAGCAGAAGATGAGAGTTGCAAAAATGAGAATCTTTAAGTGGATGTGCGGACATATGAGAATGAACATAATAAGAAATAAGAGCATGAGAGAGAAAATCAAAGTTGCATCTATTAAGGAAAAACTCCGAGAGACATGTTTAAGATGGTACGAACATGTACTTAGATGACCAATAAATTTTTCAGTCAAGTGATGTGAAACTATGATAAATATGTACATCAAACGAAGAAGAGGGAGACCAAAAAAATACTTAGTTAACAATAATAAAATAAGATAAAATTTATTTAAGTATAGATGATATAGTAGGAGATAGAATCTAATGACATAGAAGAATCCATATAGCCAACCCCATCTAGTCGGATAAAGCTTATTGTTGTTGTATCCAAATCCATGAATGCTATCGATCCAAATATATTCAAAATGGGAATGTCTAATTTGAGAAGCCCAACCACAACCAAATTAATTCTACTGACGATGAACTATGTCGGTCTAATTTGTGACCACAACCACATGATTTCCCGATACTATGTATTTTGTTTAAGGCTTTAAACAAATATATATTACTAACCTAATAAGTTTATACAAAAATACATAACTCTGGGTCAACTGTTTGCTTACAAAGAAAGTCAGCTAACCCCTCTTTAATTTTGACTTATAATTCATAAGTGTCAACTAATTAAGGATGGCCATTTATAACCTAAAACTGATAAACCAAACTAATCCAAACCGAAACATTTAATTTATCAGTTTGGTTTTCGTTTGCATATTCGGTAAAATCATAAGTTTCAGTTTTTCAATTTGAACGTAAACAAACAGTTAAAACTGAATGAATCAAATTATTAAAAGTTTTTATTATGTGTATATATAGAGAGAGATAATTAGTATGTTAATTATTATCGTCTCTTGCAGTGTTTTACTTTTTATGTTCCCTAATTATCTTAAACCTTAAAATATAATAATTTTTATTATTAATGTCAATAAAATTATTATCTGGAAAATAGCTTTTGATCGATTTATATTTATTTTTAATTAATGGTTTCAATCTAAACAAAATTGAAAATACCAAACCCGAACTGTTTAGTTCTGTTTCAGTTTGGTTTCGATTTTCCTTATTAAGCTAATAAACCAAACCATGTCCATCACTACAAGTAATGAGACTTACGAGTGTCAAGATCAAGGTCGGGTATAAAATTGCCTAAACAATGTTAAAGCATTCATTCCTATAATTACAAACAATGTTAAAGCTTTCATTCCTATAATTACTCAAGTGTTGCCCGTTAATCCCTTTTGCATTAAAATGTTCATTTCCTAAACCTCATACTTTCCTACATGGCAAACCACAATAATATTTTAATTGCTGAATGAAATTATATTATTACCAGAAGTGTTGCTCTGATTGTTTGAGATTGTTCCTCCCGTCTGCAACTGCAAGAAAAGCATGTCATATCTTGGCATATTCTTCCTGTTTCTTGATGATTGCAGCATGTTTGTGGTGGTTCAATAGAGTGTACGGTTTCACCTACAGTCAGTGTTGAGTATTCGATAATTTTAACTTACTGGATTTGTGAAAAATCATAAAATTTGCTTGCCTGGGACCCAGATGCTCAGGAGGTATGGACATGGATCATCAATCTCTCTTTTCTCTAACTGTATCACGTCCAGGAGCATGAGAAATGGATACACTCAATAACTTAAACAGGAAACAAGTGATTAAACAGCAGTTACCCCTTCAAGGAGAGGATGTCCATCTGGAAGCTCGTAGCTGTATCAAGCAAAATAAAAGGAATTCATAAAATTGCAAAGGATCCCTTAAGAACACCACATATAATTGAGATAAGAACAATACTGGCTTAATAATTGTTTAGCTATTGCTGTTATCAAAAGTTCAAAACACCGACGCTTCACTTTGACGGAAATAAAAACAAATTATGATAAAAAAAATAAAGCACTTACACTAAATGCTCTGTCCGCAGACGTTTCACATTCTTAAGCTTGGGCACAGGAATTGAAGCAGATTCACTAGTGATAGCAACTATAGCCTTTTCAATTTCACCACCTGGAAGCTCAACATTTTCATGTATATAGTTCTGCAAGTTCTGTGTGAACTCTCCCAAGTTCAAATGTATGGTAGGAATTTCACAAGCATCTTCATAATAAGTTTCTTCCATCTCACTTTCAAAAGCTACTTGGCATTGCGGTTCAGGTGATGGTGGCTCTTCAATAATAGGATCATCATTGTGTCTAGTTCCTTGCAAAAGGTAATTCTCCTCATTTTGGCACAATGGCACTGCATTTAATAGTTTGATATCATGGTTTTCCAATGCATCACTCATTGTTGATTTCACCAGTCCTCTTTCCTCTGGCCCTTGGAGTAGTCTTGAACTAAAGAATGTAATGTTGTTAGAAATTTGTCTTGAACATTGAAGAAACAATCGATCAGTCAAACAAGAGTAAATTTATTTTTACTAATTGAGTTTTAAGTGATTTAAGATTAACATTTTCAAATCCAGGGACTGAAACTAGTTAACTATATTCAATATATAAAAATTCATCAGTCTGCATAATTGCTAATGACTGACTTGTTTAGTTTTCTCACCATGTAGATAGCTACCCATATATATCATCACAATATCTACATGCTATGCAGATGACTGGTAACTCTAATTTTTTATTATATTTTCTCCTGATAGATAAAACAACTGTATCTCTCTCAATTACTACAATCAGAAATAGATATCATCACAAAAACCACTTGCTATGTAGATGACTCGTAGCTCTAATTTTATTATATTTTCTCCTGAAGGATAAGACAATTATATTTCTCACAATTACTACAATCAAAAATAGAATTCAGATGGAAATATTTGTTGTGTTTGCCTAGTATGTACCATTTTTCACAGACAGACCAATTCAAAATATTTTTATATTAGTGAATTACCTAGTCCATGCACTAGCAAAGTGCCTGCACTCTCCTCTCATTGGGCATGCATTACAATTTGGTTTGCCTTTTGTGCAAAAAACCTACAAGGAAGAATAATTCTTATTACAAACTTAAATAAAAAATATTTATTATGCATATTTAGATTTTTTAACACACCTTTCCAAAAGTTATCATTTGATAATGCAGCTCATACCTGCGAAAAGTTCAGGATTAGTGTCAAAGAACTCCCTTCTTGCACCAAAGCATAAAAGAACACAATAATTCAACTTTCATTTGATAATTGAAGATGATAATTGAACACAAGGTTTTCGGAATTACAATGTCCGTTGATCCAGCTTGCATAATCGAGGCCAAAGATACTTTTGAATCGTCTCCAATACTGGATAGCTTGGATTGAAGAAACAAAGGTGGAATTGTCATCTAATAGTTCATTCTAAATATTTAACTAAAAGTTATGAGAATGAAAAACCAATGGCAAACTATGGATGCAGTCATTTACCTCTCTAAAAGATGTAGTTGCAGGGATTCTGGTAGGGGTTTCAGAGGTACCCAGCCAAGTCTCACACATATCCGCCCAACATTTGTGTCAACCTGGTCGATATGTGCAGCATAAACAAAAAAAAAAATCGTGGTAAATTGTTAAAATTTTTCCAAAAGGAACAACTCACAGGAAAAGCATGTTGATGAAGTGTCAAAAGCCTAACACACTCAACACTCTTGAGTCCTAACCCTCGTATGCTGAGAAGGTAATCCCTGAAACATTAAGCATACTAACTTCTTAAGAAATCAGTCACTATGTGGAAAAAAATTTCAATTTTGGTGTAGTCTGATTCAATATTTCCTTTTCAAGTCACAATAAAATCTTCCATAAATGGGAGATAGTTTGGCTGAAGGTAATCAAATTTAGGCATCATTCTCATGTACAAGCTATTACATGAAAAGTCTACTGTTCTCTACCAAGTTTTTGTCACATATGATAAGAGATTTCCTGCTATCTAATATAACATTTTAATCTGTATTATTCCTGAATCACAAATATTTATTTATGATAGATCACTAAAAAAGAATGTTTATAGCTTAAATCAAAGGAATATTAAAACAGAATTTGGTAAAGGGAAAAAAATGTGTATATTAAAATTTTTACTTTGTTAAAGATGAGTATGTTAAAACTTTACTTTGTTTTCTCTGGTGGAGCATCCCTTAGCCACTCAAGGTCAAGGCTTCCATGATCTGTAACTAAACGGTTAAGAAAATCCTGCAAAAAAAAAGGCTGTCATCTGGTAGATCTTTGACACTAGATTTATAGTAAGTAAATTGATATTTTCAACCAAAACATGTTAAGCAACATTTTTCTTTTGCCACAGAACATAACCAGCCCAAGGATGCATCACTACTTTCCAATGACATCTACCATCTGGTTTATCCCACATGCTTATGTCCAATTTGTGCTAAAAATTGCATGTCAAGCAATAAAATAAAAATAATTTGTGGCTACATGTGTGCATTTTAGATCCCATATCAAAATGTCAGATCACCTTCATTGTTTGAATTAGAAATAATATCCAATTTACAGATCCATACAACTAGTTGTTAACTACACTTAGACAGACTAATCACAAATGAAAATAAAAAGTTTACCATGAGAAATTTATTCTAATGGTTTAATGAACAATTAAATCACCTTTTGGATTTTTTTCTCTTTGATCTATGAATGAAATTATTGGTGTTACATGCAGAAGAATGTGGAGATATGCACAAAACTCACTGTAGAATGTTATGCTAATAATCTGAGCATAAGAAGAACAGAAAAGGAAAATCTGAAGGAAGGTGAGTTTTTTGTGTCAAAATATCTACACATGGATTTCATGCTTGAACTCGGGTGAGATTGAGGAAGAGAAAGTTTCAGTGGTGTTTATGAATTTTTAGTGCTCGGATCTTTTCTCCAGTGATGCATTCAAGGCTGATATGTCACTGGGAGCAGAATGGAGATATTGCTATTATTTTACCTTGATCCTGCCTGCTAGTACATTGTTCATTCCTCTTTCTTTTATGGTTTCTGAAATTTCTCCAATATTTGAACGCATTACAGCTTCCCAATCTAATGAGTCCATTCTATCTTTACTTCTCTCCGAATTATAACCATTATGGCATGCTTCCCTTCGCAGACTATCCCAGTCAAAGGAAGTTTTCTTTGCAGACTCCTCCCTGGTGTTCTTTGCTTTTGGTGCACCTTTTGATGCTTCTGATGGAAACTTAATGGGACTGCAAACTTCAACTTTTGAGTTAGGTTCAACTATATTTATCAGCTTACATGAGCTCTCTAAATCATTGCATGAGTTTGAAATTGCACCCTGCAATAGATGGAGCTGTTTTTGAGATGAAATTCCAACTTTGTACTGGTTTTTTTCCACTTGACAGTCCTTTGATTCACTTTGCTTTGGTATCATAGCATCTTCCTCTTTATATAAGGAAACGAGTGATCTAAAGTGTAGCTTGCCTATGGATGAACTTGTATCATGAGAAATTGTCACACTAGACATGGTTGCTGATGATTGCTGGCTTAAAGGTTCAGTTGAGTTTTTGGAAGATTCATTGCAGTTTCTCTGAGCCGTTACTGTGTCTTTATTAAACTTGGTAGGATCAGAAAAAATGAATCTCGAAATGCTTTTACTTTGGTTTGAATCGATATTCTTCTTATTGTCTGAATCAAAGGAATCAGATGTAAAATCTGGCAGCAAACCCATGGAATCAAGTTGTGAACAATTAAGTAGAGAACTAGCCTTGGAACTGGTTTCTTGGCAAGTATCTTCCATGATCTTCAATCTACCAAATGAACTTAAAATTTCAGTGTTCTGATCCTCAACTGTACTGGGCTTGTTTAGTGACATCTTCCCATCATTGACGTTGTGAACTTCATGAGTAATGCTTACTTCTGATATATCTATACGCTCCTGACTGAGGGCATAACTATCCAAGACAGTAATCTTTGTTTGACTCCTTGGATCTGGGTTCACAAGTGTAGGAAGACTTAATCCAGCATGGGTCGTACTGGGAAAAAGAGTGCTTGAAATGCTGTCAGATGGAGAGACAGAGTTCAATGAGGATACTGCCTCATTTACTATCCTTTTATCTTCAAATTGCAAATCCGTTCTTACTGTTGTAGAAATCTCTGTTTTGTCATCTGATGTGAAAGAACATACGTCAGGCCCTCTTCTCTGGGCATTCACATCTGCACAAGAATTTTCTAGGTCACGATAACCTGTATTCACTCTTCTTGATTCATCAGCTCTGTGTATTTTGTTTCCTTCCTCATCTCCAATGTGATAGATGAAAGAATCCGGTTCAAACACATGACCCAATGGATTGTGTTCACAAAGCATGTTAGAAGATGTGATGATATCGTGTTCATCAGTAAAGATGCTCATCCTATTTGCATCTTCTTCTAAGTTATTTGTTCTTGGCTTAAGTGGGAACTTTGCAGCAAGAGCCATAAAAGCGGAGCTGTAAAAACAATAAGAATACTTGGAAATCAAGTACAATTAACAAGGTCAAGTTTTAGGCCATGAGATAAAACACGTGATAATATTGAATAGTGAAACATAAACAACTAATGTTATGATACCTTGAGAGGTGGTCTGACACATTCTGGGTTAGGAAAACACCTATCACAGAGTCCAATACAGAACCTTTCCAGGGAGAGAATTGTCTATCTCCTAAAAGCAAGACATTTCTCATAAGAACATATTGAATTGCTTGCAGTAACTAAGTTTTCGACAAAGAGACATCTCACTGTGCTTCCTAATTGTAAACATATCTAGTTTTGTTTTGCATTTCATACACAAGGATATAAATGCACATGATTTTCATTTTTTCGAGTATATAGAAGCACAATACATTTATGGTCTGAATTTTCCACTATCTTGAGGGTTCTAGTTCCTATTGAGTTTTGCAACTTTTTCCTAATTGCATAAGCCTGTTTTGAGAAGTAAACTTTTAATGAACTCACACCAACAAGAAAAGGTACTACTCAAGTTTGACTGTCATATTTAAATTTTTTGCTAATGACCTAAATACATGTATTGAAACTGCAACAAAAGAACAAATCTGGTAGGATAGAACTCTAGCATCTGCAATTCCTGCTATGCAATTTCAATGCTGTCTGATCAGCTGCTTAATAGAAATAATTGGAACTTATAGGGATCTAATCATTACCGTTTCTTTCTTAATGATGATGGTTTATCTCATAAGACCAAGTACCTAGAAGACAATTATTAGCAATCACATTTGTCCTTCTTCCAAAATAATATTGTTTGGAGGCAAACATGAATTCCCCTATCTTAATATGCATCAAACAGAATTGAGTTTTACCACTGGAGATTTTCTAAAGATTGTTGAAGTCCACTCAGCTCATAGATTGTGGTTATTTGCTTTTATGTTTCGACTTCCTTGTGCAGATAAATTCACTTGTGAAAATATTTTGAAATATGGTTGTTGAAGACGGAGACATTGTTAGCAGTACCTTGGATAAGACGCATTCGTGCAATGAATGAATCTGCACGAGCACTAAATACCGTTCTTTGTTCTTCCCATTGCTCTTCTCTGTCCGGATCTGATCCTTCATAGCTGATCATTTTCCCCATTAAAAGATTCCATACCCTATTTGTCTCATCATCCAAATCAACTTTGGCCCTGAGGCGCTTTCTCTTGGTTTCATAAGTTCCTGCATATGGGACAATCATGTTGCTTTCATAACTTACAAGAGCAGATTGTCCTTCAGCTGCATTGTAATTATATGTTTGATACATATAAGGCACAATTGCTTGTGACATATCAGTACATTGGTCTAAAATGTTGTTTCTACGCTGGCATTCTTGGATGGTTACATTCTGGAGACCATTAATGCCAATTTCTTGTAAAACATCTGATTTTGAACTCAATTCAAGGTGTTTTTCTTCATGCTCACTATACTGGTCTGATCTTGAATGCAGATGAACATGTTTCCTTCTTGTTTGTTTTCCTGTTTTCATTCTCATACGAGTATCTGTGAACAAGGCTTCGATGCATGCCTGATGTCTGCTTTCAAGGTTTTGCAAAAGTCCTTTGTAGTCTGCAACTATCTCAGTGAGAACCGGCTTAGGGGCTCGAATAGGCACCTTCGATCTCTTCTTTGTCACCCGTTTGATGGGACCAAATGTCAGCATGAAATCTGAGGTTTGCAAATCACCCAACGGTACCATATTTTGTTCATCTACAAAGCTACATGATTTGGAGGTTCGTGTCATCTGACCAAATTTCCCATTGTGCATTAGCATGGTTCTCCTCCTTTTACATTCCGGTGGAAATTGTGGAATATTGCTGGCCTGTGTCTGCGTAAAGGCTTTATCACTTGCAATTGGATATATGCAACCTCTTTGGGCATTGTCAACATGATTATAACAACTTTTATCTTGTTCATTCTCCATTTCCCCTTGCACTAAAGTCATCACTGTGTCACCATCTAACTTTACATGACTCTGAATGCTATTCTGTTTTGATATCTCAACAATGTGGGTTTTAGCTGTACTATTTGCCTCACCAGCCATTCTAGCCAGATGCTTCCAATTCTTCAATAATTCTTCTCTTCTAGAATGATGAATTGGAGTTGGGTCTTCAGAAGCAAAATCAAGTCTTCGCCTGACAATCTTAGTTCCATTATCACCATGTTGGTCGGAATATTTCCTTGCTATTTTTGAAGTTTTGCTTGTATCTCTAGTCATCTCTTGTGGTGCATTTGGACAATCTAAGTTTTTATTGGGCACATTACTCCTAGACTGGTTTTGTTTTCTCTTTACCTGTTTGGGAGTACCTGGCTTTGGAATTACTGGCTCTTTTGGGGCAAAAGGCAAATCTTTAAGAACCTTAGGCCTGTGCTTTTTCCTTGTTGCTGCTTTCAATTTTTTAGTTCTTAGGTTTCTTTCTATGTTTATTCTCTCAACTGGTTGACTAAAATGAGATGAAAATGGAGTATGTATAGGCAGCTCAAGCCCTTGTTTCATTAAAGAAGCACCTTGGATTAACAAACTGTCTCCAGAGGATTGACTTACTTCCTGTTCATTCCCATCCCTATTCAGACTGATGCCAATTGACTGGATCATCTCATGATTATTCTCCAACGCCTTACTCTTATCTGGAGTTATAGGTGCTACTATCTCTGATGAATCAAGCAGGACATTCGCACAGCCTTGTCTTGTGCAAGCTTTCTTCATGCTTCCTTTGTGGATAAGGTCATCTTGATTTACTTGACTCATTTCATGCTGTATAAAGCCATAAACTTGTTTATCCTTAGCTGGAGTCGAAGGGGCTAATGCAACAGGCATTCCCCTTATCATGTTAGTGCACGCAGCTTTCTCTGGCACCAAATGAAGATTGGGATGAGTCTCTATCTAAAACAATTAGCTCTTGCCCATGGCAAGAATTCATTTACTAAACTAAACAAACTCACTGACACTGACCTTGAAGATGATCGCCGCTAAGACAAACACTTCCACCTGTAAGTACCTTTCCATTCGCCAAAGAAAGAGGCTGATGATTACTTCCGAGAACTGGAGCTATGCTCGGCATTCCAGCTCCAGCTGAATTAGACAGAACCATGACTTGATCATAATGTACCCCGGGAAGTCCTGCTGTCGGATTCAACAAAAGCGTTTTGTGTGGTCCAACATTGTGGCAGTGAGCCCCCTTTGGCCTAGGGGAGGTTGCCATATTCGTGATCCGAAGTCCACGCAGATGATCACTAAAACCCTTGGGGTTTCTACTGAGGAATGATGGGAACCGCCACAGCGGCAAGCTTCGAGGGAGTATAATTGCTGTTGCTGCTGAAGCTTTCTCCCCTCGTTTACATCATATGAATCAGCATGAAGAATCAAATTTGGTTTTCTCGTTTGTGTCTTTCAACACCGATCTTCCTTGTCCTGCATAGGCAAATTCCGGAAGAAAGCCAAAGGAGAAAATTAATAATAGAACTAAGTACTGACTCCAATAACCTTCTACCTTCTGATGGAAGATGTATTGGCGAAGGTTCATAAAAAAAAAAAAAAAAAAAAAGAAACAGTAGAAGGGGATGAACCCTCTATCACAAGCTCTCTTTTTTTTCTTCAATTTTCCCAATGTAGCAAATATCAGCTAGCAGTACTACTTTCCACTCGATAAAATCTCATTTCAAGTACCAAAAAAAGGGGAAATTTGACAATCCGGAAGCTCATAGACAAATAAATTCGAATAAAACTAGTGATTGAGCAAAATTGAAGCGCACGAAGCGATCGAGTCGAAGCACAGCTCGCTGAGAAAATAGAGAGAGAAAGAGGCAGAAGAGGACTCACGCCGAACATCCCAAAAGCAAGCACGCTCCTCCTCGCTTTCCCCCGTCACTCAGAGCGAGAATGGGAAGCAGACTCACAAAGAGAAGATGAGGAAGACGACGAAGCCCACGGTCTTTGCCTTCGCTTGCGAAGTGACGACATCCTCGCTGCTTAACAAGGATCGACAGCGGCTCCTTCTCGTGTCGCCAGGAGAAGAGCGAGAGATTCATGTGGCCGTCGAGAATTGAGAAGAACACAGTTGAGTAGGCGAGAAATAAGGGCGAAAAGTCACGATCCTGATCGGATTTCTTTTATTTTTTTTTTCGTTCCAAGTTTTTTTTTTTAATTTTTATTATTTCCCACGCCGTCGGAAGAAACCAAAGAGTTCGTTCGTTACCATTCATTTAAGATTTTTCGGTTAGGTTTTGGAATTAGATTATAATATTAAATATAAAAAATAATTTTAAAATTAAAATATAAAATATAAAATAATATTATTTACTGTTTTAGGCGTCTGAAATTCTTTCAGATCGTCTCGATTCTGATGTCGCGCACAGTCACGTGTTTTAAGACGCACAGGATATCACTTACTGTATCCTGCGCGTGTTTTAAAGAAATGATATCTTGCGCGTATTAAAATACGCGACTGTGTGCGACATCAAAATCGAGGTGCCCTGCAAAATTTCGGACGCTTGGAACATTAAACAATGGTATTATTTTATATTTATTTTTTTGACTTACGGTTAAGTCATTTAAAATTTTTTTAAAAAAAATTAGGAGTTGAGTTATAAGCATCCACAATGGATACTCTAACGGGGTGTTATAACACGTCATTGATGTTAAACACCATTGAAGGGGTGTTATAACATCTCTCTAGTGAACACGTTCAATTAAAAGTAGGGTATGTCAGCCAAGAGGCTGGTCCATCCCACGTGTATTTTTTTATTTTTTAATTATATTTATTAAAATATTAGTTTTAACGACTATTTTAAAATTGAATAAAATTTTATTAACGGTTAGTTTTAACTTTTATTAAAAAGTTATAAATTTTAAAATTAAAAATTGAATAAAATGGTTAGTTTTTTAATGGTAGGACTCATAAATAATAAATGTTAATGTTAAAAGAAATATGGGTGAAAGAGATATATTATTATAATGAGTATGTGGTAGTGGGAGTGGGTTGTGGACTATATGCTTTTTAATGAGGCGGAGGGTGTTATAATGGGAATGGGTTGTGGAGACTCTAATATTAAACACAAAAAAATAAAATAAAACAGAAAAAATTTAATTGTTGGGTGTCGGATAAATAAAATAAACAAATAAAAATATAAAAATATAAAATGATATTATTTACTGTTCTAAGCGCTCGAAATTCTTTTGAGCACTCTTATTCTAATATCGCGCACCATCGTATAATTTAAGACGCGCAAGATATATATATATATATATATATATATATATATATATATATATATATATATATATATATATCCTTTTATTCATCTTAATTTTATTTTATATTAAATAAATAAATACATTTTTAATTTTATTTTTTGAATTTTATTCATTAATTGCATTCAAAGAATTGATATATGAATGTTATAATACTCACCCATATTAGTTGTAACATTATTTGAGTGTTTTAACATTCATATATTAACATCAATGTGAATACTCAAATAATGTCTAGGTTAGAAAACTTGATATGTGTTGGCTTTGTTACTATATCTATGTTGTCGGTCTTCCCGCTATAATATTGCATATCTCTTTCATATTACAGGGCGCCGAAATATATAAGAAACGACGTAGATACATGAGTCGAATTTATAACACGTGTTATATATAAATAGAGAGAAATTTGATATCTTACACGATGCACAGTGCGAGACTATGTTGATAAAAAATTTTTGTTTATTTATTTAGTTGACTTGTGGTTAAGTCATTTAAAATTTTATCTTTAGAATTTAAAAATTAAATTATAATCTTAAATAAAAAATTAAAATAAAAAATATTTTAGATGCTCATGAAGTGTGCAAAATAAAAAGTGCAAGATAATATTCCTAATATATATATATATATATATATATATGACCTTCAATTAACTTTAAATGTCAATTAATTAATATACAACGATAAATCTATCCCTTAGAGATTCTAATCAAGGAGCACGAAGATCTCAAAAAGGCATAATTTCTCCTCCATAATTATTTACTTAAATCCGTAGGTGCTTGAGTGAATCCCAATGTACTCCAGGGAATTGGTCTCTGATTAGAAAGGTAAATGCTTGAGCTCGAGAAGTCTCGAGCCCAGTAGACTCATAAAAATCACTAGGATAAATGGTATTATTAAACCCGATAAAACAACAAATTGTGCTTCAAAAATGGGCCGATTGGACTTAGGTTGGGCCTATTTTAATACTATATTATTTGATATGTCGAGAATAACACTTTCTCCCTTTCTATGATAATATTTAATTATAATATTACAATATTTGAAATTAGATATTTATATTTAGTACACAGGATTACTAAATTAATTGATTATATTGATTGAAATGATTGTTGAAATCGTAATCAGGCTTGATGAATCATCAAGAGTAAATGTGAATAAGTTTACTAGTATTAGAGCAACTAAAATTCATCCGGGGGCATAATTGAATGATTATTATGGGACAGACTTATTCAAGTGGACAAAGATCGTCAATCTTCTTAAAGACAAACTTTTGTAAAAATATTTTCACTATTAAATTTATTATATATTAATTTTTTTATAATTTTTGTTACTTAGCTCATTCCTTCCGTGCTCAAAGTTCAACTAGGTACGATTATATATATTTTGCTAGTTTTGGTATAAGATGGTAAAATAAATGATATCATAATTCTTCAAACTTTTATTGGTAAAATACAATTTTCAAGTGTTTTAAATGTAAAATTAGAGGTGAAAGAAAATACACAGTAAATATAAATTGCTAAGGGGTAAATAAGAGGGATATGTTTATTAATATACTTTTATTTAAGAATTTAAGACCTAATAAAGACATAATTTATATTTTATAGTAATTTAGATATTCAATTCTTTGAGCTGACTAATTTTGGAGATGATTAATCTGGTCCTATGAAAGTTTTTCATCGATCACTAACATAAATTCAAAAAATAAAGACGAATGAAATGTATAAGATATACATGTCTTCTAACGTCATGCAAGCTTGAAGATCTCATTGAGGATAATTATTAAGCGTGCACATAAAGTTGATCACATGATGCATATTCAAGGCCCAGATCATAGGGAGGCCCAATAAGCCTCCGCCTCAAGTCCAATCAGTTGGGGCTAAAAAAATATTATAATTATATTGAAATAGATAGACATAGAAAGAAAGAATAAAGAGAAAAATAAAAAGAAGACAATTACTTTATTATTATTATTATTATTATTATCATCATCGTAGGTTAATAAATCTATTTATATAGATTGTTAAAATAATATATAGAAAATATAATAATAAATAAGATAATATATTATGATAAATATGATAATAATAAATATGAAAATTAGGATAAATATGATTGAGATGGTAAATATGGTTAGTATCATTAATTTGAAATTAATTTTTGATTTTTATATGGATTGTCATTTTTATCCGCATTACCATCTTTATCCTCATTCCCCCTCGACAAACTCAAAGGACTGATGTTGAACGTTGAGTTTGATTGCCAATATATCGAGAACATCTTCTCCAACTAGATAGTCAATCAAACCTTTTAGCGTAATGACTACCAATATGACCAATGATATGACAGATTTGACATGGTCAGGGGCGGATCCAGGATTTCATATTTGAGGGGGTCATATAATGAAAACGATATACTCATTTGAACAAAAGAATTACTCAAAGATACATATCAAGGACCTAAGTACAAACTTACATATTCGGCTGAAACTCACCCGATTTACTTCTTCTCTTCGACTCTTCCGGTCTGCCCTTCACGCCACTGCTGCCGCCGATTGACCCTGTTATCGGCACTGCCCAATCCACCCTTCACTCACCGGCGTCCTCAGTCACCTTGCAGATCGCCGGCAATCCAAGCTGAAGTTGTTGCCGCCGCGCCCGACGAAGACATGAAGAAGACGTAGGCGCGATCGGGACCCAACGAAGGCAGACTCGCGATTTTTAGGTTTCCTTATCGGCTTATCGGGTTGGTTTAGGATCCAATAGATCAACAACCCATTAACCCTAAAACCTATTAACCAGTAACCCTAAGGGTTTAATCTAAACACATTAAAGGTTCAACTTGGGCTGGGGGGCCATGGCCCCCCCAGGCCCCTAATACATCCGCCCCCGGACATGGTTCTGAACTTTGCCTTTGATGGAAGAGAACAATAAAAAAAAATGAGGAGTTGCTATTTGAAAGCTAGAACCCGTTTTGTTGTTGGAAGAAAGAGTAGCAGAGGAAGAAGACTACAATTTTTAGCAGCTAAAATTTACTAGAATAGAAGAGGAAAAAGAAGAAAATCTATTACTGTGTTGAGCAAAACTTGAAGAAATATTTGTTATGTGTTGTTCTCTAGTGACAACTACCACGGATGCAAGAGATGAGGTTTGAGAAGGCACAGACAAAAGAAAGCTAACTGGAAATAGCCTAAGTCGCGATCTAGATCCCAAGGCCTTTCTTTAGTAATCTTGATTTCCC
This sequence comes from Curcuma longa, assembly GCF_044706935.1. Classification (NCBI taxonomy): domain Eukaryota; kingdom Viridiplantae; phylum Streptophyta; class Magnoliopsida; order Zingiberales; family Zingiberaceae; genus Curcuma; species Curcuma longa. The sequence continues at coordinate 5,154,476 of NC_133874.1, forward strand.
TCTAACGAAGACAGAGGGAGAGGTTAACGAGGAGAACAAGACGATGCACAACACGAAAGCCATGAAGGAGATGGACTCGTGGATAGACACAGACACCAGAAAGCCATGAAGAAGATGCACATATGGATAGACATGGACACCTGAAGGCCATGAAGAAGGTGTGCGCACAGATAGACGCAAACACTAGAAGGCCATGAAGAATGTGTGCGCACAGATAGACGCGAACACTGAAAGATATGCGCGTAGATAGACGCAAACACTAGAAGGCCATGAAGAATGTGTGCGCGTGGCTAGACGTGGACACCGAAAGGCCATGAAGATGTGCACGCAGATAGACACGGACACCAGAAAGCCATGAAGAAGGTGCGTGCATGGATAGACACGGACATCGGAAGGCCATGGTGGTAAAAGCCAAGATGGAGGTGATGGAGAAGTTGAATGCGCAACATCGACTGGTGCCTAACTGCGGGCTAGGATCCTACTCCGACTTGACGTAGATGATGGTTGAAAAGATGTCGATGATTCCAATGATGATGGCGAATTGCATCATTGTGGAACCCCATGGTCTGAAAGAGTATCGTGCGTAGTACATGTTGACATTGATGTCGATGAACTGCTGGAAGATCTGGAAAAGGATCTCTATTATGAGCGGCAGGCGCCTTGACCTCCGTGTCTATTCTCGGTAAGAGAGCTGGTGAGCGGCAGGGGCCTTAACCTCCACATTGTAAAAAAAGAGGTGAGAGATCTGGAAGAGGAAAGCATTCTTGATATATGGTAGTGTATATCAACTCTTGATGGTAGAAGAAAAGGAGAGAGGAATAAGAATAACGATGAAGGAAGAGATTACTGTTAATCAGTAGCCACATCCACCTTGCCTTCTCGATGGCACGCCAGCAATAAGTGAGTGTCTCCCTAGCGTTTGTTCCGCCGAAGAAGAGCAGAGCAATGAGCGGAAGAGGTGGTGATCCTTACAAGCATCGACGCGAGCTCTAACTCTCTCGTTCTCATTGAAGATCTCCTCGAGGGACTGACCCTTGGTCTCCGACACAAGGAAGGTGAAGAAGAATCTGAGTATGTTAGTGAAGGCAAGGACAATGAGGGCCTTGTGGATTTTGTTGGGCTCTTGGTTCAACTTGTAACTCTACATGACGAACTTGGCAATGAGGGTGCCTACCTTGTTGGAGGCGGCGCTAATGGCGTGACAGGTGGAGTGAATTCAGGTTGGGAAGGGCTTCGCTGGCAACACGAAGGTGGTGTTGTTGGGGCTGAAGTTGACGAAAAAGAAAGTAAGAGCGAAAAGGGTGGTGTTATGGTTGCGCAGGTAGCCATATTGGATGCCCATGATCAACATGAAGAGGGACATCATGAAGAAGTTGATAAGTTGAATTAAATACTTTCTGATCCTTTCGATGTAGTAGATGGTGAACCAGTAACCAAGGAAGGTGTTGAACATGGAGACGATGGTCATGGCTCATGAAATCTCGAACACCTCCTAGAGCATGTTCATGTCCTTTGTCGAACTCATGAGATTGATCATTTAGAAGATGTATTTTTGTATCAAATTCTAGCTGCAGAACATGATGTCGAGGAGGAACCCTGTCATTGTGGTCGCCACCAAGTGACATCTGTGCCAGCGAAGGAACACTGTTGACAACAGTATCAGCACTAGTCCGGCGAAGAATGCCCCAGTGATGGAGTAGACGCATATGGATTCCATCAGCACCCTAGCAAGCATCATAAAGCTAAGAAGGAGGCAGACGTTAAAGTCCCTGATCAATTGGCTATCAGGGATCCTTTGCAGCAGCCAATGCATCATCAGTTGAATGCAAACGAAGCAAAAGATCATGAAGGCAAACTCGATCCAAAGCAACGACAGTGGGTTGAACTCCGAGAGGTCGACCATAAGGGTGAAGAGGGTCCACATGATGGTGTTGTTGGCCATGGTGGTGAAGATGTAAATGTGAACTATCTTTGAGTTAAGCAATTTGATCTTGGCGAGGATTTGGATGAGGATGGGGCAGCGGTGATGGAGTTGAGGAAAAGCAAACACGATATTAGTTTCATACCTTGAGAGAAGAAGCTCCGTAGGGCAAGGACGGTAGCGGAGCTGATGCCGAAGCTACTGACAGTGCTGACTGCTCTAATCATGATGACCGTCTATCCCGACCTTTACATCACCTCGTTGTCCATCTTGATGTCAACAATGAAGAGCTTGACAGAGTCATCAAACATGATAGAGATGAATCTATCGGAGTCCAACTTGCTCAAATTGATGATCATTCTTTGCAACAATCTGTGGGATGGTGGTTAGAAGTAAAGAAGAAGAAACGAAGGATATCGCTCTGATACCATGTTGAAATAGATAGAGATAGAAAGAATAAAGAGAAAAATAAAGAAAAAATGATTATTTCATTGTTATTATTATCGTAGGCTAAAAAAATTATTTATATAGATTGCTAAAATAATATATGAAAAATATAATAATAAACAATATAATATACATGATAAACATGATAGTAATAAATATGAAAATGAAGATAAATATAATTAAGATCGTAAATATAGTTACTCATCATTAATTTAAAATTAATTTTTGATTCTTATTTAGACCGTCATTGTTATCTTCATTATCATCTTTATCCTTGTTAGATTAGTTATACATTCAAAAAAATATTTTTAATTTTTTAAACCATAGATAATTTAATTAGTTAAGGTTTCAAACAAAAGTTTGAGCCCCTTTTAAATCACAAACTATAAAAAATAAAAATGAAAATAAAAACAAAATTATAACATGTACATGCCGTAATTCAGTGATCGTTATACGATAACACTGATAAGTAATATATTAATGATATAATCTGCTTCCTTTAATAATTTACATCTCCTTCATTTGTTCAAGAGTTTGTTAATCTAAAATAATAATAATAATAATAATAATAATAATAATAATAATAATTTATAAAATATACACATCTTTTTGGACATAAGTTTATACACTTAAATTTTTATTTTGTGAGTAAAATAAAACTTTTCAAGATAAAAAGTAGATTAAAAGAATATGTAAAGGCTGCAATTAAAAAGTGATAGATACAAAACCCACTTTAGGATTTTTGATATCTTTTAAAAGTAATTATTAACATTTTTTTGAGCAAAAATAATATAAAATAAAATACATCACTCTAACGGTCTCACACGATCAATTTCATGATTATCTATGAAGAAGTAAATTAAAAAATTACAATTAATCACAACGAAAAAAAATATTATTTCAATTTCATCAAGATTCAATCTTTATTCACTTCAATAACTCTACTCCATTATAATCAACTAAACTATTATAAAATTATGTCATATATATAAAAAGACTAAATGATCACACAAGTTCACTTGTCAAATGTTAAAAGAGTGCCAATCATTTTTGACAACCACCAAACCAACCACCATAAGTGGACAAAAATGCTATACGTTCCTCGATCGGATACGGTGCGATGATAAGATATTTTGATAAGAATAAATAAAAATATCATGATTCGAATTGCCTGATCAGATTAATGGACTTATGAATATTGGACGCCCGACCTTGAGCATACGATGAGGGTACTTTTCGAATTTATTTTAATTATCAATAAAAAATTTTAATGGAACAGATCGATCACTTGTGAAATTAATTGATTTAAAAAATTAAATATGTAAATTATAAAAAAAAAATGCTACAAGTCTAACTATATGCCTGATACGAGACGATGAGTACGAGACGATATCATGTGAACTTTCTGCGAGAAATTGGATCGCATGCATGCAGGCTGTTAGTCCGTACACCGTTGTAAAAAAAATACACCAATCAAATACATACACGTAGAGCAATGATTGAATGTCGTATATGACTACGACAATGACAATGAGAACTCAGTATTCAATTAAAATTAAATAATAATTGAATCAAACTATCAAAATTGAATAATCAAATTCTACAAATCTTTTTTTAAAAATAAATTAAATTTTTTTTAATAAATCTTAATATTTTTTATTATTTAATAAAAAATTATTTAATCAAATTTTAAAATTTAAAATTAAAATCAAACCAATTTAATCTAAATAAATGATATTTTTTAAAGTAAACTTTTGAATAAATGATATTTTTTTAAATTTTACTCACCTTTAATTTATACTTTTACACATCTATTAGACTAAGAAAGCAATACAACGAAGGCCATAATGTTGAAAGTCTAATATGGATGAACATCATGGATAGTAAATTCTTATTTGATGCTGCAAGTTTACTATTTTTTTTATTTTATTTTTTAGTTTGTAAGTATTCGCAATGAATGATTCATCAATCGAATGTTTTTAATGAATCATTTAAAAAAAATTCATCTGTTAATTTATCAAAATTAAAACTTAGATCTTTTTTAATATCTCAAAATTAAGAAGACGTCCTGCCATTACATAGCTCCGGAGGCAGTTTTTGACAACTTCAGTTGCTTTTGATAAGCTTTTGAGGTGGTGAATGGGTTTCAGCTCAAAGTAATACTCCATTTCTGGCAGAGGAGAAGAGAAGTAACGAAAGAGAGACAGGGAGAAGTGAGAAATTGTAAACGAGACGAGTGGCTCACTGACTCAATTACTCGACTCTTAAAGAAGCTTGGAGGAAGGTCGGACACGTGAAAGGGGAGCAGAGTGAGTGAGTAATACAGCATTATTTCATTTGGGAGAAGAAGCGGTGCGCCGTGGCGCGTGCGGAGGAAGGCTGTTCCATTCTTTAATCGCTCGCTAGCGTTGGAAGGTGGGGATGGTGGTCCGTCTCATTATTTCACGGCTTTCAAAATGTCTCTTCTGTTCCTCTCACGCACTGAATCGGTGGGCCAGATTCGGGCAAAAGCAAAACCAGTCAGTCAGAGCAGGAAGTTCTAAGCATGTGACTGATAATAAGACAAGAAGAGATGAGAGTTCCTCAAGGATGTAATCGAACCGAATCTAGCTGAACAAGGCTCGAGCTCGAGTTCATTTTTCCTAAGCTCGAGTTCGATTTGAATTTTAATTCTTAAGCTTGAGCTTGGCTCGTAATGAAATTAAATAGTTCACGAACGACTTGAAGTTTAAAAAGACTCGTTTTAAAATTAAACAAATTTAATTCAAGCTCAGTTCAAAAATAACTCGTTTAAAAATTAAATGAACTTAGTTCAAACTTGGTTCATATATATATATATATATATATATATATATATATATATATATATATATATATATATATATATATATATATATATTCGTGAGCTTCTTAATAAACACGTTCATGAGCTTTTAAACGAACATGTTCATGAACACGTTCATGAGCCTTTAAACGAACATGTTCGTGAGCTCATGAACCAAATATTATTAAGTTCGAACTTGGCTCAATAATATTTTCAAATTCGAAATCAGACTCGAACTCGACTCGTTAACTTAATCGAACGAACTCAAACGAACTTTTTTTCGAACCGAGACTCGAATAGCTCGTGAACAGCTCAGCTCGTTTACACCCCTAAAGCGCCTTAGGCACAATATTGCTACTAGAATACAAAATTTAAGACGTTAATGACTGAGCGAGAAGCCACCCTTATTTTTAGACTTACCCGATGGACGAATCATGAAGGGAAAGGCCTTTATTACTTCTCTTCTTCATTGGATTCTATCAAATAGCACCTCGGAGTTTTCTTCTTCCTTAGTTTGGCGTGCCTCTGTCTTTCCAAGTAAACATAAACTGAGTGTTAGAGAAGATTATGAATTTGTTCACATGAAAGGAAAGAGGAGATGGATGAAAAAGTACCATGGTAGAAAATGGAGTGACTTTTTACCACAGACATCCATTAAAATTGGAATGAGTAGAAAAGACACTGGACCTTATCTAGCTCAATTGCAAATTTACTACACTTGGTTGATCGGTCGACTCAACAAAAATGGACCTGTATTCGCATTTAAACAATGTATTTATCTAACTTGATCTTGATCGTCAAATAAATCGTAGATCTAGATCGCATATTTGTCTGAGGCCTATAAATAGGCTCAATATGAAAAAACTTACGAATACGATCATAAACTTTAGATTCTTTCCCATGCGGGTTTTAGAATGACTACTAGCCGTCGAGACATGAGGCTGTCGAGATGCAAGACCATCAATAAAGTTTGCGGGCTTAAATTCATCTATCTCTTCCTCTTCTTGGTGCTTCACAAGGTAAGCCTTTGTTAACCTTGAAAGAGGTAGTTTTTTTTTAAAGGAAATGAATGTTAAGCAAGAACATAAGTGTGAGCTTCAATTAATACTTTATGATGCTTGTTTATCTATGCCATCCTTCCTAAATTGTGTATCTATTGATTCCAATAGCAGTCAAGGCAACAACTTCATCAATGTAAGAATCTCTATTACATTTTTCTTGCTTTACCTTAGAAGAAGATAAAGGGTGAAGAACAAATTAAGCAAATATAAGACTAATCTCTCTCAATTCAAAGAACCAGAAAGTGGTAAAGAACTCAAAAGAGCAATAAAAGAACCCTAGTTTGAATTCTAAATAGTGTGTATAAATTGTATTTTGGATTTAAGTGAATCAGATGAAAGGTCATCAAAGATTAACAAGAATCCTGATGTACCCCCATCTTCAGCAAAGGTGGAATCTGCAACTCTAACAGTGCAACACAGTCAGTCCCACGATCATTTATGAGAAGGTAAATCAAGAAACTACAGTTGACGAAAGAGAACATTGCCTTGCATCATCAAATGAAATCAATAGTTTTTACCAAAGGTGACAACTTCATCAATGTAAGAATCTCTATTACTTTTTCTTGCTTTACCTTAGAAGAAGATAAAGGGTGAAGAACAAATTAAGCAAATATAAGACTAATATCTCTCAATTCAAAGAATAAAAAGTGGTAAAGAACTCAAAAGAGCAATAAAAGAACCCTAGTTTGAATCCTAAATAGTGTGTATAAATTGTATTCTGAATTTATCCGATAAGTGAATCAAGAAAGGTCATCAAGCACTAGTATGACCACAATTGCAGCATCAAATGAAATCAATAATTTTTACCAAAGGTGAGTTGTGTGCAGAATTTCTAAAGCTAATTGTGAATGATGAAAGCAAACCAATAAGTCTTTTGTGATAGCTTTGTCTGTGGATAAAGCTGGCACGCAGGACTATGACACTAATAACACAACAGCATTGTGCATCTGTGCTTATCCATCCGAGAGAGGAAGAAAGTAAATAAATAATTGAGGAGCAGGAGTAAAGTAGGAAGCAGGACGTACCCACTTGGTGTCTGGTAATAGTGCCTTTGGTATCAACGCCACGCAGGCCTGTCTTCACATCAGTAGTGTCCTTCCTTTTATTGTGGTCCTCCCACAAGCATCAAACTAGACAGAATCTAGGAGAGAAAAAAACAAAATGGCTTCAATCTCAACAAGTTAAAGCGTTTCTTCGTTCGATGAGGCCTTCAATCACTTGTCATTTTCAACCCACCGCTCAGGGAAAAAAGAATTCAATTCAATGTAGTGATGCAGCGAGCGAGCACTTTGATGGAGTAAAATAAAGAGACCTGCGTTGGAAGAACGGCACGCATGACATGTGAGGAGAATTATTAAAGATAAAAGGTATAAATGAGCTAATTTAGTAGCTTGAATTAATTCTTTCTAAAAAGGTGAAATTCGTCGCCCCAACGACCCCACACGGTTGATCCCACGATCATTTATGAGGAAGTAAATCGAGAAACTACAATTGATCACGACGGAGAGAGGATATTGCTCGACTTTATCGAGATTCGAACAATTATCCTCTTCTACAAGTCTGCTCTATCGCAATCAACTCAGTTATGCCCCGGGAGCAACTTGAATTAATTCAACCCTTAGCATGAGGGTATTACACATCATTGGATATAAGATGTTTATGGATGAATTGTGACTATCTAATATTATGAAGAAGAAACATATTATTTCTACTTAAGAATGGAAATGGTGCGACACCAACATTCATCCTGACAACCTTCTTGTCAATAGCTGCATTGACGATTATCAAAAGATAATTTGATAGTTAAAGTTCTTTATATGCCAAATAATGGAGATATTCATCCATAGTATAAAGAAGTTTTTCATAAACTAGCTGCATTGACAATCATCAAAGATAATATGATAGTTAAAGTTCTTCATCCATAGTGTAGTATATGAATGCACAATTACCCATGGCAAAGTCGAAGCCAAAGAACCAATGACTGGACGATGCTACCTAGTACAAGAACATTATTTGTCAGGTATTTGTGGCTGCCAATGATTAGGAGTCGATTTCCTGCAGTGATTTAACCTTATTATATGGAAATTACTCCAGGAACTTTTACTATCAATTTTGTATTTTCTGAGTTTTTTTTATTCCAATATGTTAGTGCCCCATGAATCGCATGCAACAGAATTTTCATCCAAAAAAAATTAGGAAAAAAAAAAACTATTGTCAAGTTCGTGCTCTTGACAACAACCAACATCTAGTTTGGTTGCAACTAGCTGATTACATGTGTAACAGCAATCAGAAAATGCAGTAGATATTGAAACATATGCCCGTTTCAAATTGTGAACTAAGGTTCTATTCTACTCGGCATCAATCAAAATCATGACACATCAAAGTGACTGAAAATGTAACGATGGGCCTCCACCAAGTTCTAGGGAAGAGATAAACTTAGTTTTCATGAAGCTATTTTTAGCAATCTTAATACCAATTGAAACTTTTAATATTTATAAGTAATATTAATATTGATTGAAAATTTACATTTCTAGTGCCAACTTACATAAAATTTGTCAATGCTTTGTTCAAAGCTAAGAACCAAAGCAAGTGACTTGAACCTATAGACACTATAAAGTAAGAGTTTTCCAGAAAATCACATGAATACTAACTAACATGATTACAAGTACTATTTTATTTACTGGCATAAGGAACAGCAAAAGAAAAGGTTGATACCAATCTGCAGATTTATAGCTCTGTAAAATTAAATGAAGTTCCTTGAGAAGTGCAATAATTAAGAGGAGTAGGAATGGAAGTGCACCTGACATTCTAAAGTCATCATTGAACCTTGTTCTTGAGCTCTCCAGAAGGCATCAAGCTTGTTGGACAGTGATGTTGTATGGGTTGTCACTATCAGAGATACTTTTCCTTTGTCCTTGTGATGAGGTCGAGGCTTGAGCATCTTAGCCTGGACCCAAATGAAAACATTGGCATACGAAATAAATAGCAGAAAAGAAAAGGTTTTTGTATCTAAAGTGAGACCAACTAACAGCAAAAACAAAAAATAGTGTCTGAGCAACAATCAAGTTTCCATTACTGCAGGTTCCACAATTTTCTTTTACCACTCATGTTACAGAAAATTTCTGAGGGAAATGTTCTGCTTAGCCAAAAAATAGATGCAATGTTGACCAAGGAAAACGTAACAAGGAAAGAAATATAAGGAATGCTTTTGTTAGAGTGTGGAGTCTGAACTCTCAAATGTGGACCGGTTCGTTGTGGATCGATCTGTGTGGTCAGTTCTGAATTAAGGGCTTTTTCGTCTTTGTAATCCTCGATTATGGTGCCCTAACCTCCCAGTATATAAGGTGGGGCGGTTTCTCCTTTGTAGCGTGGGATATTCCTGATATATAGAATTAATTGTTGTTGTGGCGGTGGAAGGAGGAAGGAGTTGCCTCCAAACCACAAATCTGGTGTTCTTGTGTTCTTCTTCTTCCTTCTTCATCTCCTCTACAATCTCTACGTGTGGGTTGTGTGCGAGAGGGCTGTCGATCCCTGACCAACAACTGGTATCAGAGCAAAGTTTCAAGGGAAACAGTGGGAGTGATGGCAGCGGATGAAGGGAAGGTGAGAATCGAGAAGTTTGATGGCAAGGACTTCGGTTTCTGGAAGATGCAGATCGAAGACTACTTGTATCAAAAGAAGCTGCATCAGCCACTTCTTGGAACGATGCCAGATGGTATGAAGAAAGAAGACTGGGATCTTCTGGATAGACAAGCTCTCGGGGTTGTTCGCTTGACGTTGGCCAGAAACGTCGCATTCAACATCGTGAAAGAGAAGACCACAGCAGGTCTGATGAAGGCGTTATCAAACATGTATGAAAAACCATCTGCTTCCAACAAGGTACATTTGATGCGTCGTTTGTTTAATCTGAAGATGACCGAAGGTTCCTCGGTTACAGATCATATAAATGAATTCAACGTGATTACAACACAGTTGAGTTCTGTAGAAATCGATTTTGATGATGAGATAAAAGCCTTGATTCTTCTGTCCTCCTTACCTGAAAGTTGGAGTGCTACTGTGACGGCTGTTAGCAGTTCTTCAGGATCAAGTAAACTGAAACTTACAGAGATTCGAGACTTGATTCTGAGCGAAGATGTTCGCAGAAGGGAATCTGGTGAAGTTTTAGGTTCTGCCTTAAACACTGAAGGCAGGGGAAGAACAAATCAGCGTGGACAAAATTGGAATAGATCCAAGTCCAAGAAAAGAAGTCAGTCTAAACCTCGTGGCGATGGTTGCTGGAATTGTGGTAAGAAAGGCCATTTTAAAAGGGATTGCAGGCTCCTAATGAAAAAGGATCAAGGGCAGAAACAAGAAGAAGACTCTGCTAACGTCATGACAGAGGAAGTCCAAGATGCTCTGATTTTGAGTGTTAACAGTCCCATTGAATCCTGGATTCTAGATTCTGGAGCATCTTTTCACTCTACCTCATGTAAAGAAACTTTACAAAATTATGTTGCTGGCAATTTTGGGAAAGTTTATCTTGCAGATGATGAGCCTCTAGATATTGTGGGGAAGGGTGATGTTCAGTTGAAAACAACAAATGGGGCTGTATGGAAGCTAAAGAATGTTAGACATGTTCCTGGCTTGAAGAGAAATCTGATATCTATTGGTCAGCTTGATGACGAAGGATATGTCACTACCTTTGTTAATAGGTGCTGGAAGATAACCAAGGGTGTTATGGTTATAGCACGAGGCAGCAAGATGGGAACTCTGTATATGACTGCAAATGACAAAGACTTAGTGGCAGTGGCAAATTCAGAAGAGGATTCTAAGATCTGGCACTGCAGACTTGGACACATGAGTGAGAAGGGAATGAAAATGATGGTTGAAAAAGGGAAGTTAGGTGATCTAAAGTCCATAGATATTGGACTGTGTGAAGACTGCATTCTGGGAAAGCAAAGAAAGGTCACCTTCTCTAAAGCTGGAAGACGTTCTAAGCTAGAAAAGTTAGAACTTGTACACACTGATGTGTGGGGACCAGCCCCTATTCGATCCTTAGGAGGTTCACTATATTATGTCACCTTTATTGATGACTCCACTCGGAAGGTATGGGTTTATTTTCTTAAAAATAAATCTGATGTATTTTCTACCTTTGTGAAGTGGAAGGCTGAAGTGGAAAATCAAACTGGTGCAAAGATCAAGTGTCTAAGGTCAGACAATGGAGGAGAATATAGCAGCAAGGAATTCAGAAATTTCTGTGCTGTACATGGCATTCGTATGGAGAAAACAATTCCAAATACTCCACAACAGAATGGAATTGCTGAACGTATGAATAGAACTCTAAATGAGAGAGCTAGAAGCATGAGGCTACATGCTGGTCTACCAAAAACCTTTTGGGCAGATGCAATTAACACAGCTGCTTATCTAATTAATAGAGGACCCAGTGTTCCTCTAAATGGTGAGCTACCAGAAGAGGCTTGGACCGGTAAGGAGGTAACTCTCTTACACCTGAGAGTATTTGGTTGTGTTTCATATGTGCATGTTGATTCGAATGACAGGGACAAGTTAGATCCTAAGTCAAGGAGATGTTTTTTCATTGGATATGGTTCTGATGATTTTGGATACCGCTTCTGGGATGATGAAAGTAGAAAAATCATTAGACAAAGGAATGTTATATTCAATGAAAAATTGCTTTATAAGCATAGATCTGATGTGAGATCTGAAGATGCAGGTCAAGAAAGTCAGAAAAGTACACAAGTTGAGTTGGAGGAAATTTCAGAAGAGGATGTGCTGAGAAGATCTCAAGAAGATCATGAGAATAGTGCAGTACAACCAGAGGTTCAACTGAGAAGATCAAGCAGATTGCGCAAGCCAACTGAACGATTTTCTCCTGCAATGTATTACTTGTTGTTGACCGATGCAGGTGAGCCTGAAAGCTTTGATGAAGCTATACAGGTGGAAGATTCAGTCAAGTGGGAGTTGGCAATGAAAGATGAAATGAATTCCCTATACAAAAATGAAACTTGGGTGCTGACTGAACTACCACCCGGCAAGAGGGCACTGCATAACAAATGGGTTTTTCGATTAAAAGAAGAACATGATGGCAGCAAGAGGTACAAAGCAAGGCTGGTTGTGAAAGGTTTCCAACAGAAGGAAGGTATTGATTACACTGAAATTTTCTCTCCAGTTGTCAAGTTAACCACTATTAGATTAGTGCTAAGTATTGTTGCTGCTGAAAACCTGCACCTAGAACAGCTTGATGTAAAAACAGCTTTTCTCCATGGTGATCTGGAGGAGGATATTTATATGGTGCAGCCAGAAGGTTTTCATGAACATCATAGAGAAAACCTTGTTTGCAAACTGAACAAAAGCTTGTATGGTCTGAAACAAGCTCCCAGACAGTGGTACAAGAAGTTTGATGGATTCATCTGCAGCAATGGGTTCATTAGATGCAACATGGACCATTGTTGTTATTTTAAGAAGTTTGATAATTGTTATATCATATTGCTGTTATATGTGGATGATATGCTCATTGCAGGATCAAGTATAACAGAGATCAACAAGTTGAAGAAGCAATTGTCAAAGGAATTTGCTATGAAAGACTTGGGGGCAGCAAAACAAATTCTTGGAATGAGAATTGTGAGGGATACAACAGATGGTATTCTGAAGCTATCTCAAGAAGCCTACATTCAGAAGGTGTTGGGACGATTTAATATGCAAGATGCAAAACCAGTCAATACTCCTCTAGCAAGTCACTTCAAGCTATCTAAAGAGCAGTCACCAAAGACTGTTGAAGAGTGTGAGTCCATGAAGAAAATTCCTTATGCATCAGCTGTGGGGAGCTTGATGTATGCAATGGTTTGTACCAGACCGGATATAGCACACGCAGTGGGAGTTGTGTGCAGGTATATGGCAGATCCGGGCAAACAACACTGGGAGGCAGTAAAATGGATTCTAAGATACCTGAAAGGCACTTCAGGTAAATGTCTTTGTTTCAGAAAAAATGACATCATTTTACAAGGCTTTGTTGATGCAGATCTTGGTGGTGATCTGGACACAAGAAGAAGCACCACTGGTTATGTTTTCACCTTGGGTGGGACTGCAGTGAGTTGGATATCACAACTTCAAAAAGTTGTTGCTCTTTCAACCACAGAAGCAGAGTATGTTGCTGTCTCCGAAGCTAGCAAGGAGATGGTGTGGCTAAATAATTTTTTGAAGGAATTGGGCAAGAAACAAAACAGCAGTGAGCTGTTTTGTGACAGTCAAAGTGCAATTCACCTTGCCAAGAACCCTGTCTACCATGCAAGAACGAAGCATATACAGCTGAAGTATCACTTCATCCGTGGGTTGATTGAAGATGGTACTCTATTGCTTGAGAAGATACGAGGGACAGAAAATCCAGCAGACATGTTGACTAAGGCGGTTATAAGAGAAAAACTGAAGCTGTTCCAAGCTTTAGTTGGCCTCCATGAATGATTGATGGAGGGTGCCACAGCCAGTTCTTTCTTTTGCTACAATGAGGAGAATCAAGACTTTTGAGATGTCTGTTATTGTTTGGAGTCCAGACTCCAAGTGGGAGATTGTTAGAGTGTGGAGTCTGAACTCTCAAATGTGGACCGGTTCGTTGTGGATCGATCTGTGTGGTCAGTTCTGAATTAAGGGCTTTTTCGTCTTTGTAATCCTCGATTATGGTGCCCTAACCTCCCAGTATATAAGGTGGGGCGGTTTCTCCTTTGTAGCGTGGGATATTCCTGATATATAGAATTAATTGTTGTTGTGGCGGTGGAAGGAGGAAGGAGTTGCCTCCAAACCACAAATCTGGTGTTCTTGTGTTCTTCTTCTTCCTTCTTCATCTCCTCTACAATCTCTACGTGTGGGTTGTGTGCGAGAGGGCTGTCGATCCCTGACCAACAGCTTTACCTATTGGTCTCAATATAAAGGCAGAAAGAACAAGATAAAAAAATAACATTCAGCAAAACCACTATAGAATAGTTAAACAATAGAACAAATCCAGAGATGAACTAAGCTACCCTGTATTTTGAGTGGCAATCATATCTTTCTACAAAACGCCCCAGTTCAAGTTGTAGTAATCAATATGTCATCAGTGATTTCTGTTACAATACAGCCCACTGGACTAATTGATGCATGAACCATAACAAGGGTCCATAAGAAAAATATTCATAACATGAAGATCCTGTCCCATTTGCATACAATTATGCTAACATTAGTCCAATTTGGCACAAAACCCTTAAGAATTTGACCTCCACTCCAAATTTAGCACTTGTACCATGGCAAGCTGACATATGTATCACCTCTACTAGCTCACTATTTCTTAGCATCCGTAATGCACATACGGGAGTATCCTCCATGGAACAAGCTTGCAGTATTCAAACCTAGATCACTTTATACTTTCTAAACACCTTGCTTCATCTCGTCTCTTCCTCCAAATAAGTAGAATAAGGAGGAATGTAGGATCGAAGTAGGGAATAGCAGAACTGCAAACAAAGCAATAAGTTAAGCATTGGTACCTACATCTAGTAACTGATAATTTCCAGAGGATTAGGGTGAATGGTATCACCTTACACCACATGGCAAGTTGAATGAAATGGCAAGCACTAGATCACCAAAGTAATTGCAATGTCTTGCGATACCCTGAAAAGGAGATGATTAAGTATTAGGATTTAGGATACAACAGCTGAAACTAGTGATCTACAGAATTAAGTATTAGGATTTAGGATTCAGTGGGAAAGCAAGCTCATTTTCAGAGAGGAAAAAAATGCAACTGAAGAGTGAGATGTAGGATCTAGCAAAACTAGTGCTCTATAGAATTAAATGGGCATCAAAAAGGATATATTATTCACATCTAGTCATATATTAGAAGGCTTGACAAAAGCAAACCCACCTCTTGAGTCTGGATGCAGTACAATACTTTGGATTAAGTAAGCCTCTAATTCCTCAGCAATGTTAGAAAAGGGACAAGTCGCTTGTGAGTTGTGATAATAACATTTCAGGTTGAGGTATAAAAATATTCAGATAGCCTGAGACATCTGGATCCTTGTAACAAGGAAACTTTTATTGGTCAGAATGCGATAGAACTGCACTTAAGTTAGTAGAGTCATGCATTCTAAATCTCCTGGATCTCCAGTAAAAGGCCTAGCGAATAGAAAGTAAATGAGTGAACATTTAGATACATTACCATTTGGATAAATATTAATAATAAACTCTATAACAAATGCATATGCTATCACTCCAATTGGTTTCTTAGCAAAAAAAAAAGAATAAGAAAAAAGAAAAAAAAAACACAAATTCAAGTGATCAGGGTTTTTAATTTATTTTTGAGTGAATTAGTAACTATCATTCAATTAATATTATCGTAGGTTCAAAATTTTCATTTTAAATAATCTAATTAATCAATTAAGGCATTGAGACTGGGGGACTTGACAAGCCATTCTCTTATTTGGATTTGGAAAGTCAACTTCCTACAAAATTGAACACAGCAAGAGCATTAAGCAGGATGGCTGGAATCTTGACATAAAGCCAAGTAATCGTCATGCTATTAATGTGCTAGTGCACTCCAAATGTACAATAAGACACTTCAATCTGAAGATTGATATTTGATAATCATGTTGCAACTGGA
The DNA here is from genome assembly GCF_044706935.1 of Curcuma longa. Classification (NCBI taxonomy): domain Eukaryota; kingdom Viridiplantae; phylum Streptophyta; class Magnoliopsida; order Zingiberales; family Zingiberaceae; genus Curcuma; species Curcuma longa. Next base: position 5,170,345 of record NC_133874.1, read on the forward strand.
GTCTTTGGTTCATATGCAACAAACTATGTTTGTCTGATTAAATTCACATTATGTTCTGGTACATCCATAATCCATTAATCATTCATTCAGCACCATCTTGAAGGACAGAACATGGAATTTTTAGCTCACTTATTAGCCTTCCAGAAAAAACTTCTGCATCTTTTCAAACTAGCTTCTTGTTTCATAATAAACTCAGCTGGTTGAAGCATCCTAGCTTGTCCCCACAGAATTCAGGCATATCAACCTGATCACTTTAGTTCGTTGCTTGCTCTACAGCACATTAAACAGTTAATGGCAGGCCATACTACTTAGCTGGACGTAAATTAGATATGAATTAGAGTATAACATGGATACCTTGATCATGGATAGGACATACATGCTGATGCGCAACAGCAAGACCGATTCCTCTCTGTGATACTCAAGACCATTATTTGTTACATTTGATGTCATTGCTAGCAACTACCTACGGCAATGGAATCATTTAGAAGATACAGGTCTCTCATTCCTTTTAAACTACATACTGGTGAATCAGATGTTATTTTCCATTTCATATGTTATTTTCATTGAAGTACCTCACCAAGAAACAATTGCTCCTTTGATTGGGAAGATGTTTAAGGGCCTTTGTCACTGCTACAGTTGTGGCAATATCATTTCGTTCCAAAAAGCTTCATCCTGGTTCCAGAGTGATTACAAATAAGGAACAATGTAGTCCGCCAACTAGCTATAATAGTAAGGGAAGGGAGGTAGTTCTTTTTGATCAAATTAGAACAGAGAAAGAACATAGAAATAGAAAATTTAAAAAGGCTGATAAACAAAGAAAAAAGCTTAAAAGGACTGCTAAGAAGGTCCCCAAGCATGGATTTTCTATCTCAAATCAGAAACACAGTTACATGTAAAGCATCCAAAGTGAATGAGATTGACATGATTCATGCAGACATAATTGCAGTCAGCAAATGAGGCGTCCTGGGTTGTCTTCATACCCAAAAAAATTGACACGCTGCTCAGATTTATACCAAAGCTACTCTCTAATTCAGTATCCATCATAATAGTGATTCCCATCTCTCCCACATTCCCTCTCCACAGTAACCTATTGCAGTTATGGTGCCTCCGTTCTCTTTTGATTTTCAGTTCCATACTTCCATCAGTCTGTTACCAGTTGAACAAGCTGGCAGATAAACCAAACTTCCTAAAGTGCATGTGAATTAGCAAACTTGTATTTCACTGAAGTATGGGATTCCACACGACTGATTAATAACCTAAAGGCATGATTCAAGCTAAAGCAAATAACAGATCTTGCATTAACACATATAAACACAGAGAATTGTGCAATAAACCATAAATATGACAAAATCATCCATTTTATAGAGGACATATAACAAAATTATGAAAAGAATAGCATGATACACGTAAGCACTATTGAATTAACTCATACCCTAGGGTTCAACATCTTTGATCCTGTCCCTGCAAAAAATAAAACCAGACATTTCTTAAAAGGCGTTAATAGTCAACTCAGCATAACAGCAAATAAAAATAAGATTGTGTTATGTTGAGTTCACCAATGATCAGCGTTCTTCTAGTCTTCCTTTGGCCTTCTCTAGCACAATCGTATCTACTAGCTCCCAAACACGTTCCACAACTCCATTTGAGACAATTGAAAATGCATGTTTTGAAGCCATGCAGCATGCATCCAAGAAATTGGCATCACTAAGCAGCTTTTTCAATGCTTCTAGTAGTTCAAATTTATCTGCAACCTGGAAAAATATGGAGCTGAAGTGTATGATGGATAATATCATGATGACAACAATTATCCACATCATAACCTAACAAGGACAAGATCAAAAAAACTAGGAGCAGCACCAAGGTCAATACTGTCAAAGATGTTAGGCATAACAGTTGGGTTGAATTATACCTTACATTTTATCTCTTATGTTTATAAAATTCACAGTATCTATGTTGTCGATTATAGGTAATAAACATCTTAAATATTTACATAACTTTATATGCTTACCATCAATTCAGCAAACAATTTCTGCAAACAAGAATGATGTGTCAGTGTACAACATCATTTGTTATATCCAATTTGGAATCTACAAGTAAAATAGAAATGATTATATAACTAATTAATATTAATTACAAATAATTAGTCGGAGCAAACTAGACTTGATGATGATGATAGCTTATGAGTAATACTTACCTATGTGCACAACTCACACTTCCTGTATAATATAATATAAAACATATTTTATATAGTAAAGATGAAATAAGATCTTACTAAATGTATTGTGCAAAGTAATAGCAATATATCATTAGACATGAAGTGAACCAAACGATCAGTTCATGAAAACCGAAAATCAGGCTGTAGATGCATTCAAAACTGTTTTGCATAAACCAATAGAAGTCACATAACCAAGTATTTGTTGTTTATTTCATTAATCTATGAATTTGCTCGTCTTGGTTTTCTAATAATGTCTACATTTTAAAGTAGTAGATGAAAATCTTGAAAAGTATGGACATGCAATATTTTAGTATTTATTGGTTCTATAATTAATGCTTTTGAAAATAGTTTTATATTTATAGTAGTAGATGAAAATTACAAGATTGAATCTAAGATTCAACTGAATAAAATAAAATTAGTTATTAGCTGAATATATTAGCTAATATAGCTGTCATTCAGCTAGTTGTCAATTATCTTAATTATAGTTTCCTAAAATAGATTCTTTCGTAGGATAAATTCCTAGTTTTGTATATAAATATGCCTCACTCTTCAATAAAAAAAAATGATTTTCTTTTTATCTCAATTAATATGGTATCAAAGCATTAGAGATTCGAAATTAGAGGTTCCATATCCGCCATAACCTTCATCAACTCGCCACCCATCAGTCGTTGCATCTCAATTGATCTTCCTCCTCCCTCTTGGTCGATTTGCTAATCGTGAGGTTCGTAACTTCTAGCAAGGGCGTGCCTGTACGCGTCGGCGCATAAGTTAGTCTGTGTCATGTTGGTTTGAAATTTCCTTGAATTTTTCTCTTATTTGACTTCCTTTGGGATAAAGTCTTACAGTTGAGAATAAGTCTTCTATTGTAACGGATGTGATGTCTGTGATGTCTAATATCACCAACTATAAGCTAAATGGTTTGAATTATTTGGATTGGAATAAGATTGTTCGTTGTTATCTACAAAGTATTGATAAAGATAGTCATTTGACTAATGATCTTCATAAAGATGATTCAAAGCAGACATGACTTAGAGAGGATGCTCACTTATTCCTTCAGATTCTATTGATAGTGTGGTAATTGATTGATCAATCATTGTGAATTTATTTAAGAACTGATGGATTATTTAAAATTTTTGTACTATGGAAAAGGGAATCTAACAAGATCAATCTCTGATCAATTATTTTATAAAGTTCAAGAAAACATATGAGGAGCTTAATATGCTGCCCTTTGGCCTTGATGTGAAGGTTCAATAACGCATACGAGAGCAGATGACTATCATGAGCTTCCTCGCTGGCCTATCTTCTGACTTTGAGTCTACTAAGTCACAAGTTCTCTCTAGTTCTAAGATCTCCTATTTACAAGATGTATTTAGTCGTGCTCTCCATAGAGAAAGTACTACACCCGTTCTGTTTAGTGGTGCTTTGATAAGTTGCAATACTAATTATGTGCTTGAGAGATTATAGTCGTCAAGTTGGGTTAGGCCCGCCGGGTTGGCCCGCCCCGCCAAGTAATTTAGGCGGGTTGGGTTGAAATTTTATCAATCCATTTTAAGATGGATTCAGATGGGTTGGCCCGCCTAGACCCGCGACCCGCGTGGGTTGGCCCGTGGCGGGCTTGGGTTGGTCCGCGGGTTGAGAAAGTTTATTTATTTATTTTAAATTTTAAAATTAAAGTAGAAAACTCAATGAATTAGTGGGGTTGATCCATTCAAATTACAATTCAAGCTTAAAAATTATAATTCAAATTTAAAAATTTCAACTTAATCAATTTAAATTATAATTTAAACTTATAATTTTTAATATTTTTTTATTTTTTAACAGGCCTGTAAGTTGGCCCGCCTAACCCGCGACCCGCTTTGAGTTGGGTTGGGTCAGAGATTTCCCAACTTGTCAAGTTGGTGGGTTGGCCCGCCCCGCCCCGCCATATGATGGGTACGCCATGGGTTGGCCCGTTTGACAGCTCTATGAGAGATCAACTAATCATAGTGGAAACAAAAAAGGTAGCTCACAGGACTTTGAAACACGAATACCAAATTCTAGGTGGTATTGTATGCAACTACTATCGTAAGCCAGGTCATACAAAGTTTGAGTGTAGAAAGCTTCAGTACAAAAATCAACAAAAACACTTGGCCCATATTGCGTCCACTAATAATGCCTCTGATAAATCGATCTTTATCTCTACGGATGAATTTGCTAAGTTCTCACAATATCAATAATCACTCAAGTCTTCATCTTCCTCTATCATTGTTATTGTTGATTCAGATAAACACAATGCATGTCTTCTTTCCTCATCCTCTAAATGGGTCATTGATTTTCGTGTCACAGATCATATGACAAGTAATTCTAGTCTCTTTTCTACTTTTCAATCTAAAACTAGCACTTCTATCGTTACTTTAGCTGATGGGTCTCTATCGTGTGTGCGTGGGTTTAGCAGTATCAATCCTACCCCTTTGCTTTCTCTGTCTTCTGTCTTACATTTACCTAATTTATCCTTTAATTTGCTCTCTGTTAATCAACTAACTCATAATCTTAACTGTTACATCTCTTTTTTTTTTTTACCATTGTTTATTTCAGAATCTTTTGACAAAAAGATTTTGATAAAGGACATGAGTATAAAGGCCTCTACATTTTTAACACCGCTCCAAAATTCTTTTATTTGCTCGAGTGTCACTTCCCCTTTCGAGGCTCATTGTAGGTTGGGTCATCTATCTCTCTCTTTACTCAAGAAGTTTTATCCACAATATAATAAGTAGTCTTCATTAGATTGTGAGTAGTGTCAAGTTGTAAAACATCACCGTCTTAGTTCAAGTCCTAGAGTAAATAAACGTGCTACCTTTTAAATTAGTTCATTCTGATATTTGGGATCCTTATCATATTTTGTCAAAACCTGAATTTAGGTATTTTGTTACTTTTGTGGATGATTATTCTCATGTAATTTGGTTATATTTAAAGAAAAGTCGTTCTAAGTTATTTTCTCTGTTTTGTACATTTTGTGCTGAAATTAAAACTCAATTCAATGTGTTCATCAGTACATTATGAAGTGATAATGTCAAAGAATATACGTTCGATTTATTCCAATCTTATATGGGTTAGCATAACATGCTTCATAAAACCTCTTGTGTTGATACTCCATCCCAAAATGGTGTGACAAAACGTAAAAATAGACATCTTCCTAAAATTGCACAGACCTTTTTATTTCAAATGAATGTTCTCAAATCTTTTTTAGTTGATGCAATTTCTACAACATGTTTTCTCATTAACCGCATGTCATCCTCTGTTCTTCATGGTGAAATCCCTTACAAAATTTTTTTCCCAATAAGTCATTTTTTTTTTAACCCTAGGATATTTGGTAGCACTTATTTTGTTTGGGATGTTCGCCCGCATGTCACTAAATTAGATCTTAAGTCTTTGAAGTGTATCTTCCTTGGTTATTCTCGTCTTCAAAAAGGTTATACATGTTATTGTCCCAATATTAATAAATATCTTATCTCAATTGATGTTACCTTCATAGAAGACACACCTTATTTCCTGTCCTCACCTATTCAAACTCGTCAAAAGGAGGAAGATTTGTTAGTGTATTCTATCACATCCCCGCACCCGTCTCAGAATCAGCTCCTGTCAAGCCTTCTATTATTCAAGTCTACTCCAGATGTCAACCTCTTAATTCATGTCCTGCACCTACTCCTTCATCATCAGATCCAGTCCCGAGCTGATGATCCTCCTATTGCATTACGCAAAAGTAAATACCAGTGTACTTATCTTACTTCTTTTGTTTCTCATAAAGGCTTGTCGTCTTCCTCTTATTCTTTTATTGCTTCACTTGACTCTATCTCATCTTGGTTGTAAAGATGCAATGATTGAGGAGATGAATGCCTTAGATGACAATGACACTTGAGACTTGATTGATCTACCTTCAAGTAAACAGGTTATAGGATGCAAATGAGTATTTACAGTTAAAGTCAATCAAGATGGATCAGTTGTTAGATTGAAAGCCTATCTTGTTGCTAAGGATTATGTTCAAACCTATGGTGTGGATTATTCTGACACTTTTTATCCCGTTGCAAAATTGGCATCTGTTCGATTGTTTATTTCAATGGTCGCTACTCATTATTGACCTTTATATTAACTTGATATCAAGAATGTTTTTCTTCATAATGATCTTCAAGAGGATGTGTATATGGAGCAACCTCCTAGTTTTGTTGCTCAAGGGGAGTCAGGGAATTTTTGTATGGTTTGAAACAGAATCCTTGTTTAGTTTGAAAAGTTTAGTCAGATTTTTGGAAAATTTGATATGATGAAACGAAAGTTTAACCATTTTGTATTCTACAAGCAGTCAGAAGCTAGTATCATTCTGTTAGTTGTATATGTGGATGATATTATTATCATTGGAAGTGATACTACATGAATCTCATCTCTTAATCTTTCATTCATATTCAATTTCATACGAAGGACTTGGGGGTGCTAAAATATTTCTTGAGTGTTGAAGTTACGAGGAGTAAAAAAGATATATTTCTATCTCAGAGAAAATATATCCTCAACCTATTAACTGAGATAAGAAAATTGGGGCAAAGCCTTGTAGTGCTCCAATGACTCAGAACGTGCACCTCACAGGAGATGGGAACTATTTGAACATCTTGAGAGATATCGAATGTTGGTTGGGAAGTTGAATTACCTTACCATGACTCGTCCAGATAATGCATATTCGATTAGTGTTATTCGTCAATTTATGTCATCTCCAACAGTTCATCATTGGATAACATTAGAGTAAATTGTATGTTACTTAAAAGAAGCATCCGAACGGGGTATCGTATATGCAAATCATGGGCACATTCATATTAAATATTTTTCAGATGCAGATTGGGTAGGTTTCAAAATGAATAGAAGATCTACTTCTAAGTTGTTGTATCTTTGTTGGAGGAAATTTAGTCTCATGGAAGAGTAAGAAGCAAAACGTTGTGTCATGATCCAGTACAGAGTCATAATATAGGACTATGTCACAGCTTGTGAGATAATGTAGATATATCACTCTTGACTGAAGTAGGACTTAAAATTTCAGTACCAGCAAAATTATGGTGTGATAACCAAACTGCTCTTCATATCGCATTGAATCTTATGTTTCATGAGCGAACTAAGCATATTGAAATTGATTGTCATTTTATCCGTGAGAAAATTCAACAAAACTTGATTTCTACAGGATATGTGAAGACTGGAGAACAACTAGAGGACATTTTCACAAAACCTTTAAATGAGATTCAGATTATCTTTGTAATAAGTTGGGCATGATTAATATCTATGCTCCAACTTGAGGAAAAGTATTAGCTGTATATATCTATATATATTAGCTAATATAGCTGTCAATTAGTTAAGTTGTCAATTACCTTAATTATAGTTTCCTAAGATAGATTCCTAATTTTACATATAAATATGTCTCACTCTTCAATAAAAAAATGATTTTCTTTTTATCTCAATTAACATTAGTATTTAAAATTTTACAATATTAAAACTACTTCTTTGTATATTTTCTGATGAATATTCAAATGTTGCAAGTTACTATAGATAATAGGAAACTAGGAAGGTTATCAAAGTAAGAAAATATATATATATCAAATTATAGTGACATTTTAGCTATTTTATTCTATATCAAACTAGATCTAAAACATTGATAGAATATAAGAAAACAACAAATCCCACAAAAATTTTGAAATATTATCATTCACATCAGTTGATGACCAAGAAAGTAGAAGGATAGAAGAAAGCATGTTAGTCCCTACAACTTGAAACCTACTAAATGGATGTTATCCTTCCATTGAAGTTTATCCAAGACTAGATTGCTACTAACATTCAGATCTCTTAAGCATTTTGAATGCGTTAACTTAAAGTTCCTTTTTTTTTATCTTTCTTTACCCCTTTCACCTTTGAGTCTACTCTAATCTAACCACATAATTTACTAAGTTGCCTATCTCAATTTTCAAACATATTGTAACACAAATTTGCAAGGGCAGTGTGATATAGGCTCTCTGTAGTGTCTTCTCAAATAGAAAATATTCCTAACTTTTATTTTTTACAACAATTTTAATATTATTCGGCAGGATTTTAACAAGAAGCGATTAGCAGGGAACAGGGATCTAGAATCCAATTGGATTGTCCATTCTTTTGCTCAAAGTTTTCCTATAAGTTAATTGTTGGTTGCTTTCAGTTCATTTCTAACCACTTGGCATAGATTTCTCCCAGAATCATGGATATATATGCCTTTCAGGCAAATCATAATTGAGTTCTCTATCAGGCAAACGGCTTCTCACTTACTACCTCAGTTGAAGCAAGTGCCTTGATTGTCCTAAAGCAGAATGCTAGTCCAAAGGAAATTGAGGCACACATGGCTCCTCCCTGCTTCTGATACAAAGGTGAGCACTTGGACGCCTCTTACTTACAGGAGGAAAAGTCCAGCATTTAGTATTTGAATTGCAATAAAGAAAAACAATGTTCAAAGGGGGTAAACTAGATATAGAAGTTAGGCAAACTTATGAGTAATTTACAATGTTCAAGCAAAACCAGCAAGCCGTTATGAAGTATGTATTTAAACAAATACATTTTCTATCTTTTAGTTTAAAATATCGAAATCAAACCAAAACGATCATTTCGATACCGTATTCATGCCAATATAGTTTCGATATTTTTAAAATATAAAATATATTAACTAAAAATAAAAAAATTAATTTAAATATTTAAAAATAAAAAATAAAATATTTTTTTAAAAAATAATAGGATAATTTTAAGAGCTTTATATTCAAAACAAATATTTCTCAATTAAATAGTTCAATATTTATTCAAAAAATTTCGCCGATTTCGATTGTACACTTAGCTAATTTAATCCTATTTAATATCCTATTACACCATGAAACAGCATGATATAATAAGCAGCATTTAAGATTTATTGTTATCAAATCAAATAAAAAATGTTTAGAGATTATTGTAATACGAGAACAGAGAGATGAAGGAACAAGAAAACCTCAAACCTGCAGAACTGATGAACTAGCTGCTAGTGACATTCTAGCCAACATGTGGGAGAAATGTCCAACATGAGGACCTGTAAGTTGTCAAATATTAAGGTATCACCGCCTTTTTAGAACATGTTCTGTAATTAAAGTTCAAATAGAGGCAACAATTATTCAGTTCAAAACAGAATACTGAATCAATTTAATCTGAAATTTTCAGTTCAATTCAGTTGAGTATTTCAAATTAAATTTCAACGTTTAAAATGGCTTCTACAAGTTGGACACAGAACCAAACCAATACAAAATTTTGTTATCATTAAATTAATTCAATAGATAATATTAATTTTCATATTTTATTTTCCATGATACAATATATTTGATGATTAAAATTAGAGACTGTTATTTTCATTCAAACCGAACCAAACTGAGATACTTCAACTTGTTTTGATTCAACTTCGGCAAAACATTGATTTGGTTCCCATAACTAGTAAAAGAATTTCAGCTAATTTGTCTGGACTCAATTTCAATGGATAAGGTACTCTGATGGTGCATCTAAAAAAATAGCATATCTTTACCTGTTAAAACTGCACAACCAGCTGCAGCAGCCTCAGACACATTATGACCAGCTAAGCCAGGCAAAAAGGAACCTCCAATCACAGCAATCTTAGTAAATCGATATAGTCTTCTGAGTTCACCTGTATAATTTCATCAGTAAAGATCAACATCGTCCTTCGCTAAAACAACAACAAAGGATAACAGGCCACAAACATAAAAAAGGAACCAGTGAAGATGCAAGCTGTCGGGCTCAAACATAAACAAGATAATTTTTATCTATATGTGTGGATACCAAATTCAAGTTATACAATCATTTCTCTGTGAGGTTATGTCTTTTGACTCAATTTTCTGATGTCTAAAACACAACACATGCCCCTTAGCCATATATGTCCTGTTGCTTGTCATCAGTCTCTTCAAATTGGTACTAGTATACTCAACCTTAATTGGATTCATGTACATAACCAATATGAAAACAATAATTACTAGTTCAGAAACAAGAGCATTGTGGTCTTCAGAACTCCTTTATCTGAGACACTGAAGATTCCTGTAGAAAACCCTGAACACCACAAAGTAGTTAATGCAAAAGCTATTTTGATACTAAATAGTGCAGACTGCCTAGAATTATAGGCGCCACAAGAAAATTAACCCCAGAATTACGCCAAATAAATATAGAATGATATAAGATACCAACCCAAAGTGTCAACCACATATACGCTAGTGCTAGAAGAAATTTTATCCCTTCTAGACCTCAACGAAACATTCAGTCCCTGTTTATTCAATGCCTGGAAAAACAATGAAAATAAGTAAACATACTGCCTATACCTTGAGAGTGCTTGCATGCATGGTAGTTATACAAGTTACACAGCAAAATGAAACAGTATATGATAAGAAGAAAAAAAATCAGTAAATAAACATATAAATAAGAATAAAATTGCAATTTGTAAACATGTAAATCATATTCAATTCTACATGTAGCAAGCTTAGGATGAGGGATTTATCAATGAGATTTTCTCAACCAATTATTTCTTTTATCTTCATGGTACCATAAAACAAGACCTAAGCTCACCTATATAAACAAAAGGCCATAGTTCTCCCAAAATGTACAAAAGAACAACAATGCATAATGTTAATGTCCTAACTATTTAGTTCAGCTACTTGGATCCTTTCCGTCAATCAATGAGGGTGTTTTAATAGAATTCAAATCATTTGCATAATTAGTAACAAACATTTCTTAAATCTCTCCCTTTCCTCACATTATTAATTAATGCACCTAACCAATTTAACCGCAGCATGATGAATCTCCTTCAATATGCCAAAAGATATATCTAAACAAAATCACATGTCTCTTAAACTTTGGGATATTCAGCGAAAAATCAATGGAAGGCTTTCAAGACCCCACCCTATGGTTTTAAATGTTGACCCGTGCCGGTCGGCATGGGCGGAATTTATAGTTGTAGCCGCCAACTAGCATGACACCACTAGTTGCAATTGCAAAGCCGCAAGATCCGCTGCGACCACTCGACGGATTGCAGGGGCTGCCGCAACCTCACGGTGGAGCGCAGGTAAATAAAATAAAAAATTCCTTTTTTAAAATTTTCCTTTTTCTTATTTTTCCTTTTTAAAAAATCCTACCTTTTTTATTCATTTTTTCCTTTTTTTTTTCATTTCCCCCTGTTTTCATATTGTTTTTATCATTTTTATTTTTCCCACCGAAATTGTTTTCCTTCTATTATTATTTTTTGCATTCACTAATGGGAGAAAAAATAATAATTTTTTCCCTATTCATCTAAGGTTAATTTTTTCTCTTTTATGCTTCCACAAGGTAAACACTAAAAAAAACCACTTTAAAGATGAAGAATACAGATTATTAGAAAAAATATAATTTCTAATCTTATAAAAATATATTATTATTAACGAATTAAATTATTTTATATATAAATTTAATTTAATTTTAAATTGATCATAATAAATCCAAACTAAATCTACTTGGTGAACTTCGATTAACCTTAAATCAACTTTTACTCAATAAGGATCAAATATTTCACGAGATAATATCAAATCTAACTCAAAAATAAACATCTATAGTAATCAAATATTAATAAAATATTTTTAATTAATATATTTTATATTTAAAAGAGTCCCGAAACCATCTCGGCATGATACAATATCAAAACCGTATCATTTCAATCATAAACTGAAATTCCGGCATGATTCAAAATTTTAAACCTTGCCCCGCCCTACTAGCCAAATGGTGGCTTAAAAAGATCAAAGTCACGATACAACTAGTTGTGCTAGTCCCAACTATTTGGAAAAGGCTATATGAATTTTATACTTGCATTGAATTCTATGCAAAAACTCAGTCAAGATTTATGCTAATTGAAATTAGACAACTTCTATGTTGATTGTCAAGGACCAACAAAAACTTTTACCTGGGTTAGGCACCAAGATTGGTGGTTTAATGCCTTTAGTCATAATAGCTACACAAAAATATGCATATTTTTCACAATGTTTCAGAAGGTTAGACAAGTAATATAGATCAGTAAATCCGCAGATCTTTCAGTGCATGCATTCAACTATCTAAAGTAAATCTGCAGATCTTTCAATCCATACATTCAACTACCTCACCAAGTTTGAAATGTATAGCAAGGAAATTGACATTTACTAGCATACTAATGAACAATTCTTAACCAAGGGATGTACAGACCATCCATACAATTAATAGACTTTGGGGGTCTAGAAATTAAAGTTTAAATGTGAAAATAGAAGTATAGCAGAGGCCCTTGCAGCCAAACAAACAAGAAAGTTTAGCAATGAACATTCTGCATCATTTTTGAGAAATGTTGAAGGATTCTTTCAAATACTGTCAACTATCACTCTGTTGAAAAATCTTTGGTAAGACAATCTGGTACAACCATCAGGGAGTTGCTCCTACAGTACTACAGCTATAGGTTAGAGCCTAGAGATTCTAGAAGTGGTTCTAAATCAGTAATTAAAGCATCCAACAACCTAAGAGGTGTCTCTTACCAAATAAAACAATTCTGGTAAATCAAGTCCGGTGTGAATATGATATTTGAAGATAACCAAGTTCATCATACCTGTTTTCTAGTTCAGACTTGAAGTCAAAATTGTAGTTCTAAACCCTAAACCCCAATAAAGTATTAGAGAAAAAGTATGAGAAACATACCAGTGCAAGTCGTTGTCCATGTTGTGGATGCCTTGTTACCAGAATCATTACCAGATCAGGATAAATCATAATTAGTTCTTTGTGTACCCAGAGCATGACTGTAATTTAAGAAGCAATTGCATCAGTGAAAACGAACATAAAATAGGAATGCTGTCATTGTAAGAACCACCCAAAATACAAAATTTGCATGCTCAAAAGAAACATACTCATTGTAGCAAGAACACACAATAGGAAGGTCGCAATTGTATTTCATATCTCATAGACTAGAAAATATTTCTTTCCAGATTACAAAGGAAGTTTTGGCAGCAGGATGCTAATTTTCTAAAAACACTTGGAATAACTAATTGTACATGTTGTAGTCAAATGACGAGAGAAGACCACCCATTATGAATTTGCGGTTCTAGCGGCGGGGAAGGCTCGGCCGTGCTGATGTATTGCAGCAGTGATACATGGAATTAGAAAAGGAGAAGGTGACAAGGAGTGTTATTTGACTATAAGATGGGCATTCAATTACCAGGACCCAAAGGAAGGTCGCAGTTTTCATATCTCATAGACTAGAAAATATTTCTTTCCAGACTACAATGGAAGTTTTGGCATCAGGGTTCCAATTTTCTAAAAACACTTGGAATAACTAAGTGTACATCTCATAGTCAAATGATGAGAGAAAACCACCCTTATGAATTTGGGGTTCTAGCAGCAGGGAAGGCTCGACCGTGCTAGCCTGTTGCAGCAGTGATACATGGAATTAGGGAAGGAGAAAGTGACAAGGAGTATCTTATAAGGGTCTCTTCCACATATTATTTGACTATAAGATGGACATTCAATTACTCTTAAGAATTTTTTAAAAATTGGAATACAACTACCAACAGTTGCTTTGTATACTAGGAAGAAATGCTCCCTAATGTATAGGATATGAAATACATCAATGACCTTCCTATTTTGGGTTCTTGCTACGGTGAGTATGTTCCTTATGAGCTTGATCTTTGGGCTGAGATAGAGGATGGCAAAGCAGGATTACCAGAAGAGGTAAAAACAGTTGGAAGTATACTATAGCATGGCACGTGTGAAATGTAGGAGGTTTCAAACCCAAGTGGATTTTGTTTTTTAAGAACTAGTGAAGCTTCCCTAAGACGTGTCATGTCCTCTCCATTTGATCTCTTCCTTAGAGGCTTACATAATATTCATGCCAAGGATTATTGGATTTCTGATAGGCCTCATTGTTCTGTTTTTCCAATGGATAGAAAAACCTTTTTAACATTTCCAAGCTTGTTGGTTTGCTATTTCAAACTTCCTTTTAGTCGTCATAACAGCATTAGAACAGAAACCATTATCATAGCAAATCGAATGGCTAGAGTGACCTCAATATCTCTTGCACCAATCTGTTTAGCAAACTTGTTTAGGGCTTTAAGGGGTGTTTGCAAGGCCGAGACTTTGGAAGTGGCAAACACCTTTATTCCTCTACATTACTTAGGTGGTGGTGATTGCACCTTAACTTGACCTTGTGTAGGTGGAAACTTGCAAGCGAAGGAGTGTTTAATCATAATGATCAACCACAAATAGGATATAAAATGGACCTAGACATTAAATAAGCCCTCCATGTCAAAGAAAAAGGTTCTTATGTTTCCATATATTATGAGGAGAAGCATACCCAAATAGGGATATTTGATAGGCAAAGTGCATTTTTTTTCAAATGAAAGTACTTTGTAGAAAATGGAGATGTCCACATTCATGAGTCAATTACTGATGAATTTCTAGAGAAAACTTTAAGTACAATATTGATATGCTATTTGCATCCAATAAAATATAGCAAAGTGCATTTTTTTCAAATGAAAGTACTTTGTAGAATATGGAGCTGTCCATATTCATGAGTCTTTATTGATGAATTTCTAGAGAAAACTTTACGTACAATATTGATATGCTATTTGCATCCAATAAAATATAAAATATGAATTAAACATGTAGAAATCTTGATTATATGAAGCAATGTAATCTGAATCATAGTTATTTAAGGCGTGAGGTGCCCAAAAGCGCATAGGTGTTGTGGGTCCTGAGGCGCACGACGAAAGGTGAGGCACACGCCTTACCGAAGTAAGACACTCTAGATATAATGTTTGGTTAAGGGTAATCCATGATTACCTTGGTTATCCACCCAAAGTTATTAAATAAAACCCTGTTTGGTTTAGTTAATCGGTGATTCCCTAGTAATGTTATATTCCTGCCATGTCAGCCTACGTCAGCAAATCAGGGCATCTAACCCGGAATTGCAAAACCAAGAAAAATCTAGGTTTTGTTGGATTCCGGGGTTATCCTAATTTCGTTTACCAAATTACCCAGCCGCCGAAACCTACCGAAACCCAGCCGTCCGCGAAACCTACGCGAGCCCGCTGTCCCTCAAGCGAAAACCTCCGCGGCGAAAACGTTCCTCTCCGTCCCGAGCAAAAACCTCCGCGGCGAAAACGTTCCTCTCCCCGCGGCGAAAACGTTCCTCTCCGTCCCGAGCAAAAACCTCCGCGGCGAAAACCTCCGCGGCGAAAACGTTCGAAGCGTCTTCCCCTTCCGGCGAAACATTCGGTGAGACATCCCCTTCCGGCGAAACCCTAGCAGCGTCTTCCCCTTCCGGCGAAACATTCGTCCCGAGCGAAACCCTAGCGGCGCTTCCCCTTCCGGCGAAACCCTAGCAGCGTCTTCCTCCTCACGGTGAGTTTTTACCAACGCTTACAAATCGTGATTTGTTGTTCATTGCTGAAACCCTAGCAACTTGTTTCTGAAACCCTAGCAACTTGTTTCTGAAAGTTTCTGAAAGTTTCAATGTAGGTTGTTCATACAACTGGATTGTTATATCATTAAATTTTGTTGATTAAATCACTAGTCTTATATGAGTAGAACAGTTATATATAAACAAGTTCATTCGAATTAGTTTCTCACTTCTATTTAGATTTCCCTATCTCAAATAGAAACATGATTTGGTTAAGGCTCATGATGTGTTTAAAGAAGAAATGTAATTGTATTAACATGATGAGATCGAGTATTAATTAATTTAAAGTTGTTAGTAGTGTTAGAAAAAGATTTTATGCATGGTTACTAGTGGTAAACTGATTAGAGACTTGAGTAGAAGATAAATATTGTAAGAGATGGAGGGAGATAAAGAAAATTTTAATAAAATGAAAACGATTTGTTAATTATAGTTAATTATTATTAATGATACATAGATTTGCGTAGAGCTCAATAGAGGAATAAAGTCGATCCCAAATATATAGTGGGGTTACAACCTTGTGATGATAGAAAATTTACTTGCGGAGCTATTGTAGGTAACAAACAATTTCATATATATAACTACATATTTACTTCTACCGTTGGTTTTGTTTGGAGATGTTCATACTACTGGTTTGTTATATTTATTTGTTTGGAGATGTTTATACTTGCAACTGCTTTATTTTCATGATAGGTTGATATGGATCAATTAGCAGTAAGGCAAGAGATGGACATAATTGCTCTTATTATACGAAGGAAGAGGATGCAAAGGAAGTTATTGGTGCTTTTATTGTTGGCGGTTGTCTTAGCTAACAAGAGGAGTGCTAGGTTTAGGAGGAGCATATCATATACTCATCAAGCATTGTCTAGATATAATATTAGGTCTATAAACTTAAATGAAATGGTTTTTCATAGTGATCGACAATGTGTTGATAACTGTAGGATGGATAGAAGGTCTTTAGACAAACTTTGTTATATGCTAACGACTCATGGAAAACTGAAAGGAAATAAAAATATGTCAATTAGTGAACTTGTAATATCTTTTCTTCACATTATTGCACATAATGTGAAGAATAGGGTTCTAAAACGTCAAACAGCTAGATCCGGTGAGACAGTTAGTAGACAATTTCATTCAGTTTTGAATTCTGTGCTACGGTTACAACATATTTTGCTTAAGAAGCCTGAACCAATTCCAGAAGATTGCATGGATGAGAGGTGGAGATGGTTTAAGGTACAAGTATATAATTTTTATATATTTATTTTTAAATGTACACACTAAATTAATTTGATTTATGATACTTATTTGAGTGTAGGGTTGTTTGGGAGCATTAGATGGGACGTATATTAATGTCAATGCCCCAGCATGTGATAAACCTAGGTATCGAACCAGAAAAGGTGAAATTGCAACCAATGTCTTGGGTGTGTGCACGCCAAACATGCAGTTTAGCTATGTCTTACCGGGTTGGGAAGGATCTGCAGCAGATGGTAGAGTCTTAAGAGATGCTATTAGTAGGAGGAATGGTTTGAAGATTCCTCAAGGTAATTAAGTTATAATTATCATAAAATGGGTTGTTATTATATATATTAACACATGTTCACTTGTAATATAGGTTGTTATTATTTGTGTGATGCTGGATACACAAATGGGGAAGGATTTTTAGCACCATATAGAGGTCAAAGGTACCACTTGACTGAGTGGAGACAAGGATACCAACCAACAACAAGCAAAGAGTACTTTAATATGAAGCACTCTCAAGCCAGAAATTGCATTGAGAGGTGTTTTGGGATTTTAAAAGCTAGATGGGCTATATTGAGAGATAAGTCATTTTATGATGTTAAGACTCAATGTAGGATTATTTCTGCTTGTTGTATTCTGCATAATTTCATAAGGTATGAAATGACAATTGATCCGATAGAGAGTGAGCTGGATGCCCTCGAGTCAAATGCAAGTGATGATGATGCTGTCAATGATGGTGTTGATTTGATAAGACATTGTGAGACCAGCCCTGCTTGGACTGAATGGAGAGACAAGCTTGCAGATGAAATGTTCACGAGCTGGCAGTCATCGGTTAATTAAATATAATGTTCTGTCTTGAAATTTGGGTTTCTATGTATTTGAACTCTTTGATAATATTGTATTTGGGTTTACTACCCATTTCAATAGTTTAAACAATTTGCTTGTATCTGGATTTGATTAAGTTTGAACAATTTGATTGTATCTAGGTTTGATCAAGTTTAAACAATTTGGTTGTATCTTGGATTTATTACGTTTGAACAATTTGATTGTATCTGGATTTGTATATTATTTAATTAAATAATTTGATTATGTTTTATGCAAGAATAATGTGTTATTTGGATGGTTTAATTTCAGTTTTCAATGGAAGGACCTAGCCAGAAGAGGATTAAAGGAGTAGCAACTAACAAGGATGCACGAATTGAACAAGTAGAAAGTTCAATTCCAACGAAGTTGAAAAGAAAAACACCGAGCACTAAACACGTGTGGACAAAACAAGAGGATGCAGTTTTAGTAGATTGCCTTGTTGAGTTAAGTAAAAATTCTGCTTGGAAGAGTGAAAATGGCTTTCGAACTGGTTACTTGCTACATTTGGAGAAAGTCATGGCTGTTAAATTACCAGACAGCAATCTGAAAGCTACCCCTCATATTGAGTCAAGGTACAAGCTGTTGAAGAGGCAATTTCATGCTATCAATGAGATGCTGACTCATAGTAGTGGGTTTGGATGGAACGATGTTGATAAGTGCATCATTACAACAAAGGATGTCTTCGACGATTGGGTAAAGGTAACTTGTTCTATTTTTTTGTTTAATAGATCACTAACTTTCCTTTAAATGTAACTTTGGTCTGATAATTTTGTTTACTAATTTTTTAATTTAGAGTCATCCAGCTGCTATTGGTTTGAGGAATAAAGAATTCCCCCACCTTGATGACTTGATGTCTGTGTGGGGGAAAGATCATGCCACAGGAGCTAATGCAGAAACCCCAGCTGATGCAGTCGAAGAGATAAATCTATGTGATGAAGAGTTTGACACGGTTGATCTAGAAAAAGAAGAATATGTTGAAGGATTTGATGATGACAACCACAAGATATCTGGGACTCCAAGTTCATCTGCTAATCCAACAAACATAAGGTCAACCAGAAAGCAAAAAGGGAAGTCTGATGATGCTCTAGGTGCCTTGGTGGGAAAAATTGAAAATTTTATGACTTCTATTTCTAAATCTGATGAGGAGATCTCCAACTACTTCAAACAACAAACTGAGAATAGTCAAAAAAAACAAAAGATATATGAAGAGTTAATAGACTTTGCTGAATTTTCTGAGCAAGAAATTCTGGATGTTGGGGAGTATATTCTCAAGGATGGACACAAGCTTGACAACTTCTTCGCATTGCCAAAGATATTAAGGAAAGGTTACGTGCTGAAGTTGCTCTCTGAGATTCATTCCAAATGAAATAACTATTTGAATTAGATGCTTATTTTGGTAAACATTGTTGCTACTTATATTTTAGATATATTTTTGGATAGCCGTGCTATCATTTTGTGCACATTTCTTGGATGAATGTCATTTTGGATTGAACCTATTTGAATGTTTTCGATTAGATTGCTGTGTTTGTTTCCTTAAAATTAAAGTATGCAAATTCATTCTTGGATGAATGTCATTCTCTGTGTGGTGCAACCATATCCAGCTCTTCGAACAACTGAAACCATTCAATGTGCAGCAAAATCAGCACTCAAATCTGCAGCAGACTCTGCTGCCTGAACAATATAAAGCACAATCAATTTGGTCTAATCGGTACTTTGTGTGATACTTTATTTGAAGAAGATTTAATGGTAAGAAAAATGAGGTATTGCTGTTATAACTTTTGTTTAGAAAAATTCATACAATGATTAACTTTTCATTTGTGTTTGTGGGAGTTCTCCACAATGCTACCAGGCTGCAGGAACCAAGAATCTGCTGACTCGGTATCGGTATGTCACAGTTTATTCAGTATTAAATCTTTCAGTTTTCTTTAGTATGCTTCCTCCTTATTCTGGGAAGAAGTTATTGTTAGTGGATGAAGATGGATATTACATAATTTTGGGACGTAAGAAGTTATTGTTAGTTTATACATTTAATTGTATTTGTCACCTTCTTAATTCTTGAGTGATTATTGCTTAACACAAGAAAGGAGTGACAAAGCAGCTAGATATTCCATGATGTGAATGAGTTTATCTTGGCCTTTTGTTATGTGGCCATGCTACACTAGCAGCGTAAGTTGAGAAAAAGCCTAGTCAAAATTTAGCGGTGCACTGTTTGCATTTCATCATCAATTTAATTCAGCTGTGGTTTTTCTTCATTTCTGCTATATTTCTTGGATCCAAGGATCATGATGCCACGGTTTGTCAAATGCCAACTGAAATTGTCTCACTGTATTTTAATTGAGAATAATCCATATCAAGAAACACTATTTTATACCAAACATAAAACAATTTTGCTAGTACCTATCTTAATTGTGCATTTCAAAATTCACTGTGCATGAAAAGAAAGTTGAAATAATTCCGAATTGCATTCTAAATGCTGCAGTTGTCAATATGCAAATACTACATGCTTCACACATATACCATAAAAAAATCCTTGTTCTTCAGTAATGCATCGTTTAGGAATTTCTATTCTGTCATAAGCTTTGGGCAGGTTGCTTACAGATAAAAGATATTTTGAATACATATATGCTGTAAAAATCATTTTCACCATCATTTGTTCCTCTGATAATTTGAATTCTTAACTATGATTGCTTCAGGTTTGTATGTCAAAAGGATTGGGTGCTCCAGTTGGATCCGTCATTGTGGGCACAAAGGAGTTCATTACAAAGGTAGATAAACCTATGGGGACCTTTTGTTGATAGTTTGTTGGTGCATGCAAGGATCCCTTTATGCTGATTGCCACAGAACTTCTTCTGGGAAGCTGCATGTCTTTTGTTTGTTTGTTTGCTTATGATTGATCTACCAGTTTGTATGAAGCTAAAGTTGGAAGCTCTTTGTGATCGTTTCTTCTGTATTTGTTGTTGCTGTTCCATTGCTTTGTATGAAGCTAAAGTTCTTTCTCTGTATTTGTTGTTGCTGTTCCATTGTCTTTGGGAGCTTGAAACTTCCATTTGAGTTTGAAAAATATTTATTTTGTTATCTTTGAATTATTATTATTGTAGAGTTAATATTATCTACTTAAAGTGTGCTATGTGGAAATTGAGCTGATTTCATCTTTTTTTATGTTGTTGTGGAGTGTCTAGAGTGGATTATCGTAGTCATCGCCGATCCAATTCAGAATTGCAGTGATATGTCATCGAAATTGTGGTCGATACCCAAACTGAACGGATTTTTGGTTTTCAACTCGATCGCAAGAGGGGCATCTAATTCATCGGCTTGGTTTCCAACTCGATCGCATGACGAGCATATAATTCAAAATTTTAAAATTTATAATATATATTATATTATTAATATTATAATGAATAATTTAATTTTTAAAATAATTAAATATCAAATTAATTGAATTGTAAAAATGATTATAATTGAATTAAACCAAACAAGTAAATAAGGGTAATATAGTAAATGTAAAAGTAAGTAATGTATTAAAACCTTCAACCAAACAAGGTTTTGTCTCATTACCTAGCATTAAACCAAACAGCATTCAACCAAACAAGGTTATGTTTTATTCCCTATAACCTTGGTTATGTGATTACTTGGTAATCACATAACCAAGGTAATCACGGACGACCCCCAACCAAACGCACCCTTATCATCTTGCTGATCTTCTCTTAGTTCCTTTTGATGTAGTTGCCCTTACTTCTTTTGAAGGAGATGAAGCTCAAGATCTAAAATTGTAGGCATCTTCACCAACTCCAGAAGCTCGTGCAACTTCACTCCAAGTCAAATTTTCATTATCAAATACAAAATCATTTGCATTTATACGTCTCGCTTCAATGAAGTGAGAAAAATCACGGTCCCTGTCGCCTCTCACAAGGCGCGCACTTCTGGCTCGCCTAGCTGCGCCTTACGCCTAGGCGCAGCCAAGCAAGCGCCTTTAATAACTATGATCTAAATGCTATGAGTACCAAATGAATATGAATTAGAGTAAATGAGTATGAATAACACACATTTTAATTGTGTATGGGATATCCAACAAAGTCATGAAAGCATAAGACACTCTATTGTGTTACATGGAAAAGACAATCACAGCAAGTATTTTAGAATCTTATTACACAACGACTATAGATAGAACACAATATTTATCTTCCTACCAAAATGTTTGTTTATATTCATGCTCATGGTTGGCCCAACTAACATAGGAGCAGAAAAGACAATTAGACGCTAAACAACAGCATGTGATGAGTAATGACCCAATAAATGTCAAGGAAGTACAGCAAGGTTCAAAATGCCAACCTTTTTCTTCACCCTCATGTATAGATGCTGCTATCCAAACAGGTCTATCGGTTAGCTGTAGCTGGAGATCATTTATCTTCTTAGCATCTTTCCCAAGGACATTGAAATCGCCTACAGCTAGATTTCAATGAACTTATATGTCAAATTTTGACATATTAGCAAAAAAAATGTAGTAATCTAGAAAGAATTACTAAGCTATTTGCATTGGTAGAGTACAATATTATAACTGATGAAGAACAAACCAATGTATGATTGATTTAATAGATTTGAAAGTATACCATATTTCAAATCACCAGCAAAATGAATGATATTTGGTGATGCATTTAGTAACTGAAACCGAACAGCTTGAAGAGTGCTCTGAAATAATTACAGTAAACAATGTAAAAGCAAACAGATTATGATGTCAGAAAAGAAAAGTCTGTACCAACGGAACCACCAATGATGTCTTTGACAGCATCAAGGAGATTAAAGGCAGTGCGAATAGTTTCGACCAACGCTTAAAAGACTTGCATGACATCCTAGCATTTAAAATTGTCACTGGAATCTGGGAAAAAATATAATCATTTAAAACATGCACATATTAAGTTATCACAGAAATTAGCATGACATCATAAAATAAAAGAACTAAATAGAAAACTCAGAACATGTCTAATGATAGAAAGGAAACAAAAGATAATCAATTAAAATAATATTAGCATTATAGAAGTATGAAGATGGACAATCACAAATGCGCACAAGAAAAATTCATAAATAATAGGCATTGGTTTCTAACATGGACAACCAAATATAATACTCTATAGGAACATGAAATGCAAACCTTGTCAACAGGCCTACAAAGTTACTAGAGCATATTGAATATTAGCCCCATAGTAATCATGTCATTTATCTCTCAATACCCTCATGGGAGCTAAACTTGTTTGCTTCATCTTTCCATTTCTTATGAACTTATAATTTATGCAGTACAATTATAATTTATGCAGTACAATAACAGAATGTGAAGCGTAATTTTAAAAAGCAGCTGCCAAGGGAGTTTCACTAGGAGCCACTTCGCATAGTGGTTGAGTGGTTCCCTGCTAGTCGGTCTTTTTAATCCAAGAGAAAAAGTGCTTTTAAAAAGCCAACCTTTGTTATGATTTTTATTTTCTTAGTTACAATATAAAATATGAAATATCTCGTTGTTACGTATGTAGTACTTATTTGTTAATTATAACTTCTATATTAGTGATCAAGACTTGATTGATCAAGCATACAATTATCATATTATATATAAATATTCCCCATTCTTAATTTAATTTACTTCTTATTTAACATGTATTGTTTGGGAATCACCTAGGCGCTAGGTAGTGGGACAACTGCCTACCACCTACAACCACCTTTTAATACATTGAAGAAAAGTTCCAGAAGTTTAATCACCCCTTTATTTGCAGCAGATATAACAAGGTTGGGCCAGAGTTCACTTTCCATCAGAAAGACAGCAATTGGTTTCCAGTATCCCAGAAGCTTATCCACTACTGTAGGAGAATCAAGAGGAGAAAGCTGAAAAAAAAAAAAATCATTGTCATTATTGCAAGAAAAATGCATGCCAAACAGAAAGAAACTCCATTTTGGAATCATAAAATCTTATGGAATTACAATTCTTACTTTTAATATTGCATGACATTTGAGTGTTTGGTAAATAAAATAAATGAATATTAAAATTCGTTATGAAAGAATATAGAAAATATAAACAAGATAAAAAATTTAATTGGTCTAATTTGTGTTGAATTCTTGAGAACTCATGAGACTATTGATATTGAGACAACTAATTTAGTCTCACATGAAGAATTGTAACTTTGTGTGCTAATGAAAAGGTTTATAGCCTTAGATGAGTAAAGTGTGAACTATCATTAGCTTAGATTAAAGCATTTTTACTCAGCGGTTTGGTCTAAATAATTAATGGGTTTCTATTTGAAGCAAATTATGGCACTTGGTATTGGAGTTGGGGATGGCAACAGGTACCCGAGAATCGAGTATTTGCAGGTACTCAACCATTTAAGTCAGGTTTGGATACCAAAGTGTGCTTAATAACTGAGTTCTTCTTGGAAAATGATCTTATTTAAAATAGAAAATATGTGGAGAACCCTCATATTTCACTCGAAATCATTAATTAACCAATTTGAGTAGCAGTTAGTCAATCAAGATTGGATCGTTTACAAAAATGCATGTGCACATGTTTTTTTGCTTCAATAAGTGAATTACCACTGATTTGAGCTTAAGCATTTTGGATTAGTGCATGGCCCTAACAAATTAATTTGGTAACTTCCCTTTTTATTTGAGTGGTTGTAACAACTACAGTTCTCCACAATATAATATCAACCATACCTCCTTTCTAGGATTTGAAACATGAGAAATGAAGTCCTAATTCTTACTTAACAAAAAAGATTCACAATTCTTAGGGATAGATTATTATTATGGAATTTGAATTTTTTTTTAATGGGTATTGATCCAAACAAGATAGGCTACCAAACTGCACTCTACAAGTAAAGAAAGGGCAATCATGGACAAGTAAAATGATTCAAACTCTACAAGTAAAGGAAGAAAGGGCAATCATGGACGCTTAAAATTGAATGTGAAAGAACAGAGTGACCATTTAGCATACCTGATAAATGACACGATCTGGAAGCTGATCCTTGATGACTTCACTGCAATAACCACAGACAAAGTCATAATGGAGTGTAAAGTTACACTACAAGTAATAAGCATTCTACAACAGATGCATAAGACATCCAAAAAGCCTAAGGAACAATAGTAAAATAAAATAAAAACAAATCTAAGGCCCAAGAAACCCGAAGTTATTAAACGCATAAAAGATGTATCAAGCTAAGGCCTAAAAATATTCCACCATCATCACTGGTGAAAATAAAACGATGTCCAGGCAAAGAAAATTATTTCGAAAAATAAGAATAGATGGCAGTTCATACAATGCTGAGATCGTGGTGGTCGTCATCAAGACATGGAAATCGGGATGCTGACGAATGCAGTGCTTGATCACAGGGATCGCCATCAATCCCTCGCCTGAAAGGAATCAAAATGATTAGGGCACGATCATAGAAAGACAGTCGAAGCCTTGCAGGAACGGAGAGAGAGAGAGAGAGAGCGCGCGCGAAAGAAAGCTTCTACCTAAAGAGACAGCGTGAAACCAGAGGAGGGGACCGGGAGGCCGGGGCGAGGAAGGGTGGCCGAAGCGCTCGGGCCAACGGGAAGGGTGCTCCAGGCCGCGCAGCTTCCTCCATTGGACGAGCGCGTACATAAGCGGCGATGCCATTCGAGTTGCCGCTCTGTATAGTCCGTACACCAGCTTGCCTCGCGCTGCCATCGCCGAGCTCGACCCCTCCATCTGCCTCACTAGGGACCGGCAAGGACTAATGCTCTGTTGTTCGGGTGGAGTGATCCATGAAAATTAAATATATAAAATTATAAAAATATTTTTATTTTTTAAAATAAATTTATATATAAAAAAATATTCATAACTCATCAAATATAAGATTTTTTTTATTAAAATCATAGATATCAATTAAAATTAATATTTATAACTTAAATAAATAAAAAAATTTTAAAAAATAATGAATAAATACAATAAGTACGTAAAATATAAAATTTATATACTTTGGTATGATAAAAAATAAATTAGTATTTTATATATATTTTTATAAAAAATTTCTAATATAATAAAGAAACAAAAAGATTATGCTCGGTGAGAAATTTAAAAAATTTAAATTAAATAAATTATTTAAAAATTAATATTTTAAAATAAAAATAAAATTAAAATAAATAATATTTAAAATTATCTTTCTTTTCCTTATACTCCCAAATTAAAGTATAAAAAAATCTCCATAGATAAGGAATGTTAAAATTTACCCTTCTCTCCTCTTTTCTCACTCCTTTCCAAACAAAATTTAAATTTTTCTTCCCCTTATCTACCTTTCCTTCACCTCTCAAAGCCTAAAGGTGGAGGACATCACTATAGTAATTTTGCCCCCCCCCCCCCCCCCCCCCCCCCCCCCAAAAAAAAAAAATCTAATTTTATAAAAATATCTTGAATTTTTTGAGAAGAATAAAAAAAGGCCACATGTTCAAAATCTAATTTAAAAATAATGCTAATAATATTAATCCCCACAAGATTAAAAAAATAACTTTTATTTTTATTTTCAAAGTTTGAACATGCATTTAATGCAAATGATTAATTATACTTTCTTAGTTATTACATATGCTAGGCATTTTACATGTTAAATAAATCATAAAATCACCCTCCACAACATTTTCATCATCGATGGCTTGTCATCAGCTGACTGAACCTAAAGAACGATATGCATATAAAAGGAACTATTACATGAATGTTATGTGGGTACGTGAAATCACAGTTTTCCTGAAACCTAGTCTGTAACTGGGTGGTTGCTGGTTCGCCATCACAATCAAACCAGCTTTCGATTATTTTTGCAAGAGGGCAACATAACCGGAACAATTGGCTCCAGTTCGGAGGAGGGAAAGCTCCATAAGTTCATGAAATGAAGGCCTTCACAAGTTCGGTGAAGTTGCAAACCTCCCCGGTCCTCGGACAGGTGATTTTGCCATCATTTTGTCTGGCCATTTCTTCAAGAGCCTTCGCCGCGATCAAGTGAACATAATAAGATTAGCTTAGCATATTATTAACTTCTGGTTTGAAGGCTCAGGTGATCAAGGTTACCTTACCTTAGAACTGTACACATGGCCATTTGGTAAAACAAGTGGTGGATTCTCATGGTCCATCGGCTTCTTGGAAATGTAGCAAACTAACTTTGAGTGGTGCAGTTTCGAGAATGGTAATGGTTCTGCCAATTTGCGGAAGCCTTCTTGGGATAATGGATCTTCTTTGCTGCAAGCCTCCTTGTAACAAAGTCTTAGTGAGGTCAAGAGAGAAACCAAGACTCCATAAGATATCAAGGACGATGGACATGGAAACAGGAGATCAACTGCATTATAAAGGTTTTGAATTCATCATGTAATAAACCAAGGATACGGAGTCTTGAGGGCTGTCAAGCCGGCTTGGAGATAGATATTCAGTAGAGGTTCATTAGTCATGCCGAATAATCTACAGAATTCCTGCTTGAACTGCTCCACCAGATAGTCCCATTGTGTGGGCTCAAATAAAACCTACAAAAGATGGGAAATTTAAGGAAAACTGGGAAATTAAGAATATAAAAGCAAATAAAGGATAGGTGAGAAATTAATCGATTTAAAATGTAACACGGTATTAGAAAAACATTTCCTCATCACGACTCGTGTGATCATAGAAGCTATATCTGACCAGTGGTTTCTACTTCGAACACTACTGTCTCCTAATAGGAATTCAACAAAATCAACTTCAATACCAGATGCTGTAACTAAAGAACCATGACATCAACTTTATAACTAGATTTTGAAACTAAAGAACTTCAAAATGCGGTGATATATACCTTCAAGTTCTATAAAGCAAGCAACTGTTATATTATGAGTCTATACTTTCCTGGATCGAGTATGGATCAAACCCCGAGAAGCAGAAGCTCTCACAGAAAGAAGAAAAGAAAAATCTTGAGCAACAACTCAATATTGCTCTTTCATGAATAAAGCAATGGATTGAGAATTTTGAATAAAACTATTATTTATTAGAGCAAAATGTGATGATAAGATGAACTCCATGAGAAAAATAGTCTTCCATAGGGAAAAGAAAAGGAAATAGACTAACTTGAACAAACTGAGACATATTTCTGCAAAATAAACAACCAGTAGCAAAATGAAAGAATCATAAGTTAAAGTTTTACCTTTATCTAAAGAATCGTCTTTATGCAGACTAGAGAGCTTTTTGCATACCTTATAAATTAAACATTCAGTATTGTGCCTAAAAGCCAATGTTGTCACAACACGCTGCATTTCCTTCATATTAGTAGCTGCCCAGGGTGCAAGATACCTTCGGGCATAGAAAATAGCTTTCATATGCTCATTAGCCCGCACTAGTTCTATAAACTCCTGAAGCCTCAGTTGAAACTCAAGCTTACTCTGCAATTTAGATTGACAAAATATAAATGGTTTAAAATTGTTCACATTATCATTTATCCATAAATAATGTTCTGCATAGATAAATTCAAACCCAACAGATTCTCATCAACTTAAAGGAAATCAAACTTGCTTTGTCATAAGAACATAGTTTAACAAAGCAACTTAAGGTCTAAAGGATAGCATGATATCTTCACTGGATTCACCAAGTTAATTATATATTTGGATAAAACATCATATTATTTAATTAGATAACCAATAAAACACAATACAAGGCCAGAAAAGTCAAGTAATAAACAGCATCTTTCTTTTCCTTTTCAGATCAATCAATTTCTCATTAGGTGCTGCAGAAAAGGATATATTTGAACAAACATAAAGCCAGCAAGTATAGGTATACCAGCCTAATGATACAATTTAGTTGGTGACAGTTCTGACAAAGTTTTGAGAGCATTATGAAGATTCAACTAGATCCTCTGAAGAGTTTCTTCTTATCGCAACATGAAATTATAGATGCATTTCAATCATATTGAAGGCAATGCTCAGAAGAGTCATACTTCATTCGTGTCAAGAAAACAAAGCATATGATAAAATCTAAGAGCAACACAATCTTGTTAAGTACTAAAATTGTATTGAAAAGGTGTTACAAATATCTCTTCTTACAAAAAGATAAATAAATTTACTGATACAAGTAGGGTTGTACAATTGCCTGAAACAATTTGAAATAGTCAGAAATCAAATGGGGAAATTAAGAATAAATCTTTCAGTCTATTGCATACAAAAAATACCTTTGACTTCTTCAGCCTGGGTTTGTTCTCTGCACACCATGCTAAAGCAGGAGCTAGGTCCTTGTTCCGGAGAGATTCAATAACTCTCTTTGCCTCAATAAAGACATCAATATCAGCAAGTTCCTATCACAAGCAACTTATTGGATCAGCCAGGACAAAGATGAAACATTTATCAAGTGGGTGTCATGACAAAAGTAAACAGCCATTGGAAAAAATTCCTACGGAAGTCTAAAATCGGCTTGATGGCAATCTTTGTCAACTATGTGAATGATCGAAAGCATTATGGCATATCATGTAAAAGAGCTCAAGGACATCCAAGTAAATAAGTGACATATTTGTTCTTGCCATTTTCTAGAAAGTAGAAACTAAATCTTCGGTGATTTTAATTTCCTTATACCTTGCTGTCAGATTATATGTCCAAAATTAATGACAAAAATTTGAATGATATACAATGATAATCTCAATCATCAACGTAGTTACAAATGTTTATATAGTTGGGCACCTTCAACAGTATTTACTATCAATACCTCATGGTGTGAATCAGAGGAGTTCTTCTCTATGTTAACACAAAGGGCAATTCCTTGCTCGAGGTTCCCTGTGATGCAATGTAGTAGTTCTATGAATGTTTATGTTCTCATACTTAGATGAACCCAAGGTCCATGATCCTTTCATATAACTTGCTCAACCAATGACAGGCAGAACAAGTTTCAATTATCATTTTCTTCAGACCACATAAACCTATTGCTGACATTTTAAAATATTTATTTTGTACACATGAATTTCAACAAACTATGTGAATGTCAGAAATAAAACTCAAGATCCTAATGGGACTCAAATTGAGTCACATTAATATAAGTTGTATGGATTGAGTCAACCAATTAAAATCCAAAATTGATATCTATTAGCTCCAATGCATCTGTCTAACCATCCTCAAATTTGATATGATACTCATCTCCAAGCACTGAGCACCAATGTCCACCAATTAGATGAATCAAAGATGAAAAACCAAAGACTGATCATATATTGGGGAGAATCTCAATAAAATCATGTAAATAGCTGCCAAATTTTGAGAATTAAATACAACGACAAATTTCAATTGATAAGACAACTTCTACAATCTACCAAGAATGTCACATGGGTTGAGTTAATAAAAGGAGGAAGATCACACAAGAGAAGGGGAGGACGAAAAAGAAAGAGAACAACAAAAAGACTAGGACAACCTCTTTACACCATGAGCAAACATGGACAAGGTAAATAAAAAAAATCTCCTCTCCCTTGTCTCTCATTTGGCAGGACACTAACAAAGTGCGATAAAATTATCCACCCACAGAAATTGATACAAATGTGGTCCATGCCACATATTAAACCAAAATGAACCAATCTTTTGAACTGATCAACTCCAAGACCACCTCTATATATGGAGAAATCTACTGAGACCAAAATTGCAAAGGGAAGTGACCTCTAAATACTGTCTCGAGAGCTCTCTTGTCTTGCATCACCAACCAAACTCAATGCAACATTACCCAAGAAGAAGAAAACTACCTGATGTGTCGTGACAGTACCATGCACCATGGTGTATAAGTTTTCATTTTATGTGCAAACAAAGGTTGATTCGAGTCAGGTGATTAAAAAAACACGGCCCGATTAATCCACATGATGGAAATTATGCATACAACAAATGGTTCAAAATTTCCAACTGATTTTACTCAATGCTTTGGAACCCAAGTAAATAATAAGGCCTCGTCTCATAAGTGTGAATTTGAGGAAGATTTGTCACATTATATTTTGAATCTTAAATTCCCCGGTTCCAAACAAGGAGGATGCATTTTCGATAACACGCTGTCTATCCTAATAGTTTACACACAGAATGTCAAAATCATAATTAACTTGGATTAGTGATGCAATAAGACCAAGAAGCTCAGAGAACAAGTTGAGTTTCATACACAAAGGAATTGGAAAGGGTCAAACAGAAAGGAGTTGAAGAATGAAAAGCACAGTAAAATAAAGATGGCAATGGAGAAGACACTTGTGAAGAAATGGAACTGACTATTTCACAACCTAAGCCCCTTGAGATTGACAGCACCATTTTATAAATATACCACATGCACACTTTGAACCATGACATTAATTACTTAGCGTCCCTATAAACTCAATCAGAAAAGAAGATGATTGAATGTAGATCCTTTTAATGAAAAGATTAAAATTATGATTTGCTAGTATGTGCTTGTTCTAACCTTGCACATTAATCTTACTGAAAATAGCAGTCTTACTTCAATGGAACCTTCAAAGATACTGAGACCCTGAGAGACATCCTAATTAAGATGATAAATCTAGGATATCTTATTTTACAAATTAATTAGGCCTAGAAATAATTCAATTAGAAGTAGAATACCTAACTACTAAGTTCAGGGCCCATAAATATTCTTCTCCCACCTGGCAAATTTCTGATAGTGTTCTTCTGAATTATCAACAATCTCTCCCTGACGAGGAAGAACCAAACCATGGCCAGCAATGAATATTGCACATATGATAGGACAGGAACGCGCTTGATGATGAAAAAAAATACAATGAATAAAACACTGCTGAATTACATTACAATAGTCAGAAACATATGTATTGTAACTATTAGAAGCTTAGAAGCAATAACATGTGTGCTTCAACATTTTCTATGTTTATCATAGAGATGAAATGATGTAATCATGGAAGCAACCAAATATTTATAAATGACAGTTATGCTTGAGCTAAATGGGTTAGCGCTGACTTAGTACCTGAATGTCTGCGGTCTCTGCAAGGTTCTTTGCAGAATTATAGTAGGACATCCTTAGCAAATAATCAACTAGTATTCGGTTTAATCTGGCATCCTTCCAATCATCCAATTTATCTGCATCTGAAACCGAACTTAAATGCTCCAACCGAGCACGGCACCTTTGTACCTGCACATTCTCCACCTTGCCCCCCTCTTCCAGCTGCAGTAAATGATAAAAAAAAAATACATGATCAGACAAAGATCTCTGAACATCCAACAAAGCTTCTACCAGCAAACGGTACCTTGCGCTTTAGGCCCTGGAGGCGGGTGACGAGGGAGCTGAGGTGGGTAAGGGTTTCGTCCATCGACCTAGAATCCGATGAGCCGGACGCCTCAGCAACACTGTTGAGGACGGCCGTGAACTCCCTCTCGGCGAGGCGGTAGTTGCTGCGAATCGTCTTCTTGAGATGCTCCAGGGGAACCCTAACGAGCTGGTGCTCCAATTTGAGGGACTCGGCGATCTGGGCAAGGCGGGCAGTGGAGGTATGGACCGCTGGAACCGCAGGAGCAGCGGCCGAGGCGTCGCCGTTTGGGGCGGAATCGATCGCCATGTCGACCGCCATGTCCATCGCCGGCGACTACAGGAAGGGCGAGACTGATCGGAGTGGAGAGACAAGGAGAAGGGGAAGAAGCAACGACAGTTTAATGGCGGCGGAGAGGGGAACTCGCCATTGCCTTGATCTGGCGTCGATCTCTCTCTCCGTATCAAATTTCGGATGATTGTTTGTTTAGCTTGTGTTAGAATGATACTTGAGCAAGTTATCTAAGTTTGCTTGGGTTCTTGGGTTAATCTAAAGAGCAATGATACATGAAAACACAATATAAAAATATATTACATAAAAATATAATATAAAAAATATAATATGATATATTATAAACTTGGATCTATATTTATACCGTGGATTCCGTATCCATATAATGTAATATGTTTCCGTGGGACCGGTCACCCCAAAGGAATCTATGTGACCCTCAAAGATTGAATCCATGAGATGTGACTGGGATTTTTTATTTTTTTAATATGTTATGTTACATTTTCATATTATATTTTCATACCGTTAGAGCTGTCAAACGGATTAACTCATGGACGGAGATCAACCTAGGGTGGGTCCATCATATGACGGGGTGGAGCGGGTCGATCCACCAACTTGGCGGGTTAAAAAATCTCCAATCCAACCAAACTCAAGGCGGGCTACGGGTTAGGCGGGCCAACCCACGGACCTGTTAAAAAATAAAAAATATTAAAAATTTTAAGTTTGAATTATAATTTAAATTGATTAAGTTAAAATTTTTAAGTTTGAATTATAATTTTTAAGTTTGAATTGTAATTTAAATGGATCAACCCACTAATTCATTGAGTTTTCTACTTTAATTTTAAATTTTAAAATAAATAAATAAACTTTCTCAATCCACGGGTCAACCCAAGCCCGCGCGGGGCAACCCACTGCGGGCCTAGGCGGGCTAATCCATCTCAACCCATCTTAAAATGGGTTGATAAAATTTCAATCCAACTCCGTCTAAATTACTTGACGAGGCGGGCCAATCCGACGGACCTAATTCATTTCTCTAATCTAAATTCTCAAATAAATTATTAAAGTCAATCCTTCAATTTATAAATATTATTTTTTATTATTTTAAAAATATATCATTTAATTATAATAAATAAAATAATTATGTATATATATATATATATATTAATAGAAAAATAATTAATAATATATATAGAAAAAGCTCTAAATCCAAATTTAAATCTCAATAGAAAAGGTCATTAATAATAAGCCAATCGTAACAGCCAGATCGGACTACAATCGATTCCATCCGTTGGATCTACAAACCCATTCATTTCATCGGCAACGGCTTAAATAAGGTGGTACCTGGTTAGGGTTTCTCATCTCCCTCTATAAATAAGGTGGTGTCCATCAATCTTCTCATTACGAGTTTTAGGGCTTTTGCTCACGGCGGCGGATTATCTACATCTGCGATGAAGATGCAAATTCTATGTTTGCATTATTTATCCTATTTTCTCGATGGGGCGATAAACGAAGGGCAGGTTCCTTCCAAAAGAAGTTCCGTTTTGAAATTTGTTTTCGGTCGTTCCTTTGATTCTTTTTAATGGTGATTATAAGGATCTGGCACGGTGCACCCCGGGCTTTTCTGAGAGATCCTGTGAAGGTGGAAGCCCCAATGCTCGTGCTAAATATAGCTTCCGTTCAGTGTTGCAGTTCGGTGAGTTTTTATACACCTGATCTGTGTCAAAGTGACGGGTAAATTTATTGTCCTTTTCTTGTTTGAAATTTGTGCAGCTTTGCTGTTCTGATAATTTTAAGTTGATGTAGAAGCAATTAAAATTTTACCGAACATTATCAAACGGTCAGCAAATTCTCATTGTTGATGATTTTTTCCTCATCATTCTCTGATTAAAAATTTTATATGGAATAAGAAGCCTGTGATGATATATCCACATTATAGAGGTGCAGAGAGTTCCAAGTTCCTGCTTTGCAGGGAGAACCTACTTGGAGCTGCTGCATTCAAATGACATCTCTGGAATTTCTGAGGCATTGTGTTTTTTCCCCTGCATCTTTTCCCCGAACAATAAAGTGGTTCTGTATTTCATTTTATTTATCTCATAGAATTCTCTTGCAAATTTTTATACTCATTCTATTCTAAAAACCAAACCAAAGACAGAATTGTCACTGGTATATTATTTGCTCTCAAAAAAATTATTTGAGAATTTGCTTGATTTAGATTAACGTGAATTAGTTGATTTTGTCAACAATTTGCTTATGATGCCAAGGACGATTTGTCTGCAAAATGGATGTGTACTGGAATCAAATTCATGCTACCAGGGAGAGAGCCTTGGGAAAGCTGCATTTAATATGACATCTGCAAACATTTCTGAATTTTTTTTCTAAATATTATCAATGCATGGCTATGATAATATTGATGATTTCTTCGTTTATCATGAAAGCTATTTGTTTTTTAAAATATATGTGCTTTCTTTAAAATTCTTTTATGTTTATTTTGCCGTTCCTAGTGATTCTATCTCCAAATGAATGCTGAATGCTGTTAGCTAGTTCTATTATACATAGCAAGTCTTCTTGGAAAAGATTAACTTTTTTATCCTAAACGGCTACTTGTTAAGGTCATATATTTTGTTTCTAACTAAGCTGTAAAATAGTTATGTAAACTCTAATTCTTCTTAATAATGTAGATTTTACAACAGTAGATAATGCTATTGAGTTCTGGTCAGTTTTGACTACTGTAGTAATGCTATTTTTAAAATTTGTTTGGTTGTATTCGAGTTCAACTATCCTTTGTTGCTCCTGACAATAGCTCTGAAGGCTGAAGAACTCACAAATTGCGTGTTGCCATCAGCTTGAACTCGTGATCATATGAGTTGTGAGTTAAATTACAACACTACATATATTTAACTAATAAATCTTTCCTGATGTATATAGGAAACCAAATATAAGGCCTCTGTGTTTTTTTATCTACTTCCATTCATCCTTTCTCAGTGTTTTAAGTCTTAAAGCTTTTCATATGTTCTATAGCTTACCTAAGCTTTTGGTTTTTTTTTTCTTTTTCATTGTCTTTGCTCTATACATGCCCATCTAATAATTCAATGGTTATTGTTATGATGTGAATGGTATCTTATTTGTAAAATATATCAAAGAACATTTCCCCTTTGAGTATATAAAGCTGACTACCCTCTCTTCAATGTTCACTTCAGAAAATCTAACTATTTTTTATGTTGTGTAAGGCCTCATATATTGATGAGGGCATTTGTACAAAAGATGCTGCACGGTGCACCCCGGGCATCTCTGAGATATCCATTGAAGATGGAAGCCCCAATGCTCGTGCTAGATTTAGCTGCCATTCAGTGTTGCAGTTCTGCTGTTTATCTAAGGGCTGAACTGTGTCAAAGAGATGGCTAAATTGTTAGGTTTTTTTTACCCATAGTTGGTGTTATATTGATCTTATATCTTTAACTCCTCGTGTCCTTTAATTGAAAACAATTAAATTTCTCTCTTTGTCTGAGATTTGTTGCTTAAAAGTTATGATGAAGTGCAAATGAAGTAAATAAAAAGCCTTTGATGATATATCCACATTTTTGTGGTGCGGATGGCTCCAAGTCCTTGTTTTTGCTGGGAGAACCTCTTGGAGTTGCTGTATTTCAGATGACATTTCTGGATTTTCTGTGGCCTTTTAAGTTTATCATTTTAAACACTAGCAATGAAGTTTTCTTAATTATTGGTTAAAACTTCATTTTGCCCTCTCCCATTGTTTAATTTTATTTTCGAAATCCATTCTTAGTGTTTGATTTTTGCTGTAGTAACCCTTTTTACTCCTGCTCTTTGTTTTCTCTTATTACATGTTTGCAAGTGACCTCTAAAAGTGTTAATTTCTGTAATTATTATAATTTAATAGTCTTAGAGGATAGTTGATTGTTCTTAGGCTTGTTTAGGAAGTTACTTGAGCAAACTGTCAAATTTTTTTTTGTAAACTCGTTTAGACGTGTATTCTCATCTATTTGAATAAAATTAGATCAGCATTTTTTATTTTAAGTCTTGCAGTTTGTCTTGTTATTAGTAATTTTGTTCTTATCTGCTCTAATCCAGTGTCTCTTCTTTACCATTGTTTACGTGCGTGTATATATATATATATATATATATATATATATATATATATATATATATATAAATTTTGGAAACATAAAGTTATTTTAGAGTAGAGTTTTGTTTTGAATAATTAAATGGATAAAGGTATATATGACTTTATAATGGTCTAGTAGGGGAAGTGGGAAACAAATTGCTCTTTGGTATGAGGTTTCATATTGGAAAATAGAACCGACTGTTTTAAAAATATCTTATGATAAAACTTTCTATATAAATATTTTTTAATGGTAAATGGACTCATCTAAATTGACCAATCTTATCAATTGGTAGATTTATCAAAATCTATTGACTTGACTGACTTGTCTAACATGTTAAGATAAATTAATTTATGAACATAATTGATTTGGTTATGATAAAGTAAAATTGTAGAAATGAGTAAGAATTCTTGATGACAATGTTTTTTTTGTTAATTGTAATTTTTTGATATAGATGATTTTGAGATCGACTGTGTGGAATTATCGAGTGGTGAATTATATATATATATATATATATATATATATATATATATAGGATTAATTAACTTAATTAAATTGATCGGTCTACCAATTGATGAATAAACCAAATTATAATTGGTCCGATTAAACCATCCAACTTGCCTAGTTGACCAAACCCGCTTAGTCTATCCGACCGAATCAGATCATAAATTCAAACCGATGCTAACTTGTCTAGATCAAGTTACTAATTTAGTGTAGTTGTCCTCTAACTTGTCAGCTTACTAATTTAATTTTTTTTTTATTTTTATTGGCATCAAGTATCTACTCTTATAAAAAAAAATTTATCTATCAGTAGGACAATTAAAAAATCGTTATATATATTCTATCATGCACTTTAGCTTTGAAATAACTTTTTTTTTTATCTTGGACATAACTGAGTTAATTAAAATGGAACAAAATTATACAAGAAAGCAAGAATTTGAATCTCGATGAATTCGAGACAATATCTTTCTCATGATCAATTATAACTTCTTAATTTATTTTCTTGTAGATGATCATGAGAATGATTGTGTGAGATCGTTAGGATGATAGATTCTATCTTTTGCATAAGAAAAAGAAAATAATTTTTACATTAAAAATTTTAAAAAGTATTTAAAAAAAAAATGATATGCAGTATGAAAAAATACAATATGAAATCAACGGCACACTGCATGTAGTGGATCTCACATTCATGCAATGAGATCCACATTCATAAATAAATTGAGTATGTCATGTTAATTTCATGTTATATTTTTTTATACTATATATGATTACTCTTTAAAAAAACAATAGATCTATTGTTTCAACGTT
Source organism: Curcuma longa (assembly GCF_044706935.1). Taxonomy (NCBI): domain Eukaryota; kingdom Viridiplantae; phylum Streptophyta; class Magnoliopsida; order Zingiberales; family Zingiberaceae; genus Curcuma; species Curcuma longa. Next base: position 5,208,067 of record NC_133874.1, read on the forward strand.
GTCTTTAAAGTCAGTTAGATTTATTTAAATATACAAACGTTAAATACATGGCGGAGTCAACTATACAGTTCACTTTTCAAAATCGATCTCTGACTATTATAGATCGGTAGTTGTGTTAGGTTCTGAAAAATATATATTAAAAGAGCCTACACATGATGTCACACCTCCACCAACTCTATGTAACCTCCACCAAGCACCAACTCCTCAAATCAATCTCTTTATCCCCTGTTCCTCCATCTAATTGAATTTCAAATTATATTAATATTTAACATTTATTAAATTTTTATTCGACTGTCAGTAAAACAATTTATAAAGGAAATCAAATATTGTGTTAAAATTTAAGAAATATATGAAAAATGTTGTTTTTAAAAATATGAAAAAGATTATATTCGTTTTTTTTTCAGTTGAACGTGATTCAACTTAAAGGATAAAGATCCAGAGGGCCTCTTTTTATCGAATTATCCTAAATGAATATTTTATTATCATGTAAAAATGATGTAATTATTATTTAATATTATTTTTAATATTATTTCATCTATATTTTTTTATCTAAAAAATATTATAATAATTATAAAATCATAATCGTAATTATAAAATCAAAGTGAATAAAATTTATTTTAATTTAATAAAAATTGAAACCCGTCATTTCAATAATCTCGTATTGTCAATTCTATGATCACGTATGAAAAGTTAAATTAAAAAATTATAATTAATTTAAAATTTATGTTGTTTTTTAATAATAAATAAAATTTTTTTTTCAGTTGAACGTGATTTAACTTAAAGGTTCCAGATCTACGGTCCCACTATTGGATCTGGAATCTTGACCCATTCAGGGGAAGGTCAAGATCTGAGTGGAGCTTTCAGATCAGAAATCCATCATTTCAATAGTCTCGTACATCAATTTCGAAAATCTGCTTTCCCTAACTTACGTAAAGGAAATTTGCTTTAATGGGGTGGGGCCGCCCGTTAAACTAACTGGTAGATGTCCTAAAAAATTGATAAATTCTCGAAGATAACTCCATTGATTATCTCTAAGGTCATTGGTTTGGCCCTATAGAAGTTTCTCATCAATTATCAGGATAAATTAGAAAGTGTACGTAGCGACCAATTTAGTCAGTCCAGATGTCTAGTATTCTTTGATTGTACTTTTCATTTAAATTTTTTTTTATAAATACATGATAGTGATAGTTGAGGATCTGCTGCGTTTAGTTTCAGAAGACAGGGACACAAATACAGAGACAGAGTAGAAATTTTTGTCTCTGTCCTCGTTTGATTTTGAGAGACAGATACAGAAATAGGATTTCTGTCTCCGTCTTTGTCTCCATTTCTGTCCACTGTAAAAATGGGGACACTGAAACGGAGACGGAGACAAAAACTACCCATCTCCGCTTCTGGCACCGTCGCGCCGCCGTCCGATCACCGCCGGCCGCCAGGCCAGGCGCGTTGGACGCGCAACTCGCCGGCGCTCCGGCCGGCATCGGATTCCGGTCGGATTGTGGCGGAAATCCGGCCGGAATCCGACCAAAAATAGAGCCCTGCGCGCCCCAGCCACTGTTGGCCTCGACCGGATTCCAGTCGGATTTCGGCCGAATCGGGGTCGGAGTCCGACCGTGGTCGACGCGCCCGGCCGAATTCCTAGTCGGCTAACAGTGTCCCTGTCTCTGTATTACCAAACACGATATAGAGACCATTGTAAATGCGTCCTGTCTCTACTATATTTATGTATGTGTTTGTATCTCTATATTTCTGTCTACTGTAAATCAAACGCAGCCTAAGTGCGTGACAATCTATCCTACCGGCACCGTTGCCCTGAGGACAACTGGTAGTTGTCCTAGCGTTCTGCTAAGGAAATGGTGGTTGATTAATTTAAATATTAATTATGATCTGGCGAAGACTTATCTTGTAGCTCCATATGGTCATGTCGCCCTACTGGCCACAGGAATCAAGATCGGCAGCGTCTCTTCCCCCCGCCGGACTGGAACATGCGGCTCGCCGGCTTTCTCCTCGACGGCGCCGCCCGCACATTCCGACACCGCGGCGCCTTTTCCAAGCTCCTGGTCGTCCTCGCTGCAAGGTTCCTTTTGGCTCGATCGCTTTAGCCTTTTGTGTCGGGATTCAGTACTCCTTTCCTTGTTTACTCAAATTATCTTCTTTTTTTAGATCTAGTGTTTAAAATTTGCCTCTTCCTCGATCCGTGGTGACCTGGAAAGTTTGCTTTGTTTCCATTATTGACTCGATAGTAAAGGATTTGCGTCGTTGTGCTCTTTAGTTTTCATTTTCTACTACTTGATTTCGACATCGTGTAGTGGTGGAGGAGGCATTGTGGCATATGCTGATGCGAGAACAGATGCAGCTGCGGAGTCGGCTCAAATTGCCTCCAAGAAGAAGGTGGTGGTGCTTGGTACTGGGTGGGCTGGCACTACCTTCTTGAAGAATCTCGATAGTTCCTTGTACGATGTGCAAGTGATATCACCTCGCAACTACTTTGCATTCACGCCTTTGCTGCCCAGTGTCACATGTGGAACTGTGGAACCGCGAAGCATTGTCGAACCCGTGCGTAGAATCATAAGAAAGGTATGGAAAGCACTGTTGAAATACTTATTGCAATCTTTTTGACGGAGTTGAAAGTTGTTGAGGAATGGTGATAATGGAACTTCGTTTTCATATCAAGAATATTTTGGAAAGTGGTGTGATGTTCTTTGCTCATTGATTCTGCAGAAGGATGGACAAATCAAATTTTGGGAAGCTGAGTGCTTCAAAATTGATCCAGACACCAAAAAGTTACATTGCCGTACTAATATAGGGACAAATTTGGAAGGGAACGGTGAGTTTATTGTCGATTATGATTACTTGGTGATAACAGTTGGAGCAAGAGCAAGTACATTCAACACCCCAGGTGTGGTGGAGCATTGCCATTTCCTGAAGGTGCATTTTCACTGTCATTTGTTCCAATTGAAGATGTTGATTGTTCTGGAGTTTATGACTGCAAATTTGAGTTTTTGCCTTTTATATTAGAAATTTTTAAGTACTAAACAGTAGTTTAGTTTCCTTGGATATATGGAGTACAAATTAATGAACTTGGTAAGTGCCTAGAGAAGCTGCTTTTGCCACAATTTGATTGATTATTAAGTGATTTTCCTTGTCATGTTAGATTAATATATATTGCAGGAAGTTGAGGATGCTCAGAAAATACGTAGAAGTGTGATAGATTGTTTTGAAAGAGCTATTCTTCCAGACATTGATGAAGAAGAAAGGAAGAGAATTCTTCATTTTGTGATTGTTGGGGCTGGTCCAACTGGTGTTGAATTTGCAGCAGAGTTGCATGACTTTTTCTCTGAAGATTTAGCTAAGTTGTACCCTACTGTAAAAGACCTAGTGAATATAACAGTAATTGGGCATGCCGAGCACATTTTGACCATGTAAGGGAGATCTTACAATTTATTAGCCGTTATTTAATTTCTGTAATTATAGATGCTGTTTTTTAATTAGACTATATCCACCTACTTTTACCAAGAGTCTGCCCAGTGGTAGATCCATCAACTTATATCAGTATGCTTAAAAAACCATGCTATGACTATGCAGTGCAGTGCAGAGCAAATCATAGTTATTAGCAGATTTCTTTTCGGTAACCATATATGCCAACCGTTCCTCATAGATTATAGACACTTGATGTAGAATCTCTGAGTACTAAATAGACCATGCAATGTAATTCTTCTGGAGCTGTCAAACATAGCAACTAGGCATCTTTTAGTTTGTGTATTCTCAATCTAGTTGAATTAGTTTTCCTTTTTTTTCATTGTGTCTGACAACATTCTATTGAGTACATCTACTGCATTGGTAACATTTTTGTTGTGGCATCAACAACAGGTTTGACAAAAGGATAAGTACATTTGCTGAACAGAAGTTTCAAAGGGATGGAATTGAACTAAAAACAGGATTTAAGGTTGTGAAAGTATCTGATAAAACACTCACTATGCAAAATGAAATTCACCAACAGTTTTCTGTTCCATATGGAATGGCTGTATGGTCAACTGGTATTGGGGCCCATCCTTTCATATTGGAATTCATGAAACAAATTGGTCAGGTTAGCTGCTTCTCGTTTTCCATTAAAATTTTTTGTAGTTATGTGTGGATTCACATTATTTTTTAGTCTTGCCATTCTTGCTAAATATGTTCCTGGTTCGCACAGGGTAACAGGCGTGCCTTAGCTACAAATGAATGGCTGAGAGTAAGGGAGTGTGCTGATGTGTATGCTATTGGTGATTGTGCTACAATTGCTCAAAGTAAAGTCATGGTATATGCATTTCTACTGTTAAAATTCCATGGGCGATTTTGCTTGAGGCTTGCACCAACATTAGATTTTCTGTTATTCTAACCAACATTAGGTTTTCGATTATGCTACATTCATGAAGAACCACAAACGTCATGAATATCAAATTTGTTCTTAACTTATGTGAGAACCTAGATTCATGTTTTTAGTCCCAAGTATGAATTCTCAAAAAGCATCTTGATCCTTATTATAAACATGGAACCAGATTCTTAAAGTAGTTTGTCATGCAATTTTGACTCCAGCTGTGAAGTACCATTTGTTCTATGTAGAATCTGGAGTCAGGCATTTTGTAAATCAAATTGATTCAGTGATATGCAATTAATTGATTATCCATTTGTTAATAAGAAACAAAAAGACTTGACAGTCATGCATATTCTGTTAAATGGAAACCAGTGTACCAGTATTTTTGTATACACTTTTGTTATTACTAGTCTAATGTGAACGTTAATTACAGGATGATATCTTGGAGATATTTAGATTTGCTGATAAAGATAATTCAGGAAATTTAACCATGAAAGAAATTGAAGATGTTTTAGAAGATATTTGCGTAAGGTATCCTCAGGTAGAACTCTATCTGAAGAGCAAGCACATGAGCGACATAGTTGATTTAATAAAGGCTTCCAAAGATGCTGATAAAATGGAATCTGAAGGAATTAACATAGAAGAGTTCAAAATTGCTCTTGCCAATGTGGATTCTCAGGTCAAGAGCCTTCCTGCTACAGCTCAGGTAGTTCCTGATGTGTTAAAAATTATTCTGTGTCAAAATATCCTGCTACATTCAAGCCATCAACAACACCAAGCTATGCTTAGCATGGGACTGGTCTTAGGCCCATGTCATGTAGAGGTGTCAATTATGTTGGACTACTTACGACTCGACCTGACATAATTTACACGATGCATGATCAGTTTGGACATAGTAGGTCGGTTGTGCCTAACATGGTTATGTAGGCCTCAAGAGAAGATTTCTTAGCTGTTGTCCTTGGCTCAACATGAAACTTCTCGCAGCATAGTTAGTTGTATAGGGAAAAATTACCCTTTTCTTTACTTTTTTAGAAAACAATATTTTTTATCCTTTAATTTTTTTTTTACATTCTAAAATCTTATAAAGTAGTTGTAAATTTGTTGGAATTTTAAAATACTTTTTTATTATAATTTTATAATTGTCTTTGATTTTTATATTTATTTAGGAATATATATACTTAGCTTAACACAATATGACTTGGATAGGGTCTACCGTTCACCGAACTAAGCTATAGCCCAAGCACAACCAATTGACACTTTTAGTATTGTGATTTGACTTCTCAGTTTGTGTGTCATGGTTCACCTAACAAGAGTTGTGCTTGACCCATAGAAGGATATGCATGTTTGGCGGGCCTAGTTGAATGATTAATACACAGAGTCCCCATGAGATTAAATTGCTCTTATTAGTGTTGTTATATAGATTCAAACTCTTAACCGTTGATAGAAAGTACATTTTTTATTATTGTATAGTCCCCATGCCATATTAGATATGAGACAATTCCTCATTCAAAGTAGAAGTGAAAAGATTAAATTGCTCTTATTAGTGTTGTTATATAGATTCAAACTCTTAACCGTTGATAGAAAGTACATTTTTTATTATTGTATAAGATGGTCTAGTAGGCTAGCACAGTCACAGCCCATGCTCAACACGAATGAAAGACCCATGCTAGACTTGGGTTCAAAGACCATGGGCCAACATTTAGTTGTGGCGAGCCAGACATGGTACAAAATGAAGTGGATCAATTAAGGCTTGTATCATGTACTCCTTATTGGCTCAACCACGGCGCATCACATCATGGATTAACGATAGCTTTTCTTATTCTTGTTCAATTGTATATTAGGTAGCTGCACAACAAGGGATATACCTTGCTAGATGCTTTAACAAAAGGAAGGACCGTGAAGAAAATCCTGAAGGTCCACAGAGGATCAAGGAAGCAGGAAGACATCACTTTCTTCCCTTTAGGTAAGTGATTTATTTTCTGTTGTTGTGATATCCTACATCTTTTCTTGCAAAGGCTAATAATGCTCACAATATTTTGTTCATTCATGCCAACCCAACTTGGTCAATGTCTTTCACATTCATAGACATTTCTTGAACTTAAATTCAATATTTTCGTTTGGCTCATTAACCATGTAACAAAATCCTTCAGCTTGTTATAGGTTGTGGTGACTGTTGCACTTCTCTCAGCCTTTTATATCGTCGTAGAAAATTTCCCCCTCTTTAGGTGTCAAACTTATCGAGGAATCACAAACCACATATGAAAGTTTGAATTCGTTGCCTAAGCCCAACTTAGCTCTAAAACTTCCCTATGGATGATGACATGTGAAGCCATCCCCCAAATGAATTCTTATGGAGATAAATTTAAAAACTCATCAAGGGGATAAATTAGGCTTTGAAAAGCGCATGTAGGCAGTATGTGGTTGATCAACTGTGTAATTCAATACTAAACATATCAGAATTTATTTATGCAACTCTATTGTTTTCTTCATTTACTTTGCAGCTCTTTCGGTCTAATATATCACTTATTGAAGGTATAAGCATTTTGGGCAATTTGCGCCGTTGGGTGGAGAGCAAACAGCTGCAGAACTCCCAGGCGATTGGATCTCCATTGGACACAGCACACAATGGTTATGGTACTCTGTTTATGCAAGGTATTATTCTTCCTTTTCTGCTTCTTCTATCTTCTAGCACAATGGTTATTTTACGCTGTGATCTTGTCTCGGTTGTGCATTCATAAAAATTCGACACCGACTGTTAAATAACTTGTTCTTCTTCGCGTCCATGAACAGCAAGCAAGTAAGTTGGCGCACGAGGACGCTGGTGATGTCTGACTGGGCAAGGCGATTTGTATTTGGGAGGGACTCCTGCCGCATATAGCCAGCCCAGCAATTTGTTCCACATGAACAAAGTTTGTGTATTATCGATCGATTATTTTCGCATTTATCTCCTGTTATTGATTGGTGAAATGAGTGTGGAATGTTCTGTTTTGATCTTGCAAGGTTAGATCAAGAGATTCTGGAAAACTATCACACAATTCAAATAAAGATTTGCTCTTGAAATATTATAATGCTCACACAGTTACCAAATTCCTGAGAACTGTTATTCCAATGTACAAGAATCAACGTGGATGACTTCAATTATCAAGAACTACTAAATTGCAATTTGCATTAAGATTGCAGGAAGAAGGTGAGAGCTTGGGGAGGAGAATTTGGTACCTCATCCTCCCACGCAGGAAAAAATGGCTCCCTCCCTGCCAGTTCTGAAGCTCTCTTGGCGCATCCGGAATCACGAGGGCTCTCAGTGTTGCATCTCAAAGTCTTGATCTTTGGAAGAGTTGCAGCAAGCTTCATGATCGAACGAACGAGGAGAAGTTTGAGTAAGCGAACGAGGAGAGCTCGTAAGCGACATCCAAATCATCCAATTCAGATCCTTGGCTTCTCTTGTTCGCCGGCGTCAACCTAGAAGAAGATCCTGTCACCTGAGCACTAGTCGCCCCCCTGCTTAATTCCGGTAACGACCATTTCCCGCGCTTGTTTCCTTGTTTCTCGCTGGTCGTCCCAGCGCCGCCGGCTGAATTGTAGCGGCTGGGAACAACTCTCGCTTTAGCGGCCTTTGCTGGCCTTCTACAAGAAGAAGAGTTCTTGTTTTCTTGGAAGAGAGCTTTAGGCTGACCTTCCTTTGCTGCTTTATCAGCTCCCACTGTCACTGCCTTCTTGGCGCTTGCGGATGGCTTCGGAGACGAAGGACCGATGCTCGAACTGCGCTTCTCCGTGTGTTCTTGGGGATTAGTCTGCCGGCGAAACCGGGCGCTGGCGACTATCTCAGCAGGCCCGAGACTGACAGCCCTCCGCCTGTTGCTAGGATTACCGGGCGTCGCCACCGTCTTCTTTGCATCGGGTGTCATCTTTCCGGCGGTGGTCGGCTGCTGAGATTTAGGGTACGCGTTGATTGCCTTTTTCGTTTCCTTATCTTCTTCGATGTTTTCCAGCTTCCCTAGATCCTCGGTCTTACCTGATTGAATCGATTTGAAGCTATCGCCTTTTCGATCGGCCTTCGCAATCGGCTCCTCGGTCTTCTTCTTCAAGGCCGAAGGCCAAAGATTCTTCGCCGGGCTCGGTCTCGGGTTCATAGACCTCGCCGGTGTGGCAAGGATCTCCAAGGGCCCCAAGCTCACCCCTCTGCGCTGGTTCCTGGCGCTCGCCGGCGTACACGGATCCATGAACTTGGCTGGCACGATCCTCCCGCGCGGCCGCCCCCGCGCGTCCCGATCCGCCTTCTGGGCCCGGAGCGCCTCCAGCCTCGAACTCAGCCGTGCGATCATCTCCTCGATCCTCACGATCTCGTCGTCCAGCGAGATCTCCTCGACCTCGGCGAAAGCAACGCGGGAGGCTGCCTTCTTGGGCAGTGCGGCGTCGAGGAGGGGCTCGATGGCCTCGGGGCCGCGGTTCTCCTTGCAAGGGTCGAGATCCTCCCGGAGAGGTGGAGGAGGAGCAGGAGTCGACGAGATCTTGGAAGCGGAGCCACCGTCCTCGAAGGCGGCGTTGTCCCAAATCTGAGCGGAATCGGGAAGTTGGAGAAGGCTCATCGTCTTCTTCTTCTTCTTCTTCTTCGTTCGTCTCGATGCAAAAGGTGTTCGATGGGCAGAAAGCAGCGAAGTTTAAGAGAGAGCGATATTCCGACCGTTGGAGGAGGGAACGGCAGAAGGGAAAGTAGACGTTGGAGGAAGGAGATGGAACGGAGGCCGTTGGATTAGGAGCGGAACAGCTGCTGACGATCCGATATGACTTGATTAAACAATTAACGATGGGGAGCGGCTGGAGCCATTTGCGGGGAGCCCACCATTGTAGTAGTAATCAAGCGCGTGCTTAATGCTTCTTAACTTTTAAGACAAGTTTTAAAAAATCAAAATTATTAAAAAATCATTTTTAAATGAAAATTAAAAACAATATTTTATTATATTTTTCATCTTAACGTTGTTGCAGTTATATCGTAATTATTATAACGTGTTAAAGTAATATTTTTAATCTAATTCAATTAAAAATATTATATAAAGAGAATTTGTATATAAATTATTTTTTTATCAATTTAATCAAAATTTGATTTAAATCATTTTAACTTAATAAAAATCATTATAAAACTATTATAACAACTATTTAATGGCCAAGACAATAATAATTATTGCAATAGTCTCTTCTTCAGTAAAAGATGGAATCTACCATCTTAGCGGTCCCACACAGTCGGTCATATATCTGTGAGGAGGTAAATTGAGAAGTTATAATTGGCCACAATGGAAGAGAGCATTCTTTATCCACTTCAGTAACTCTGTTCCGTCATAATCAACTCAATTATATCCTAATAGTCCTCTCGAACATTGTTATAATAATTCTTTTGAACATTTGAGCAAAGAAAGATAGAATCCGTCATCTCAGCGGCCCTACATGATCGGTCATGCGACTATCTGTAAGGAGATAAATTAAAAAAATTATAATTAACTATTACAGGAAGGATATTGTCTCGACTTCCTAATGGATTAATCAAACACTCATAATTTAAATCTCAACTACTACTTATTATTAGATGAAGCATAAACTTTCAAATTTATCTAATAGGTGAATTAGGGAGAGGCTGCTCATCTCCTATCATTAAAAAAATTTAATTGTTACAATAATTTTACGTTGATTACTCATTTTTATTTAAACGTACTATATATATATATATAATATTTTTCTAATAAAAATATTTTTAAAATAAAAAATATACTAAAGTGTTGGTTTAAAGGACACTTTGGAAAAAAGGATACTTAGGAGCACCTTTTATTTTTTTACCTTACAAAAACAAATCTTTGACAAGAATTTAATCAAAGAATATTTATTTTTATCCATGAACAAATTTAATTTTTATTTGTTCTATGAAGAAAAAACTCAACCATTCAAGAATGAAGTTTCTTTTTTAGCAGAAACAAATGCTGAATCATAGATAACTTTGGTGGAAATAGCAAAGAACAATGAGTAATCATAAAATACTTCGACAGATAACTAACCACACTGAATTAATCGAAACTAGTCAACCATGAGAAGATCCACAGTGTTGTGTTGCCAAAAGAAAAGAAAAGAAAAGAAAAGATGAAGTTTTGCTATAGAATGGAGTCTACACACACACAGATATGCAAACTTTTTGACCTTCCCTTCTTCCCACTCAAAAATAGTTTATTTCTTGACAGGTAAAAGTACCACTATCTACAAGGATACAGTCAAACACAAGACTTGCAGAGGTTCATAGCATCATAACTACACTGTTCCTGCCAATTGAATTCAGGTAAATTCATCACTGTCCTGAAAAATTAAGGAGAGCCATATGGTAAGGTGTTGTTTTTCCTTACATACAGATCATACAATCGCAAGAAGAGGAGGAAGGAGATACCGGTGGCGCTGAAACAGTAAAGGAAAACCATAAATTTACACCGAATCGACCACCCCTTCAACCTGCTGCCGAGCAAGATATCTCTCTCTTCTTTCTTTCTGAAAACAAAAGGAAAGGGAGCTGACTGTGAATTTGTTCCTGCCATTACAAAGCAGGTAGAGAGGAAAATGAGTACCCATTCGTCGATGACCAGTCCTTCGCCAACAATGCGGGGGCCTGTGTCTTCAGGAGGCCTCTTGCGTGCCTCTACTGCTGCTTCGGCCTCAGCGAGTTGCCTCTTCAGCTTATCCAATTGCTTCAGCAGAAGCAGTGTGTATAGGGTAAGCAATTTAGTAGTTTATGGGTGAAAACAGAAGTGTTGAAGCGAGATTCGGTCGTTCCGACTTACAGGGCAAGGGCGTTCAGGGTCCAGAAAAACAACATGGAGAATTCGCTCTACAGAAACTTGATCCTTTTGTTCATCGAACTATTTAAAAGACAGAAATTAGTGATTACATCAGGTATCACTTTAGTTTCAAATTCATATATACATTATGCATAGATGCACTTGGTAATATGAATTGATAAGTAAACTAAGGCAAGTACATAGAAAGGGAAAAAACCACCAAAAGTGGTTTAAATAAATTTCTCAACGATATTCGTTATTCTTTCCATTTTTTTCTAAGCGAAACGAAGGCAAAAGTGCCTGCCCCAAGAGGCATGTGAAAGTTATGCATTTACAGTGTGAAAAGAAATTATAGAAAAATCAAGATAGAAGACGTGTTGGTTAGCGACCGATACACTTCCAAGGGAGAGTTTTGTGGTTGTTCAGAAAATGGATTGATGCCCCGCAGCCAACTATGAGCTAGCCTCCAGTGGCTTTTCTGAAATCCCAATGGAGGGGAGGGGAGGGGAGGGGAGAAAGTTGTCGACAAGGGAAGATAAAAAGCATTTGCAGTATGAATTGTGGAGTTTGGAACAACCAACCCCGTACAATCCTAGAAGTCACATTCATATGTTCCATGAAGTTAGTTGGAACGTGACCACTCGAAAACAAAGCCGTGTGGAATCTTATCCTTAGCCCTGAAGAATTGTTGCACTCCGACGTCCCTTAGCTAACATTACTGCCAATCCTCCTCGAACTAATATACACTAGGTGGAGTTGACTAAAGAGCCTATGTCCCAAGTTGGCTGTCCAACAAAGATTGACTCTGAAGGCTGATGCAACATCGATTTAAGTAGTCCTCCTTTTTGTGGAGGACAAAGTATAAGGTAAGAAAGAGCATTCATTTACCAACCTAGGACAAAATCCTACTATCTAGAGGGCATCATCAACCTCCTCCACCATCACCACCTAAAGAGAATGAGCAAAAGAGGAACAACTGTTAAGCAATTGAATACTGACTTAATCATAACGAGGCGGAGATACATGATTTTTATTAGATGTGGCACCAAGAACTACTGTGTTGCTCATCCTCCGATTTGGGGAAATGGAAGCAGTAAGCACCAATGGCTTAACAAAGGGGTTGTCCGTGTAGTCATGGTTAATGGGGAAATAATTATGGTTTGATACCCATAGTAGTCCCATCTAGATAGGTTTATTATTAATTGTTGCAAAATTATAGTTTAAACCATATAATACCTGACATTTATAAAGCTGTCTCCAATATTTACACTTAGGCACCTTACACAGATCTTCAAGATGGCTCAAAGATATGTTGAAAATCCAACTTATTATAGATTTTCACAATCCAAAGGCCTGTAGAGAACTTCGTCAACAAATCAACTAACTGATCATTAGGGTTGACATATGATGTAACAAAGTCATTAGATTAGACCTTCTCACAAATGAAGTGACAATTAATCTCTGTGTTTTGTCTCCTTATAGAATACGAGTATAGGCTATGTGCATGGCAGCTTAGTTGTCACAATACAAGGAGTATGTTCTAACTCTCAACAATTGATTATCCCAACAGTTACACACTCCATCTTTACGCTCAATCTTGCTAAGTACCTCATCATCCATCATTGTGTTGTTAATTAGCACATCCACGAGATGGAGCTTTTTGACTGGATGAGTTATTATTGGGATGTCAGTACGATTTTAAGCCTGCATCATGACATGGAACATCCTCTCTATGCCCCCTTGCAAGACAACTTGGATCTGTCAAGGCAATGGTTGCAAATGAGCACACAATCTCAAAGATTGTACTCTCATCAAAACATGATGTCAATCATACGGATGTGGACTTCTATTGATGTTGGTGGTGCATGAGTCCATTGAGTGGATATATAATACCACCCTCCTGCAACATTAATCTACACAAAAATCAAATATTGCCCACTAAAGTTGTAGAGAAGAAAGAATCTTTGTCAAGGTTCAGAGGATCCTTTTTTGGCATAGATGATGGAGGATTGAAGCTTGCAACACTTGTGATATTTGAGGGAGAATTGTGTAGCTAGAAGTGGAATGTTGAACTGTCTTGTATGTTGTACGGATCAGACAGGAAGGGGAAACAGGATGAAGCAAGGCAGTCATGATTGGTGATGTGGAAAGTGTGCTGCTTGGGCAACAGTGAGCGTCATTGTGTCTTGACTATTGAATTATTTTGAAGGATGGAGGGAGAGCACTTTGTCTCTCTTCTTTTGCTTTCAAAGGACCTCCGTACTATAAAGTAGGATGCATCTTATAACTTGAGGTTAATACTCTTGGTTGCCTATTTGGGTGATATATTGCAAACATAACCTATGTGGACATAATTGTCCGAAAGCCAACATTTTCGCAAGCGTTGCAATGAATGACCTTGTGGCTAGAGCTAAAATATATGATACAGCTACAAGGTATGAAGCTGACCCAATCTGTAAAGCCAAGGGTTTAATGGGAATCAACAACTTTGGTAAGGATTTGGTTGTACAAAGTTGTAGGATTGGTCAATGACAATAGCAGGATTGGATTTAGGAAAAATTCCTTGTAGGAGGATGACCAAGTTTTGTCAATGTGAGCACATTGAAGTTATCACTTGGAAGTTGGGAATTTGGGAATGTTGTTGTTGGCGGTGGACTATTTTCAACACCTTTTCCCTAGTCAAGCGAAGTAGGACATTGTGGTAGTGGAACTACTGGATTGCAAAGGAAGTCTGGGCATGTGCAAATGGAAGTGAGGATCAGAGTACCAATTTGTTGGGTGGAACAAGGGAGGAGTTACATTTGTATTCATACCTAGACAAAATATTGAAGGCCTAGCAGTCTCCCTTGTATCAGAAAATGTTGTTCCTAATGTGAGCAAATTTGGAAGACTCTAAAAGGGATGATCGTGTTCAAGTTGAAATCATATGAGCTTACTCACTGATAATGAAGTTAATCTAAGAAAAGCTGAATGGCATGATTAAAAACAACGTTCCAATCAGGTTAAAAGAAAATGTAAACAACACACTTACTAGCTCTGGAATATATTCCACCGGACCATTCACTTTCAAACTGACAATCTTAAACTTAACTTTGCTCTTTTGATCCATTGGCTTCTCATTATTCTCTGGGGGTTCAACAAACTTAAAAACTGCCACAGATATGAGAATAGATCAGAATACTACAAATATCTCCAATATATCAGAACTGCTCGCTGCCTATAATTTACCAGTAGCTATAATACTTTCGCCCGGGGAGAGAATGCCACCAGGAGGACGCATGAAACAGCTCTTTGGTGCAGTTGTTTGAAACTAAATCAACCCAAAATAATAAAATCAGACAACCCCAATGAAAGTTCTATAAATATAGAAGAGACAAGACATATAACTTTAGTTGATACTTCAAATAGAAGAAACACTAGATGTTCAAGAATGTATTGCCTGTCAACGATCATGATTGCATATGCTGAAGCTTGTCTATATTATTTTATTACAATATGTAAATGAAAAATAGAAAAGAGGCATAAACAAGACAAAATTAGTACTCCAACCTTAAATGCCACGTATGATTTGCTAGTGTTCTTTATTCTGACTGCACTTCTGACCTGCTTTCCAGGTTCATCTTCAAAAATAGATCATGTAGGCAAAAGTTAGTACCAGGGACACTAACAATAAAGAAACTTCTCTTCGGAAAAGAAACTAGAGAGAAGGAAAACGAAATTCACAAGATTTTAACAATATCCCTTGGGAAAGATTAGGATATCATTTAGAAGAGCTAAATCCAGTTGACTTTGAAGCAAAAGAAAATACTCTTAGATGACCAAAATGCTTAAATCATGGTGGACTAAGTTGAGGTGTTACACACTCCATCCTTAACACAAAATAAATAGATAAAAGTGTTGCATAGATTAAAATGCATAATGATAGAAGGTGTTCAGTGTCAAAATTCGCTTAGATGGCCAAAATGATTAAATCATGGTGGACTAAATTAAGATGCCTAGATGAGAGAACTAGCCAATAGACTTAACAAGCCCAACTATCAACCCAAAATGCTTAATTCCAAGTTAATAATAGTTAAGCAATATAATCTTATAAAGCTTCTCTATTAGCCAACTCACCATGTGGAACTAAATTAAGGTATCACAATTAGTAAGAGGTATGAAGGTCCACAAAAGCAAAAAAGCTTGAGCTATGAAAGTCAATCATCAAAAGTAAGCAGGCATACTCCAACGTAGGAGAGTCCACAGAGACTAATTTACATCTCATAGCTCGCATTAAGTCAGCTTAGCAGCCGTGTTGTGAGACCACCAAACCGAATTGTTAATCTCCGGCGAGTGCCAGTAAAAGAAGTTCATTACGGGAAAGAAGAGCACAAACAAAAGGGGAAATCCTGCGAAGCCCTAAATTGGACATCAAAAAAATAGCAAAAGATCCGTCCTTTATGGTATTTGTCAACCAGATTCCAAACGAGCAGCAAAAAGTGCCAGCAAAGGCCGCAATTTCAACCGCTAGGAGAAAGGACTCACAAGGGAAATACAGCTTGGAGGCCGGATCAAGCCGCAGGCGGCGCCTCGCGGGAAGCAGCGACCTGACCACCGCCGAGACCGAGCTCGCGCCTCCAGGGTTCCGCCTGGGTCCGCCTTCCGCCTGCCCCCCACCCGACGAGCGGGGGTGCCGGTTCTGCGTCAAGCTAAGCGTGGCCGACGAGTTGGACGACGAGGACCCACCGACCCCTCCCCCGCCGCTTGCGCGCCTCCTCCTCCTCCTCCTCCACCAGCGCCGCCAAAGAAAGGCAGGTGGCAGCGCCCCCAGCCCTTGCCCTCCTCCCTGTCGCCCCCGAGCTCGCCGTTAGGGATCGCCATGGCCAGCGACGCTCACCTCATGGAGTTCCAGTTGTCGCCTGCTGGCGGCTGGTTGGCGCCTGCTGGTGCTGGATTCTTTCGAGCTGGAGAGTAAAGAGAGAGAGAGAGAGAGAAGTGATTAAAGGAGATTGGTGGGTGGGTGAGTTGTTGGGTGGGACGGGAGCTCGAGAATAATTTCGGGTTCTTCCTCAGCCTCTGCCTGTTCCACTATGAATGTCTCTATATATAGACACATACATCCACCAGCTGAAAAAGAAAAAAAAAATTAATAAGAAGAAGGTAGGCAAAGAAGAGATCGACCTTTTTGCTGTGATATCAATCTTCCTCTTATTTATGTTTCTTTCCTCTCTTTCATTTTCTTCCAAATAAAACGTAAAGATTGGTGGAAAATTGAATTATTATTTTTAAATTAGTCGGTTCAAAGGTTAGATATTTATATTTTTTATAAAAAAAATAGTGGTAAAGTTGTTTTTGTTTTTCTTTCTTTTGGATGTTGATTCGAACTATTCAAGATTTTTGTTTCGAAGGAAAGAAAGAAAGAAAGGTACAAAATTAGAATTGTTTAAAGTTGATGGCGGCGTGGAATGAATCATAGAGAGATTTGGCCGGTCACCAATAGAGAGAGTTTTGAGAGGTACAACTACTGTGTTTCTTTGTTAATAGCGATGGGTTAGGCTGGAATTAGATGGGGACTTAAGCTCCCTTGTTGATAGAAACATGATTCAATTATTAATTGGTGAGGCTAAAATTGAATTAATTGAATTATTCTGACGGGACGGGATATCGTGGATAGTTAAGTCATCGGTCAAAAAAAATTTGACTTACACAAAGTTTCACTTCCGCCAGTAAAAGGATCTGAAGATAGATTGAACGAGAGAGTTAGATTGATATCGAAGATTTCCAACAGACCATTTTGGCACTTAAGTTAGTATTCGTCACAAAAGAAGATGCAGAAGAGAAAGTATATAAAGTTGCTAAAAGCGTCGAGAGAATTTCTCATACCTGTTGAAGGGCTTATATACTTACGAGAAAGGAATCTCTACATCGCTCTAAGAACAGACCTCTGTTGGAGCCAAAGAAACTAATTTTGCCAATTGTTGACCCATGGTCTCCACATGAAGCATCCGAGGGACCAAATCTACTGACCTTGTAACCGCCTTGTGGTTCGATGTTGTTGATTATTCTTATTTTTTGGCTGTATACACAAACACGAGGGGATCCAGGGCACCAAACCTGACAACCTCGTAACTGCCCTGATCCCCTTGGTAAGCCTCGCATGTTTGGGGGATTTTCACAATTTCTATATAAGGCGGCAGCGGGTGAGTTGTGGAGATGTTGGGTGGCTGAAGGATCAAAGTGCTTTAGTGCCCGAGGGGCCAAGAGGTAGAGTGGCCATATGACCAAGTGGTTAAGTGGTCGTGTAGCTGAGATAGATGAGTCAGCGAGATGGGCGAGATGACCAAGTGACCGAGACAACCAAAGTCAAGATAGTGAAATCGAGTGAGATGGAGTGGTTGAGAGACCTAGTGCCCCAGTGGCCAAGTGTTCATGTGGGCGAGTGATCGGGTGGTCATGTGACCGAGTGACTGTGTAGTCGAGTGGCTGAGACGGTGGAGGTTGAAATAGCCAAGACGATTTAGGTCAAGATGACCGAGTGGGATTTAAGCCGACAATCTATTCAATATTGACTATTGACTTTTTATCAATTTATCTCTTGATTATTTTCGTCGTATACTAATCAGGATCCGCTATGTGAGGAACTAAATTTATTATTTTTTCCGATTAAACTGATTAATTTTTATTATTAAAATCAAATTCGATCAGGTTTGATTTCGATCGGTTCGGATACCACCATCGGGGATGAGATCCGACTCACATCACGACAATTCTCACGAGCAGCAAATCCCCTTTCTTCCTGCGCCACGCCATCCTATCGTGAGATACGCCGTTACTTGCTCCAGGTGTTGCCTTATCCGCATACTGCGATCGCACGGACGCTCTCGCATAAATAATGAAAAGGGGGAAAGGAATCTGGAGGAAACAATAGGTCAGCGGAAGAGATGGGCGGAGGAGCGATGAGAACCGCCGCGAAGACCGCGGGCCTAGGCAGCTACCGCACGATCGGCCCGTTTTTTGGCCGTGCGGCGGTGGCGGTCGGACGGCGGGCTCAACATCCTTCCAACGCCACCGCCTCCACCGAGGCACCGCCTGCCTTCTCCATTTCCGCGTCCGAGAAGGGGCCGCAGGACGCGGCTATTCTGTCGGCCGCGCAGATTCCGTCATGGGAGATCGATGATTGGGAGTTCGCTGGGTGGACGGAGAAGGAGGAGGCCGCGCTCCGCGATTCGTTGCGTCCGCCCCCTAGGGTCGTCTTCGGGCCCGTGCCGACGCTGGAGGAGGCCAAGGAGGCGACTGCCGATCTCGAAGATGCTGTAAAGGAGTAAGATTCCCTAACAGTCCATTTATGACTTTTTGGAAGGAATTTTGCTTCCGTTCACCTTGATTTCGTGTGTTAAACATCCGTAGATCTACTTTCTATTACGTAACCCCTAGGGTTTGGCTCTTGGATTTGTGACCTCTTATGATTACTCGGTTGATTTCAGTATTAGGTTTCAGTCACGAAGCAACATGTTTGCTCGTATTGATGAGATTATGAGAAGATTCGCATTCTTTCACCATCAAAACGAACACAAATGTTCCTCTCTTCATGTAGTCGATTCATATATAGTCCACTAATTGATTTTTCTTTGGCAGAATGTACTTTTCTCCAATTTCCAATCATTCTCCCAGAGGAATTCCACATGAATCTACCACGCTTGAAGCTTCAGCAGTCGTCCTTCCATCGATTCCCAAACACGTTGCCCAAACATTTGCATTGTTGCACGGAAACCCTGAAGTTCAGGTTAAAAATTTAATTTGTTTGAGGATTTTAAGTAGCAAATTTGCATGAGCTTTGGGTATGGAATTTACTATCCTCATCTCGTTAATCAAACTGCACCATCTACATTTTTGATGAGGCCTCTTCCCTACTATCTCAGCTTTTATGGTTGAAATAACAATTGAAACTTCTTGAATTACATGCAATTTACTTTCATGGTTCCTTCCTCCAGGATGTTGTTGCTTCCATTGCCGCCGACAAGAATGTTTTTTTGATGAGGCCTCTTCCCTACTATCTCAGCTTTTATGGTTGAAATAACAATTGAAACTTCTTGAATTACATGCAATTTACTTTCATGGTTCTTTCCTCCAGGATGTTGTTGCTTCCATTGCTGCCGACAAGAATGTTTTTTTGATGAGGCCTCTTCCCTACTATCTCAGCTTTTATGGTTGAAATAACAATTGAAACTTCTTGAATTACATGCAATTTACTTTCATGGTTCTTTCCTCCAGGATGTTGTTGCTTCCATTGCCGCCGACAAGAATGTTTGGGATGCTGTTCTGAAAAACCCCAAAGTTACTGAATTCTACAAGACACACAAGTCAAGTGCGTAGGCACATACGTTCCTCCCTCAGTATCCTCCGACTTGAAATATTTGAACACTGTTTAATCCAGTTTCTTCTGCAGTTGCCCCTCCATCTGAATCCTGCATCGAAACCGAACTGCCCGAACTGCCCGTCGCTGATGAAGATTGTGAATCTTCTACTGCCGAATCGACTAAAAGCTCACCGTTCGCAGATTTCATGTTTATGGTGAAAGACAAAGTCACTCAAGTAGTGAGCAACATCTCCGACTTCCTTCAGGACTTCTTTGAGCCATCAGCTGAAACTTCCAGCGCAAAGAGTAGCCCTGAAAAAGATAAACCACTCGTCGACTTCACTTTGGGAGCATCTCTCATGGCTCTAGCAGTCACAACCATATTGGTCATCTTGTTCAAGAGAGCATAGCCTGCCACTTCTATGTGCTTGACGATGTATATAAAATTGCTGCCTCTTAAGTACTAAAACAACAAACAGGTATGTGGTATTTCTGTGGTTTAACCTCTATGGACAGTATCTCTATCAACTTATATATGAGTTCTTCAAGCTGTTATTAATTTTCGGTTTGCACTTTTCGATTTATCCCGATGATTATTTGAAAATTTTTGTGGAGTTGGATTGTGAAGGAGGATTGTCATGTTCTAGGATAAACAAATGATCTTGAATGCTATCCAATAGTGTATGGAAGATTTGATCACTTCACGATTTACTGATATCAATAGAAATGTGCCTCACCTTTGTCACGGTGTAGTGAGAGGGCTATTGGTGGATTTTTCTTATGCTATGTTTGGGACTAAGTGCGGGAGAAGGGGAAGGAAGGGTAAATATTTGATTTTTATTTGGGAGAGTGGGGAAGGAAGGGTAAATAAGAGGAAGGAGAATTTTGATTCTTGTTTGGGATGTTTGGGATGAAGTGGATTAAGGAAGGGAAGAAGGAAGGATAAGTTTTATTTTGTATGTATAAATTTTATAATTTTTTTATTCCGATTTGAAGTTTAAGGAAAGGAAAAAAATTTTAAAAATATTTTAATTTTTTAAAATATTAATTTTCAATTTAATTCATCTGTTTCGGTATTTCGTTTGAATGTCGTCGCTCGTTACATAATGTGCATCGTCACCGTTCAATGTTCAATCATTTGTATTTCACGATGTAGGCACCAACTCTCGTCGCAAATCTCTTATTTAGAGGATAAGATTTAAGAGGACAGAGGTGAATAATCATAATCTTATTCTCCAAAGATAAGAACTTATCTAAAAGTATGTATTATCTATATTAGGACTTTTCATATTCCAACTTCTATCTGTAATATTGATATAATTTTATAATTTTTTATTCATCCTTTACATACATTCTTTTTTTTAAGAAGTGAGAGTATTTTTGTAAGTTTATATATTTAATCTTCGTTCACTTTCCTTTCCTTTCAAACATGTTATGTTAATAAATCTTTCATTTTTTCCAAACAAGGAAAACATAAATACTTTACTTTCTTTCTTTTCTTTTTCTGTTAATAAATCTTTTCTCACTTCTATCCAAATAGAGCATTAATATCATAGATCGATTCTTGATTGGAGCTTACACAAACTCTATTTGACCGAAAAAATTATAGAACGTAGCACGAAGTATGATTATTTGGATGGATTGGATTATCATTTGGTAGAGCAATCGTGTTATGATCCATGATTATAATACTCAGATGGAGCATGATAGTTATCGATGGTCTTAACGTGAGTATTTTTTAAATTTATTTTAATGATCGATAAAATTTTTTCATAAAACTACATTAGTGACCTCTCAGATTAATCATTTTAAAAAATTTAAAATTTAGATTATAAAAAAATTTAAAAAAATAAAAAATAGAAATGTTTATTTTTCACCATTTCACGATTATTTTGAGCCACATGATTTTAGAATTTTTAAAAGCACTACTTTTTTTTTATTATCATAACTTAAATTGTTGACACAGTTACACAAATCTAAGAATTAACTACTTTAAAAATAATTTATTTTAAAAACCAATGTTTTATCGTGAGCGGATCGGGTCGGATTGAATTCGGTTTTTATTGGATCCGATTTCCCCCTGATACCCTCGCTATATAAGTTTTGCCGGTGGGCGGCCAAGCGTCTCTCCGAATTGGCATCGGGCGTTTGAGAGCGGCGAGTGATGGCGGCGTTGCGTTCTGGATTCCGACGCCTCTTCTCCATCTCCGCTTTCTCTCCTCCGCCTACCGCTGCTGTCCCTCCGCCCGCGGAGCCCTCGACCAACCTATTCGTCTCAGGCGAGTGGCCTTCCTTTTCGCCTCTTGGGTTTTCAGTTCCTATCTGTTTCGTGTTTTTTTTCCCTTTCAACTTCTTTTTACGGAATTTGCTGATGAAAAGTGGGGCTTTTGGCTGGAGTAGCCATGGTAAAACGCGTCATTAAGAAAAGGCCTGATTTTTGTTTAAGTTTCTCAAGTTCTTAGTCCGATCTATCGACGTTAATATATGCATAATATTTATTACATTGTTTTGAGAAGGGCCAGAAGAGCTTTAAGGAATCTAGGGTTTAGTTAGGTTTTATGTTTGGTTATTGTGAAAGCTAGATTTTAGTGGATATTTTAATATTGAATGAACTTTGAAAGATTGGGAGTATAACCGCAGATTGTTCAACTACTTATAAGTCACTTGGGACTAATCTTGATAGAAGATTATTTGAGTTCATTCAAGACCTTCTATTGTGTGATTATAATGAGTTCATATAATCACAGAGATTTATGTAGAATTTGAGTTATAACCTCATCAATCACCTTATATATGTGTGTGTGTTTCTATAGCATCATTTGTAGGCTCATAAGCAAGTTTATAAGTAGATAAGACTTCCATAATCTAGAGAGTAGAATATTTTAGTCAGTGCAATAAATTTAATAGTTTTGTCAGTTTTTTAATGCTTGATGTGAACTTTAGTTCCATTAAAATTCAATCTAGAATGAATGTTTTACACATAGGCTAGGACAAGCATCTATGAACTGGAAACAAAATGGTTAAAGCCTACAATTTTAAGATCATAGTTTAAACACCAAGTTGAGTTAAAATCCTAAGCTACTCTATTAGGTAACTTGTAACTTGTAATTGTTAGCTTAAATACAAGGCTTTAAATATTATTTCTATTAGGTAATAGTAGTTTAAAACATTTTGACAGAGTTTTATAAGACAACTTCTCGAGTTTGAAACCAAGTTATAAAAGATATCTTCAAATAATTGAATGGAATTATATCAAAAGAGTTATTAAATAAATAATAGTAGCATCACCTAGCTAAGTGCTTTAATTATAAGTTGCATTAAAATTATATCAGAATTCAGCAAAACCATAACATACTCAAATATTGCAAAGTCAAAAAAGAAAGTGAAGCTGAAAGAGAACATGAAACTTCATCACAAATAGCTTAATTGAGCAGCTCTTGATTGTGACATATATATGCCAATTGATTTTGATATAATGATAGTGATAAATTTAATTTAATTTAATAGTAAGAGGGTTTACAAGAAAATAGATAGTAAACGGAAGGACCATTAGTGCACAGTAGTGAACTATACACATGGCTGTCAATTTTAATAATATTTCTATCAATTTATATAATATTGGTGCATGCACACATATGCTTGTGATATATATATATATATAATCAATAAATATATTGAAATGAAAAAGAAAAAAATGGAATTTATTGCTAGATGAGACAACATTACATATAGTTTGATGGTGCATGTTATTTATATATATCATTCCTTTGATTGATATTGAATGTTAAATTTCATGTGTGATATTTTATGATTATCCCATTTATTTGTTTCTAATTCAAAGTATAAATTAGATTCCATTAGTTAATGATCTTGATTGTGTATTATTGTCAATTTTATCAGTATAAATGCATTTCTAAAAAAATATTTCTAATACTGGCCGCATACCTTTGCACATGCTGCCACTATGCAGTGGGTTGATTGCATAATATTTGCACAAGCCTTTTTGTTACTTTGAATAAAATCCAGTCATTGTCTAAAAATAAAGTGAAAACACTGATACTCATTGAATATAAGTTGCTATCATTGATCGTCTCAAAGCAAATATCAGGTGATTCACAAACACAAAGGCAAGTGCTTAAGCATACAAAACATTAGAAAGTATAACTAGAAGGAAAGAAAATGACCATGTTTTCAGATGTTTTGGATATTAGGCATTTGAGATATTAGTACTTCGATTGGAAGATCAGAGAGGAAGGGAGATGAATAGGCATTGTAACAACATATTCTAGCAGCTAGGGACTCTACACAATCTGCCAAAACAAAGCCAGAAAAGAAGATAAGATGGAGAAGAGTGAGATGTCACTGCAAAATGAAGTAGAGGTTGACACTGTGATAAGAAGCTCACAATAGTTTGGTTGTTGAAAAGAAGTTGTCTAATGTGTAGTGATATTTGTTAAAAAGGATAAAATTTAAGTTGGTATGTGCTCCACACTTGACTGAAGGATCTTTCCAAATTGAGTTGAGTATCTGAGATTATGTCTTGTGTGTGATCGGTCCCAATTTTAGTTAAGGACTAGTTTGCACGGCCCATTTTGTATCAAGTCAAAATTAAGAGTAAGAATTTGTGTCATCTTAATCGTGTCATAAGCGGTATGTGTCATTCGAGTCCATATAAAATGATATAAAATTTAATTATATATATATTTTAAAAATAAATATATAGTGTTAGGATTAGTTAAACTCCCTAAAGAATTAAGGATTGTAACATAAAAGGTTATTAAAGTTTTTAAAAAAATTTAGTTTGTAAATGGGTCAATTCGTGTCACCAATTTATATAATTGAGTTGCGTAGAGTCATCGATTTATCTCCTCACAGATGGTCGTGGGGCCGACCGTGTGGGGCCGCTAAGGTGGCGGATCCACCGAAGAGTTGCGTCACTCTTGAGATG
The DNA here is from genome assembly GCF_044706935.1 of Curcuma longa. Classification (NCBI taxonomy): domain Eukaryota; kingdom Viridiplantae; phylum Streptophyta; class Magnoliopsida; order Zingiberales; family Zingiberaceae; genus Curcuma; species Curcuma longa. The sequence continues at coordinate 5,232,507 of NC_133874.1, forward strand.
TCTATATTTCCTTTTTTATCTTCAACTGCATTCTTAGTTGAATAGATTCCAAGCTTGGTGGAATATCTGAGTGTGAACTTAATTTGCTAAACAAAAATTTCATTAACTTGAATTTGACTCATGCTCAGAAGGATTTGCCTGCCTTTCCATCTGAATTTCAAATTCCATGCAAATCTCTCATTCATATTAATAGCTTTTAGCAGGAGCTTGCTATCCTCAAGACTATCTCATCTGAATTTAAAGCTTCCATTTCAATATATTGTTAGCTTCTAGAAGGAGCTTGTTTGTTGATAAGTTTCTTGATCACTTGGCGAGTGAAGATTCTGTCCATCAAGATATTAAACGTTTATTTAAACATATGAAGACACATTGTTCTTGAGTTGCTCCCCTGGGATTATGATTTAGCCACCAGGGTTTGGGAGTATCAAACATAAGCCTAGGATATCTGTCAAATATATGGGAAGATAAAATGTCTTTTGATCAACAAATAATGTATCCATATGAACGTCTGGGTATTTGTAGTTGCATCACATTCCACTTTGTTTCTTCTTGTAAAGTCTATGCTTGGCTCAACCTTAGTGTGCATTAAGTTTTATTTGTATTTGTTTAATTTCTCCGGCCCAAATTCTTTATACAAGATATCATTAGCTAGTGTCTTGTTTTCAGGACTCAGCAAGCGAACAACATCTGAAGGACTGAGGGAAGCTTTTTCAAAATTTGGACAAGTTGTCTATGGTATTTTCTTCCAAATTTTTCTTGAAAATATGTTTGCAAGATGCTAAAAATTGTATATCCACAGCTAGGGTTGTGACTGATCGCATATCAGGCTATTCTAAAGGTTTTGGATTTGTAAGGTATGCATCCTTGGAAGAAGCAGCAGAAGGTATAAAAGGAATGGATGGCAAGGTTAGTTCGGCACGTTTTATCTCGCATTTCATCTATATAGTTATTCCAGATTCGCAATTCCAAACAGAGAAAATTACAAATACAGAACTAATTCTTTTCACTGAAAGAATTGAAGAACACTTATATTGCAATTTAAAGTAAATACTTGAAGCTTGAAAGTTCCTTCTTTACATCAGCTCAGCTCTTGTTTTTGTTCCCGTCATCCTTATTTTTCTTACAATTGTCAATTTGAGTTCAGTTTCTCGATGGCTGGGTTATTTTCGCCGAGTATGCAAGACCAAGACCACCACCATCAGGACAAGCCTCACCACCCCAAACTTCAGAACCACCATTTAATCATCAGTAGAGCTCGAGTTCTTGTATTATGGTATCAGTTTAAGATTTACTGTACCACCACAGCTTAAAATTACAGATTGATCATCTTATCCTACCTATGTGCAATGATTGCCATAAAGGATGAGAACTTAATCAATTATAGATGGACATTGTTGAGGCTCTAGTTTACAAAGATCTTTTGTTTTTATCTATTTGATGTGGTTGAGATGTTGTATTTACATATAAAGATTTGTTATGTGGAAAATTTAACATTGATTCTCAATTTTTAGTTGCCAAAACTTATTTAATAACATTCAAACAATTAATACTGAATTGTTATTTTATGAAATAGATTTAGTAATTTGCAAATAATAACCATTAATACCTGTCTTCTTCCATCTTCCTAATTGAATAAGACACGTAGTAGTTTTGTAACATGAATTAATATAAGCTTTTATAATTATAGATCTTTTTGCATCCTTATCCACTCATTGGATAAGTAAATCGATTGAGATTTGAATGTCGATAAGGATGAATATTTTTTAAAAAATTGAAGGTCGATTTTTAAACATCTTAATTAATTAATTAATTAATTAATATTATTATTATTATGTCGTTCATCACTAATCCTTTCCGTTTCGAGAAAGTTGGCCGCCGCATTCTCCTGGCGGCGTGCTGATCCACCACCTCTCCCTGTCTGTGCAGAAGAGGATCCAAACACGAAATCTACACGTGCCCTTCAGAGTTTACCTGTTTCTTTAAATCTGTCATCTCAACGATCTCCCATAATCGATTTCACGATCATATATATAAGAAGATAAATTAAGAAATTATAATTAATTATTATGGGAAAGGTATTACCTCGGTTTCGTCAAAATTCGATCCTTAACCACTTTAGCAAGTATGTCTATCTACTTTCCTTTTTCAGCACAAGGTAGAATCCATCATCCCAGCGATCCCACACTATCGATCGCATGATTATTTGTGAGGAGGTAAGTTGAGAAACTAGGTAAGTTGAGAAATTGCAATTGACTATTATGGAGAGGACATTATCTCGATTTCGTTGATATTCTACTCTTGTCTACTTCAAAGTCTACCCCATAGTAATCATGTCTTGGGAGCTTGTTTATCTGCTTCCCTTCAATAAAATGTGGAGTTCGTCACCTCAACAACCTCACACGATCGATTTTATGATCATCTGTGAGGAGATAAATCGGAAAGCTGTAGTTGACCACGACAGGGAGGACATTGTCTAAGTTACGTTGAGATTCAACTCTTGCTTATTTCAATAAGTCTGTTTCATCATAATCAACTCAATTATACCTTCTTCAGCAAAAGGTAGAATCCGTCATTCCAACGGTCCCACAAGGTCGATCTCACGACCATATCTGAGGAGGTAAATCAAAAAGTTGTAGTTAACCACGATAGAGGAGGACATTACTTCGGCTTCGTCGAGATTAGACCCTTGCTCATTTCAATAAATCTGTTCCATCGTAACCAATTCAACTATGCCTCGGAGCTATTTGCTTTCCTTTTACAAAATATAGAATCCGCCGCTCCCAGCGGCCCCACAACCATTTGTGATTAGGTAAATCAAGAAGCTGCAATTGACCATGACAGAGGAGGACATTGTCTCAGCTTTGTCGAGATTCGAACCTTTATTCACTTCTGCAATTCTGTTCTGGCGTAACTAACTCAGCTATACTCCGACGATAAAAATTGTCTAGGTAAACTTTTTACAGTGACCGATACTACCGTCGAAACGATCTCATAGTTAGAAAACCCCTTTAAGAAATTTTTTGGATGCACAATTTTACTATGTTGATAAGAGATCTCACCATCGAGACAACACCTCAGTCAATAAATCTCTTCAATAAAAATTTTATTTATTATTAAAAAGACTCAAATTCAAAAATCTTAAATAATATATGTCTCCATATTTTCCATTTGAAATAAATCACTTCGATTACTTTCTTTTATATATTCCGTGGAGCGGAACGTCAATCTTCCTCCAGTAATTGGCGGGGTACATTTGTAGGTCAGTTACAATTTATTTGACCTGCTTGGCGCGATCGACTGAGGCGGCGCCGTGTCAAGCATCGCCTTCTTCTTCTTCTTCTTCTTTTAATAAGATTTGAACTTTTTATTAAAGGGGGAAAACATAATGGGTTAGTTAGTCTTCGCAGCTCGTGGCTTCGGTGTCTTTCTCTATGAAATGCGACTATCTTCGATGAGATCCGTGGCATAACTCTCCGATTGCTCTGCTCGATCCGTCATCACGGCGGTTTCGTTTAGCACAAACAGGTTAGATCGTTGCTCCGGACGGATGTGCCTTTATGAATCGATTGTTTACCTTTTTTCGACGTTGCTTTTGCCCTAGTCCACCTGAGGAATCGGGGTTTGCTTGAAGCTCGATCCTTGGTTTAGTAATCTTTTGAAACAAAAAGAAGCTAATTTTTTTGGCTGGTTCATTCTCGTAACCTTTTTTGGAAGATCGTATGGCTGGTTCGTTTTATTTTTAGAGGAAAACTGCTACTTTCTATTTTAGGTCTTAATAGTGACTGGTATGCTGAACAAAGCTCCTTTTTCACTTCCCTGGCTTGTTGATTTCTTAGATTCTGGTTTCAATGTTTTGTGTCCTCATGTATGGTAATGGCAAAGGACATAGTTTTATAATCTTCTCCTTTGATTCTATTATCGTAAGTTTAGTTTGAATGGAAATTACAAAGTTTATTTTTTTTGTCTGGTTCCAGGTTTTTTTTCCCAGGGATAATTCTAATTGGGGGTTTGACTTTGAACTATTTCAGTTGCCAATATTGTTTTCTTTGAACGTTCACATGACATCCGTGGCACAGTAATCTAATACTGCCATTTTTCTTGCCAACTGATGTTGACTTTGATGAATCAGTGTTCAGTTTAGAATTGTTATGTCCATGGCACAACCCTTAGTTCTCTGCCTTTTTATCTTTATCTTTAGCTTAGTGGGATTTGATTGGTACAGATTAGCTCGGCCTTGGTACTTAATATATTTAATTGGTTCTATTTGATGAAATTAAAGTCAGGATTTGTCTTGCAGGAGATTTATGGATTGGATTACAGTCTGCTGCTAGAATCAGAGGTGTATTGAGGAGATGAATGATGTTCCATCATGGGGGCTGATTTTAGGGGTGACAGTAGGAGTGGTGATTGGGGTGCTCCTGGCTATAGGTGCTCTTCTCTGTATTAGACTCCAAAAGAAGCGTGCTCGGATAAGGATAACCAGCTCGAGGAGGGCATCAACTGTTCCCATGCGCACCAATGGAATTGATGTTGGTTCAACACAATCACACTCTACCATGGATCAAGAGTCACCCAACCACACCGACCTTGAAGAAGGCAGTCCTGCCTTATGGGCCGAAGGAACCAAAAGGAAGAATCTGGTGTCAGTTTCTGGAGTGCCCAAATTTTCATACAAGTATGAACAAATCCACCTAAACGACTTCAAAATACTGATGAATATGCATACTTGACCCTCTAATCTTCATTGTTTTATGTAAAAAGAAAAATCCTTCCATCTTATCTTTAAGATATTGATGAATATGGTGACCATCTGATTTTAATTTATTGTTTAGATTGATGAATCATATATGTTAATGAATAACTGTGCCTTGTAGCTGTTGATTTCATTACTAAAGCAGGCTCTTGAAAGATCTTGAAAGAAACATTTATTTGTTTCTGCATGTAATTCTTTAATGCAACTATTTCATGTTTTGTTTTGTAATATGTGAGTTTACAATATGCCTTAGATCCATGTTGTATTTTCTTTGGTAATGTAAAATAGCTTTTTATTCTATTCCCAGGGATTTGCAAAAGGCTACTAGTAACTTTAAAACATTGATTGGTCAGGGAGCATTTGGTCCTGTTTATAAAGCTCAGATGCCCACTGGTGAGACACTTGCAGTTAAAGTGCTTGCTACGAACTCCAAGCAAGGCGAGAAGGAATTTCAAACTGAGGTAAAATCCATCATTTAGCACTAATATCTTTACTCTAGATTGGGATGGAAGAGGAGTTCACTGTTTCATCCTTTTCAGGTACTACTTCTTGGGAGATTGCATCACCGAAATCTTGTCAATTTGGTTGGATATTGTTCTGAAAAGGGCCAGCATATGTTGATATATGTTTACATGACTAATGGCAGCCTAGCTTCTCATCTGTACAGTATGTCTGATCACTTCTCAGATACTTGTTACATTTATATATTATTTTCTTTGGTAGAATGATGAGATTCACGACATCATATCTTTTATGCTTCTGTTACTCATTGGTTTCCTATAATCAACGAAAGTTCAAAATGAGAATTTACATTCACCTCAAAGCCTATATATTTATATCAATACAATAGTAGATGGTGCTTTAGATATTGTATATTATTTAAGTTCTCTCTACTTCTGGTGTACCATGGTTTTCCTTTCATCATTTAAGGACATATTGAGGTTTAAGTATAAAATATGAGCAATATCGCCTCATCTTAGATTGGTTTGGATTGCATGCGATTTTAAGCGGTAGATAACAAGGCAGATGTGCGTAGTAGCTGCAGATGAAAATTTAGTTGCTAACGAGTAAATAATTTTCCATTTCAAAGTCTCGTCTTCATGCACGACATTTTGTTGTTTAGGGATATGGAAAGAGAAATAATTGTCAATTAATCCTATGCATGTTATATGGTCGAACTGAATTGCATCAGAATATTTATATATCTTGTTTAACTGAATGTCTCATATGAAATATAGGCAGAATTGCTTTGAAATAATCTGACAATTATGAGATATAGTCCTTGATGATTATCTAAACTTTGATGATTTATGTTACTCTTGCAATGAAATTCTCTCAACCTGGTACAGTTTGTCCACCTCAAGAAGCATATTAAGAATTCTAGTGCGCTTTAGATCCTTAACAATCTTCAATGTCGAACTGTTTCTACCTTTTTACTTGCAGGAAGTTGCTTCTAACTTATGTATCGGGTGCAGGTGAAAAGTATCAAGTATTGAGCTGGGATTTGAGGGTTAATATAGCTCTAGGTGTTGCAAGAGGTTTAGAGTATCTTCATGATGGTGTAAGAAATTTGTTTTGAGTTTTTTCAAAAATTTATTATATTTTTGTATAAAAAAGTGAAAAAGCATTTTGGGTTCTTCATTCATGCAGGCAGTTCCACCTGTAACTCACCGCGACATCAAGTCTGCAAACATATTGTTAGACCACTCCATGAGAGCTAGGGTATGTCTGAGTCAAATAAGTCAGCTCTCATGCAAATGTTTTTCTTCAGGTTTAAAACTTAGAAAACTTGTTAAATTTTACCTTCATTTGAACTCTAATCTCTTATTTCACGAAGGGACGTCACTGATGTAATTAATAATATTAGGTACTTATTGATTTGTACCTTTAGCATCTAAATTTTAACACACTGATGGACTGTTGACATGGATTAAGACCTGAAAAAATAAGTGATCTGGCTATAAAAGCAACAAATTGTTGGATTTGGAGGGGTTGCATGTTTGTCATCATGTCAAATCTTCTCGAATTTTGAAGAAGAAAAAATTCTTCGAAAAAACTTTTCCTTCAATGGTTGATTCTGTTGGAGCATCCACTTATTGTCTTTGATTACTACATAGTTTGTCAAATTTACATGCAAACTGAAAGAACTCTTTGTCAACCAGGTTGCAGACTTTGGGCTATCACGAGAAGAAATGGTTAGCCGTCAGGCATCTAATATCAGAGGAACTCTTGGGTATCTTGATCCCCAGTATGTATCATCAAGATCATTCACAAAGAAGAGTGATGTTTATAGCTTTGGGGTTCTGCTATTCGAGTTGATTGCAGCGCGGAATCCACAACAGGGCTTAATGGAATATGTTGAACTTGTGAGTGTCTCTATCCTTGTTTACACATGTTAATTTACGCGGCTAAACATTCACATCCTTCATTTGAATAAGTTTAGTTAATTCTACTTCTACCATGAGAAATAGTAACTAGCATATCGAGCTAACTTTCACATCCTTCACTTTAGGAAACTAAATAGTCGTCGCAAATTTTGTAATCCCAACGAATGCCTAATGATACAGAAGAAACCAACTAGGACACAGTTTGCCAAAAAAACCGATAAACCTTTATAGATCATTTCATGTGATCCTCCTCTTAGTCTATTCTTATCATGATCAAAATGCTCACTGTTTGGCTGTGGATTAGGCTGCGATAAATGCCGATGGAAAAGTCAGATGGGAGGAAATTGCAGATCCTCGACTAGTCGGTGTGTTCGACATAGCAGAAGTCAATGATGTAGCAGCTCTTGCATATAAATGCATCCATCGACTCTCCAGAAAACGACCGTCCATGAGAGATGCAGTCCAAGCACTATCTCAGATCTTGAGAACCAGGCACAGAAAGCACCATGCAAGGAGATCGTTGCCCCTCACCGAAGAGGAAGAAGAATCTCTGGACATAGAGCCGTCAGAACATCAGAGTGTTGTATCTGAACACAATAGAGCGGAGTCGATCGGCAGTGTATCAGATCTGCCAGATGTTTGATCTAAAACCAATGTGCTTCATTCCCTGTTCTTCATTTGTTAACCAATTTATTGGATTCATAGTTTTGTAAAATAAGTGTGTTAGATTCATATGATGATTTTTTTTTTGTTTAAATCTTGAGGTGTGTTCAGGAATTCCCATTCCTTTGTACGATAGGGGTTTGTGCACTGAAAAGTGGTCATAAAAATGGAGGGAGATGAAGTTTTCAGTTGAATCATCTTGTGAGTGATTGATTGGTAACAAATTTATCTTCCTAGTCTCTAGATTTTGCTGAGCAATTATTGACGTATTATTCAATGTTATGGGTTGATATAGTCTGATCAAGAAAGTCAAGATCTGGTTAAGTGGGTATAACATGTCGGATATTGACTGACTTAGTGTCCGACTTAATGCTGACTCCGCAATTAGCTCCATGCTCGATTGACTACACGTCTGACCGACTTAATGCCTGACTCTGCAATTAGCTCCATGCCCAATCGACTCAATGTCAGACTCCGCAATTGGCTCCACACCCGACTGACTCAGTGCCTGACTTCGCAATTGGCTTCATGCCAGATTAGCTCTGTGCCCGACTTCGCAATTGGCTTCGTGCCCAACTTCGTAACTAGTTCCGTGCTTGATCAGTTCTATGCCCCATTGACTCCGTGATCCCCCCAAGATAGAGGTCGACTCCTCAGTCTCGTCGAGTTCGCACTCTTGCCCAATTAGTCCCACTCGATCATCACTACCTCTCTCACTCATCTTGTCGGACCGCCACCTAAATGACACGTGGAACGGTAAAGTATTCAATGGTCATCACCTAGACACCTACCCCATTAATCCGGTGTGGCCTGGTACCATACTAAGCATGGGTGATGGGACCCTCAACTATCATGATCATGAGATCTTTCCTTTACCGTCGATGGGAAATCTCCTCTTAGGACTCCATATAATAATCCCGCTTCTCGTGGGTGCAAGTACGCACACATAGATAGATATTCTCCACTTTCTGCATTCGCTCTTCTTTTTCTTCTCCATCTCCAGCTTGTGGACTGACTTGGATGTCGGAGTGGCTAGGGTAGAGCACCCCTGACCTTCATTCTAACCCTTCTTTCTCCTCTTTGAAGTCCTACAAGAACATCGTCTTCTCCAGCCGCCCGTGATATATTATATGTTTCGTGCTTCAATCCGAAATAAATGTTATAATTTCTTAAAATTTACTAAAACATTGATAATTATAACAATTACGATTTCATAATTATTACATGTATATAGCAGTTATAAAATTGTAACTGCTACAATTGTATGATAGTTCAGTTGTAGCAGTTACAAAATCATAGGTACTACAACTATGTAGCAACTACAAATTGTAGCTGCTATAACCCGCCCGATCAATTTAAAATTTAAATAAAAAATATAATAATAATAATAATAATAATACTAATAATAATATAATAAAAAATAATTGAGTAATTATACATAACATACGAACTGCCCTATCATACAAAATTAAAGTAAATCTTTGCCCTAAATGCTAAACGCTCTCTGTCGACCGACCAAAAAAACCGCCCTTTTTGAACTTTGCCAAATAAGTATTATAAAATATTATAATATTATTACGAATGATACGCATGGAAAAGAGGATTAAAATATAAAATTAGAGTACTATAATATATTTCTATACTAATAATTAAAAATTATAAAGATGAAAATAAGTAACTTTAAACGAGACACAATTTCCATATATATTATATAATAATTATTACTCTATCGTTAATAATTTTTTAAAAAAAAAAACAAGCTTACAACATTTCTAAAAAATTAAAGAATTTCAAGAAATTTTTTATAGAAATTAACATTTATATTGAGAATTATAATCATATCAAACATATTCTCTCTATTAGTTTTAAAAAAAAAATAAAAAAATCTCTAACTTATTATTTAATAGCATCATTATCACAATAATTCTTTTAGATAATTTTTGTTCCAAATTTAACATTTTCTTAATTAAGCAAGCTCGTTAAAGCCACACCCCGATCTGCCTCAGGTCGGTCAAGTGCAACAGTAGCTTACAGGCCCAATTCCCGTGCGACAGCTGGAGAATCCAGCTCCACGATGTCCGGCGTGCAGGTCAGATAGACGCCTTGCAAGAAAAGCGTTCGGCGTAACGTTGCAGCGAATCCCATCTCAATGATTCCATCCCCTCCGCACGCCGGCAGCTAAAAATTCAAACATTAATTTCAAAAAGTTCCCAGATTTTCGCCTCCTCTTCCTCCTCCTCCGCCTCCCCGTCGCCCCCGGAGCACCAAACCCTAGGTCCGTCGGATTCTCCACCTCCTGCTTCCCGCTGCCAGCATCCCCACCAGGTCGCATCGGCACGAAGAGGAAGGCGGAACGAATCTGCGCTTCTTTTGTTGTTGTTGTTTTTTCTTCTCTCGATGTTTTCCGGGATTTTTGGCGCTTCGAGAGCTTGCTTGAATGACTCCGATTTGCATCCCGGAGGTGGATGAGGAAATCGTCTGTCCTCGCCCTCATTGGATGAGACGGGGTGGAATTTGATGGTGGTTTTGTTTTGGGAGCTGATTTGATGCGGAGGTCGAGCTGCAGATGCAATGAAATCGGAGGAATTTGGGCGCAAGATTGATCCGCGGGACGATGGATGTGAAGAACTTTGTGATTTTTATCGTTTGTCTGAGTTTGGTCCTTACTTTGCCGATGTGCGGATCTGGTGGGAGGACAGGGGCCGGGAACCTATCATTCGGATTGGGAAATTCTAAGCTGATAGATTCTTCTATGCTGGATGAGTGCGCGGTATGGGATTCTTTACATTCTTCCATTGAATTTTCTTTTCAAGTTTGTCCTACAACCGCAAGCATCTGTGAGTAGACTCGTTTAATTTCTTTGCTCAAGTTTCAGGATAAATGAATTATTTGATCCGGCTTCATAGAAAGTATTTGTTCTGCAACTTATTGTCAATCTTTAAAATGTGGATTCTTTCTAAAAGGGTGCTCATTGGCCTTGCTAGTTAAGGAAACCAGCTAATTGAAGACATCAAAAATCATTATTAGTCGATATGATGTTTGCTTTCATGCCTGCCAAGTAAATTCATTCGTGAAGAATTTAGGTTTCTACATGATATGACATCGAGAGTTCTCTGGTCTGCTAATTTCCTAGTACCTTTTACTTAGTTTGGGAGAACAAACTTTTGCAAATTTTGATGTTATGCGAAAATAAGAATTTGAGGGGATAAAAAGATTCAGCTTTCAAATCTTATAATATCAAAAGCTTATTTGGCAAACAAAACACAGTGATAATTTCTGGAAGCTTAAAATCTATGAATGCTATTTGGTAGGAGAGGAAAATGATGCATTTAACATTTACATAGCATTCTATTGATAATAAATGAAGAAAGGTCAACATGATTTTCTTTTCATTCTGTAGTTATTAAACATTGTTATTTCTAATTGAGACTATTGAATAAATAAGAATACTTAATACTTAATACTGATTGACTGTATCTTCATTGTTTTAAACTTTTCAAGCAAAAGATTATATGACTTAGTTTGTAGGCAGCTTAACAAATCTTGCACCATGAGACCAACCATCTTTTTTCCTCCTCTTTTCAATTTCGAAGACTTTAAATAGATGTTTCCATGTCAGTTGGTCTTGCGATGCCAAACTATGATAATTCACACAAAACATGAAGGTAGCCCTTTCTTCTGACTTCCTGATGAACCACCAGTGTTGCTGTGTTCCTCTCAGATGATTGATTTGCTTTCTGCAAATTTACTTAATTATTAAATTTCAATCTATGGTCGACTTCAAGAACTTCTTTATTATGTTTTCTACACTGTGCAGGTTAGGATGTATGGTCACGAAGTTGTGATGCTTCTCTTCCCAGAAATAAAGAGTGCGATTACTGAGTGTCTCGTTAGGAAAGGATTTCATATGCATCTTTCTAAAGAGGATTATAGACAGGATACCATGTGCATGGAGTGCCTAGAATTGGTAATTAATCAGCATCATGTTCAAAGAAGACATTTAGCAAACAAGTCTCCAAGCGTTGCACCAACCTTCTCCCCAGATGGTGGTCGTTCTACTCCAGCTGCGTCGCCTAATTTCAAAGGCGAACAACAAGCACCACCTGTTCAGATCCCTCTGATCTCTCGTAAACACCAAGCAACAGGAACACCAATAAAATCTACATCACATAAAAGTGTTGCCAAGACTGCACCCTCACGCGAGGAAGAGGAAACAAGATTAATTATTGATGCTGTAGTTCTATCATCAATCGGGACATCTCTTCTCCTCCTATGTGTATTTTGTTGTTACTGGAAATTTTGCAGACGACGTCGCTACTCAATGAGCGGGAGAGATGAAAGGCCCCTATTGCATCTAAGCTTAAGTAATGCTTCAGGTATGAAATTGTTTCACTTTCTTATGAACATAATTAACCAGACTATGAGATGCACTGCTAATTTTGAGAGTTTTAAATCACGTATTTCCAGGATCATCAGATGCGTCATTTGGGCATTATGGTTCCAGTCATCATACAGAAAAGCTTGCAGGCATGCAACAAAACAGTGGATTTAACCAGAATTGCCATGCTTTCTCTGGAGATGTCGACCTCAGGGCTACTTCATCATCTGATATAGTGTCAAATGCTCCATCTTTTGCGCTCAATGATGGCTCCGAAGCAAGAATATTGCTTCCTCTTCCTCCTGGAAGGTCACCTATTCCTTCTATTACTCCTACTAATCCACCTCCTGGAGTCCCCCTTCCTTTGCCTCCTGCTGTTCCTTCTACTCCATCTGCTGTTCTCCCACGTCCTGTGCCTGCTGCTGTTCCTTATATTCCATCTATTGTTGTCCCACTCCCTATGCCTGCTGCTGTTCCTTCTACTTCATCCGCTGTTATGCCTTCACCACCTGCTGATGTTCCTTCGCCACCTCCTCCTGTGGCTCCTCCTCCTCCTCCTCCTCCTCCTCCTGCTATCAAACCCCCTACTAATAAAGCTGCACCTCCACCTCCACCTGCCCCACGGCCACCAACACCAAACCAAAAACCTGGTGCCCAGATGCCTCCACCTCCACCAAAGGCAGCTCTTCCTCCTCGTCAACTTACTGGAAATTCAAGAACCAAGAAGCCAACAAATCTTGTACCAAGTCCTCCCCAACGTGGTGACGTTGATGGTGACAACGATGGTCCCAAAACAAAGCTGAAGCCGTTCTTTTGGGATAAAGTTCAAGCAAACTCTCAGTCCAATGTCTGGTCTCAGATTAGAGGAGGATCGTTCCAGTAAGTCTATTATTCTGACTGTGCGCTTTGATCATCTGAATAATAGCTGGCCTTCTATGACAATTTATTTAATTTCATTACAGGTTCGATGAAGATATGATCGAATCATTATTTGGCTACAACAATGCTGCTGCTAAAAACCTTGGTGAAAAAAAGAAAGAGTCACAAGGTCGTGATGCTGCACCTAAGCTTATTCAGCTTCTTGAGCCAAAGAAGTCACAGAATTTAGCAATATCATTAAAGGCTTTGAGCGTGAAAAGCCAGGATGTTCGTGAAGCACTCATGGAAGGTAAGTTTGGATCTTTAGCCACAGACCTAACATTGTACTGGTTTTTTGTATTTCATTCCAACCATGCATATTAGAAATTGTGTGTTTTTCTATTTGTATAATGCCCTTGTTACTTTTCCTTACTATACATACATGCATGCCCTTCAGCAACTATTATTGGAGCACTACTCAATCTTTTTTAACATTTTGGCCCTTTGCCAATCTTCTTGCAACAGGAAATGAACTTCCTACTGCTCTTCTTCAAGCATTGCTGAGAATGCAACCTACCACTGACGAAGAGCTGAAGCTTCGACTGTATACTGGTGATTTAGCCGTCCTAGCACCGGCAGAACAATTTCTCAAAGACTTGATTGATATTCCTTGTACTTATAAAAGGATGGATGCCTTGCTATTCATGTCTTCTCTACATGAGGATGTCGCAATCGTAAAAGAAGCTTTTGCGACATTAGAGGCAAGTCTTGATCTTTGTAATCGTTTCCGTAACCATATGCTAGATATCACATTACATATCAACTTTAGAACTCTGTTTATTTCTTGTTTTGTTCATCGGTTTACTCATCATACAAGTTTTAGCAACTTGATGGTGTAAATCTGCTGCTCTCGACATACTGAAAGGTAATCGTAGATTTTTTTTTTCTCTTCGTGTCGATATGTTCCTCCGGATGAATCTCTATCTTGTTATTTAAGACTGAATTATGACAGTAAACCTTCTTGTCATTCCAGGTAGCTTGCACCGAACTCAGAGGCAATCGTCTCTTCCTGAAACTCCTGGAAGCTGTTCTCAAAACTGGCAACCGTATGAACGACGGCACCTACCGCGGCGGCGCTCAGGCATTCAAGCTCGACACCTTGTTGAAGTTGGCAGACGTGAAGGGCGCCGACGGGAAAACCACTCTGTTGCACTTCGTCGTCAAGGAGACCATTCGCTCCGAAGGGAGACGCGCCGCGCGTCTGGCCAGAGAAAGCGGAAGCATAACCTTCATGAACAACTTCAGCTTCGGCTCCGACGATCTGTCCGAAGACATGCTAGTGGACACCGAAGACAGTCTCCAGGCCGAAGGCCTTAAAATCGTTTCAGGTCTGCCGGGCGAGCTCGAGAACGTCAAGAAAGCAGCAGGAATCGACATCGACGCCACGACCACCACAGTCGCCAACTACGGCCGCAAGCTGATAGAGACAAAAGAATTCCTAAACAAAGACATGCAAAGTCTGAACGAGGACAGTGGCTTCCACGTCTCCCTCAAATGCTTCGTGGAGCATGCCGAGGCTGCTATTACCTTCTTATTAGGAGAAGAAAGAAGGATAAGAACCCTGGTGCAGACCACCACAGATTACTTTCATGGCAATGCTACGAAAGACGAAGGCGTACGGTTGTTCATTACGGTTCGGGATTTCCTGGGCATGGTAGACAAGATCTGTAAGGAAGTGAAGGAGTCTGCAAAGAAAGTCTCAAAGCCACCGCCCTCGGTTAAGGATCGCCCGCCGGGAACGACACCTACTCCTGATCCACGACAACTATTGTTTCCGGTGATCAAAGAGCGAAGGGTGGAAAGTTCCAGTTCCAGTTCCAGTTCAGACGAAGATGACTGAAAAGAAAAGATATTACAATTTGTACATATCCTGTTTGTAATGCGTCTTTAGGAACACAGATTTTGATGGAGGTGGTACGTTGGCCCAGAACAGAGATTAGACAGTATCAAGAAATGCTAAAGTTTGACGCTTTATCGATAAAATCCCACTATCGTGCTTGATCTTAGACAATTCCAGATGATACAATCCTAGAGGTACAAGGTCAAAAAAGAAAAACAAGGTCTTTCAGTCTTCATCGCCGGCGGCCGCCTTGGAAGATCCAGCCTTTTTAGGGAGGAGGAGATTGTGGATGTTAGGCATCACGCCGCCGCTCGCGATGGTGACTTCTCCCAACAGCTTAGAGAGCTCCTCGTCGTTCCTCACCGCGAGCTGGATGTGCCTGGGCACGATCCTGGTTTTCTTGTTATCTCTTGCGGCATTCCCAGCGAGCTCCAAGACCTAATCAAGGAGAAAGGATTTGCCGAGCACTTAGAACGAAGGATCGAAAACCTATTTCGCGAGGCGAAAAGGGCGAATACACACCTCGGCGGCGAGGTACTCGAGGACGGCGGCGAGGTAAACGGGGGCGCCCGCACCGACGCGCTCGGCGTATTTACCAGCCTTGAGGAATCGAGCGATTCTCCCGACGGGGAACTGGAGCCCGGCCTTGCTGCTCCTGGACGTGGCCTTCTTCGCCGCGGCGGAGCCGATTGCCTTCCCTCTTCCGGCCATGGCAACGACGACGGTGGCGATTAGGGCTTCGAACTCACCGAGGGACTACTGAAGTCGAGAGCCGAGGTTCGTCTGGTTCCCGAGGGTGGATTTCGGTTTTGATTGTTGACCTCCCTTCGATTCTTATTTATAGGCTAGCGAAAGGACGGAGTCGACCAACGAAATGCAAGCACACGGATCGCGATGTTCGACCGTCGGATCGTAATAGTTTAAACGGTCAGATTGTCGAATCATGCCCGTTAACTAATCATTCACTTAACAACACGTATCGGATCGCTACGTTGAATATGTAGCGTATCGGTGTTTTTGGGTATTGTGTAACGGTTTGTTCTTAGCGGATTTCGTTAGCCGAAGTGTTTTTGTGTTGATCATTTTCTGCATAAAGTCTCATAGTTTTCAAAATTTCTAAAATAAACACCCCTTTGCAATGTCAAGAAATTTACATTTTTTTTTTCCAGCGAAATTAAGAAAATTAAGTAATACTCTCCTCCGTTGTAAGGAATAGTTTCTCAATTTACAATATAGATAGGATCAACCGTGTGAAGTCATTAGAATGACGAATTTCACTTTTTTACAAAAAAAAAAAAATTATAATTTTCTTTGATAAGCTAAGTAGTAAGATCTTACGGGTCTTATTTGTCTGTTATCAAGATTAGGGACTAATCATGATCCAAAGCAATCTGTATTAATTTGAACATTAATATATGTCACTTTTTAAAAATATATTATCACATGTCCATTATATTAATATATCTTTTTTATTAATATTTATCTATATTTATTTTAACATTAATCTTCATTATTTATAAATTTTATTATCCATTCATTCGTCTTTATTCTTATTTTATATTAAATAAAATTTTTTTTTAAATTTCATTAATTATGTGAACGCTGACAACGTGTGTGTAGATATTATAACATTCATCTTATTTGTCTATTTGAAGATTAAGGCACTAATCAATATGAGTGCTCTAGATGATCATTTTCCATGAAGATGAGAATGATCTTAAGAGATTGGAGAGGAAATGTGTATTAATTTGAACGTTAATATATGTCACTTCTTTTTAAAAAAAAATATAAGATCTACCTATCACATGTCCATTATATTAATGAAGATCTTTTTTATTAATATTTATCTATATTCATTTTAATATTAACATTTATTATTTATAAATTTCATTATCCACTCATTCATCTTTATTCTTATTTTATATTAAATAAATCTCAAGTTAACACTCAGTTATTTAAGTTTGTGGTTTACAGTCATATATAAGCTTGTACCCTTTCTAGACTGCAAATCAACTCAGTCTAAATCAACAACATGCATAAAGTTTTCTAACTCAAATAGCTTTTTTTTCACTGAAACATCAATTGCTTATTCACTTGAAAAAAAAAATCTCTACTTGGAGGAGGCATGTTAAGTCAATGAAAGATGACAAAACTAAGATAACTGGTTGCATTCAAAAGTAAAATATTTACTTCTATTCATGAAATATGAGCAGATTAACTTGCGTATGTGCTACATTCCCTTAATATATCTTATGCCAAAGAGTCACCAATCATCCATAATAATATAACTCTCATCTTAGAAGTCTCTCTTCTTGTTTGTATTGAAGGTTTGTATGTTACTGAACTATGAATAAGCAAAATAAGAAAGAAAGATCAACTGATCATTCATACAGTGTGAGTGACAAATTCTACATTGTTATTAGAGCGAGAGCCAAACCAAAAATATTAATCAGAATGCTATAAGTTGAAGTGTATCAAATTAGAATGTTTTTTAAATGCTAAGATATGTGTTTGAGTGTGCCATGAGAGAAGAGAGATTGATAGACTGTTCAGGAGAGGGAGAGAAAAAAGAAAAGCACTAGTCATGAGATAGATAAAGGATGGGAGAAACAGAAGAAGATTAAGATCCAAGTCCTTGTGTTTTGATAAGTTAGTTTATGATCGAGATCATGGTGAGGAGTAAGATGAAAAAATCAACTTTAGTGGACCAATTGTAGAGATTATGAGTAAGCAATCTTGAGCATTTGTACTTGTTTTTATTAGATATGCTGCATCAAAAGGATTAAAAAAAAACATTGTGCGCAAGGCAGAAGGTGAAAGGGTTTCAAGCATGCAAATTTTACAGCAAACAACTACAACTTAGAGAACAGAAGAGACTTTTAAATACAGTAAGTGAAATCTAAACAACCGAAATTCTCGAAAATTGGAATTCATTAGCAAGGAGAATTGCTATCCTTCTACATCAGTAATATGTTGATAAACTAACATTATTTGGGGCTATAGTTGGAAAAGATTTGAATGGTAAAGCTTATTAAGCGCAAGTTTTAACTTTCCTCTTCAGTTCAACTCTCCAAACATTTTTATAACTGCCTAGGTTCCAGATATACTACCTATTTTGTAAGACAAAAGTATAGTTACCAGTAATCACCACAGGAACAATTACCGCATCTGAAATGGTGAAATCGGCTAGAATCTCGTACGACGATCTCCCTTTTTGTAAGCAAGGTAAAGAGCTTGATCACGGTGTGACAATCGTTACAGATTCGATGACCTTGAACAATTTGCAGGGGAGTAAAATTTGTTGTGCTCATAAGCCCAAAAGCAATTGCTAGCTTCTCACTGTGGTACGTAAGCATTCTTTGTTCATCCTCTGTAACATCAGGAAGCAAAGTTTTTTCATCAGGAATGTAACCTAATTTCACTATCTCATCCATCAGGGCATCTAGTTTCTCATAGATTTGGACCTTCTGCGGATGCAGTTTATCACCGAAAAGGAATTTGTGCTGCTGTTTCTTTATCTCAATCCAACTGCAAGCTTCATGAAGTCTAATGCCCTTGCTTTTCAAAGCATTGAGGACATTAGCAACCTCCTCTGTCCTCCCAGAACTATTGTATATATTGAGAAGAACAATGTAATTACTCAATTTTTCAGGATCCAAGCCAAAAAGTTTTTCTACTGCAAATTTGCCCAGTTCCAAGTTCTTGTGTACCCGACAAGCCGTCAACAATGCCGCCCACATGTTTTTTGTGGGGCTAAATGGAGCATTTTTTATCAAAGCAAAAGCTTCATCCAGTAATCCTTCTCGGCCAAATAACTCGATCATACAAGCATAATGCATTGCTCGCGGGCTTCTCTTTGGGTCTTGACACATTGCCTCAAAAATCTCTCTCCCCTTCTCAAACAAACCAGAATGGCTACATGCACCTAAGACAGCAAGATAGGTTACATGGTCTGGGACCATCCCATCCTTCAGCATTCTCTCGTACATCTTAACAGCCTCATCTCCCATGCCATGGTTCCCATATCCACCTATGAGTGCATTCCAAGATATAAGGTTCTTCTGAGGCATTTTATCGAAGACATTCCTAGCATCTTCCATCCTGCCCCATTTACAGTACATATCAACCAAAGAAGTACTTGCTACTATATCTGATCGGAAACCATTGCGGATGAGACCTGCATGAGCTTGCTTTGCAAGTTCTATTGAGCCTAACCGAGCACATACTCTAAAGAGGATTGAGTAGGTAAATTGGTCCATCTTAACATTGGCAGCTTGCATCTCATAGTACATATCCAAAGCCTCCTCACTGTATCCATGAAGAGCATAGCCCGCTATAATCGCGTTCCATGCAACAATTGTCTTCTCAGGCAACTCATCGAATACGCATTGAGCTTCTTCGATGCATCCGCATTTGCTATACATGTCAATGAGAGAACAGGCAACGAAGATATTGTCTGTAACTCCCAATTTGACAACACATGAATGCAATTGCGTACCTGTAAGAGTGAAGCCCAGTCCAGCGGCTGCCCTTATGATGGTTGAAAAAATTCGCGGACTGGCATCCGATTCCTCTTCCCACAACAATAAGAACAGGTCGAATGCTTCCCCATAGGACCCCTCATCCACAAGACCTGATATCATGATGCTCCACGACACAATGTTCCTCTCAGACATTTCGTCAAACAATCTTCGTGCATCCGCCATCGCGCCGCATTTCACATGCATAACGAGCAAACGGTTCCACATATACTGATCCATCTCAAAACCAGCATCGATCATATGCCGAAACACCGACCTCAATGCTCTGGTCGATTTAAGACCGATACAGGCACTGATAAGAGCATCGTAGGTGCTGGCATCAGCTGCGACAAGCCTGCGCTTCGACCTATAGATCTCAAACAATTCCAGAGCTTCGCCATACATCTTGAGGAACGCCAGCTTCTCGATTTGACTGCACAATCCAGAAGCGTCAGGATTCGAGGAGCCGGCCTCAACAGAATTCGACCCAGGGGCGACATCCTCGACAACCGGCTTCCTCGCCCTCGGTCGTGGCTTCGGCCTCAGGCAATTCTCCTGAGAGGTCGAACACCTGACGACGGCACAAGATCGGATCTTCCTTGTGGAACAAAGACCCAGACCGCCAAAAGGCTCGAGCTTTGCGCGTTGGGCGGCCTTGGCTTCAACCGACGAGCAGGAAAACCTCGGCGCCGCCTGGTTTTGGATTCTGGGGTGGTCCGAGGTCAGGTTGCAGATGCCAGGGAGGTTGATTTCCATGGCCGGCGACAAATGGATGCAGAAGAAACTGCTAACGGCGAAGGATGAAGAGAAGGGGACGCATCGTCCCTTCTCATTTGAAGCTTTGTTGCTGCAATCGAGCGATGGCGGAGTGTTCGACGAGCATAGAGATGTCCGTCCGCCTTCTTTCGCTGGCAGATCCGAGGGTTTCAAGTGTCGAACTGCTCTTAAACGTTACGTTACGTCGAAAGTAACACTGAAAATAACAGACGATACGATATTCAACTGTTACCGATGTCGTGTAACTCTTCATGGAATATATGTAAAACGACTAAATTTTCAGAAAAGTAGTTACTTATAATTTCATAAATTCCCACATAAAATTAAAATAATATATCTAATTTCATAAATTCCCAATTTCAAATACCAATATTTCACTGCTACTGTTTATCCCAACTAATTGCTGGAATTAGTTTATGCTTGATTGGAAACATAATTGAATAGCGGTCATTCATGTTTTCCGATTTATCTTATTGATTGGTAAAAAATTTCTACGGATCAGATCGGTCACCTTCAAGTTTAGTTAGTTCGAAGAATTTGATATATATATTATATATAATTTTGCCCTAAGGTATGATGCGATGGTAAACAATAGGACGAGCTCCCATACAATGAGAGTTTAATTCTCACGCAAGGCACTTCAAAAACACTCGCGGTGCTTGAATAACTCATGATGTTGGGTTGTCCATCATGAAGTCCATGACTCATCTGTGTTTCCCGAATTTACTTTGGCAGTCAATGAAAAACTTTTATGAAATTGGGTTGGGCACCTCTAGGATTAGTTCATTCGAAGAGTTAGATATTTAGCTTACAAAAAAAAAGATAAATATTATTTTACCCCTAACACAAGGCAATGGCAAAGTGCTCAACAGGATACCCAAGCACTCATAGCTCGAATCCTAGTTACAACTTCCATTTTTATCCTAAGGACGAACCAAAAGAAGGTCATTCATCTCCACGACTAGTTGAACACAAGTCCAAATACCTAGATTAATAAAAAAAAGGATAAATATTATTCCCCCTAGCATAACACAATGGTAAGAGGCATGGTAGATTTTTCATGCATGAGTTTGATTCTCATGTTGAACAACATTACCCCCACATTGTTCGAATTACTAGGATAGTCGAGTTGTCGTGTTATGAACCGTTTATGCTTCTGAATTTACTCGATAGGTGAATCAAGAGGAAGGTCACCCCATGATTAGTTAAACCCAAGGCCCAAATATCCGGATTAAAAATAATAATGAGCAAAAATCAAATGAGCACCCCAAATTATGAGAAACATCATATTGGCACCCTCTTTTAAAAAAAAAAGTCAAATGGATGGCTCTCTCATGATTTTAGAAAATACCATTGGATCTAATACTATTGTAAAAGTTACCGAGTAGCTTCTACAACATGTAGCAGCTACCACTTTGCTTCTACAACATATAGAAGCTACCGGGTAGCTGCTATAAAATATTTAGAGTGAATTTAAGATTTAAAATTTATATCATATACAAAAGTTATCCAATAGTCGCTACAACATGTAGAAGCTACTCAATAGCTGATACAATATGTAGAAGTTACACAGTAGCTGCTATAAAGTGTTTAGAGTGAATTTAAGACTTATACCGTGTAGAAGATATCTAGTATCTGCTATAATATATAAAAGCTACTCAGTAGCTATAATAACGTGTAACAGCTACTCAGTGCTGTAATAATGTGTAAAAGCTACTCAATAGCTGTTACAACATATTTAAAGTAAGTTTAAGATTTTAAGATTTAAGATTTACACCGTGTAGAAGTTACTCGATAACTGTTACAATGTGTAGAAACTACTTGGTAGCTACTACGTGTTTAATATAAGTTTAGGATTTATTATCTCTAAACACTATTTTATTATCAAAATTATTTAAACTTCATCAAAATCACTTTAAAATAGTTGTAGAAATTATATGTAGCTGCTACAATCCTAAATGTAATAAATCTTAAATCTTAAATCATAAACTTACTTTAAATATGTTGTAATAACTACTGAGTAGTTTCTATATGTTGTAGTAGCTACCGAGTAACTTCTACATGATATAAATCATAAATTCAGTGAAAATATTTTATAATAGTTATTGGGTAACTTCTACTTAGTAGCTATTACAGATACTCATAGCTTCTACAATAACATTGGGTGAAGAGTATTTTTAGGGTAAAATTATGAGAGGAATGTCTATTTGACTTTTTTTTGAAAAAGAAGCGCTAATATAATATTTCTTGTAATTTGAAACTTCTTTTTTATTTTTTTATCAAATATTATTTTTTAAATATCATATTTTATTTGTTATCATATTTTAATTCTTATTTCAAAATGAGACATCTAAAAGTATGATCATTTCACCTTGATGATTTTTAAATGTTATTTCTTAAGTGCTACTTTTTCAAAAAAAGAAAATAATATTTATCATAAAAGTAATTTTAACGATCAAGATTTATGATCATATATAATAAGATAAATTGAAAAACTACTTCTAAACCTTTATGAGTTGTTATCTATTTATGAATATATAACCTTATTTACTGTTATAATAATCAATTAAAGTCGGTAAAAGTTGAATTTTATTGGGGCTTTTATACTAATGGTAAGTAAGATGATAAATTTAACTTTTTTATTGAAATATAACAAACATACTATTTAAGGTATGTTTGACAAATTTAGAATATTATGGTAATTAATTTTTTATTTTTATTTAAGGCATGTGATGCGGGGTGGGACCAGAAATCTTATTGGATAGATTTTCTCGGCATATTCTTACGCCACGTCATCCTTTCTCATCAAAACATGAACCCTAAAAAAGTTTCCCTAATAATTTTCGCCGGTCGCAGCCTCAAAGACGACGACGACGACGACGAGGGGGCGTGGACCAGATCTTAACGAGAGGAGACGAGGCAATTGCCCCTGCGGCGCGTTGTTGTCGGAATTCTTCAGCAGGAATCTGGGTTTGGGCGGCGAATAGGAGGATGGACTCCGCCGATAACGCTAATTGGTTCCTCAATTGCTCGCTGATCGACGATATCCCTGACGCCGGGGCTAATTTCGCGGCTGACAATGGAGGGTTTTATTGGGCTCCTCAGGGCCTCGACCCTGTTTCCAATATCAGGTATTTGTAATAGGGCAAGGAATAGGAGCTTTGCTTATTTTCTTCGAAAAATTAGAATTTTTTTTTAAATTCTTGCAGTATTACTTGAATAATTGGGTTCATTTGATTTGCAATTGCTGCCGTTTTGCTAATAATAAACTGGGTTAACTTTGATTGGCAACTGCGGCGATTCTTAGTGAAGTGGTATTCAAATCGAAGGCTTGGGGTTTCATTCTCTTGGTGACAGTGCAAGGAATAGGAGCTTTGCTTCTTTTCTTCTAAAAATTAGATTTTTATTTTCTTGCTTGAATAAGTGTTTTTTAAAACATTTGCTGCTGTTTTTGCTAATATTGAGCCTGTTTATCTTTGATTGACTACTGTGGCGATCCTTTAATAAACTTTGTCTTCAATAATTTCATTAGTGCATGATTTTAGATTGTGGCTATCCGTTCTTTATCTACATATTTTAAGAGAAAATGGAAAACATGAAAAGTTATATATTAGATTACATTATATTATTCAATAGTCAATGGTCCTATCTCCTAACCCACTTGGACCCAGCACTTCTGTACCACTTGAACTAATTCATATCTATATCTTGTATTTCATGATGGATTTTAAAATATATTTATAAAAGGTGTTCTTGCAAATGAATCCTTGGTTATTCTATTGGCACCATAGTGTTTTAGATCCATCTTGTCCTTTAAATCCTGATGTTGCTTTTTTTTCTATGTAACTTCTGCTCAGTTTTTTTATTTCTTGGTTACTTGCACAAAGTTTTTTAGCTATCATCAAGCTATGCATGAGAACTGGTTCTTTGGCTGATTGCTTTTTCACCTTAGCTCTCTGTCAAGATATGGAGTTCTAAAATTTGTCATCTTTGATCCAACAGACCATGTGTCCCAACTCTCAATTATTTAGAATCTGCTAAATATCCACCTAGTCCTGATTATTTAGAGTCTGCTAAATATCCATGACCTTGTCGTGATATTATTATCTATTAAGCCAGTGCTCAAGCACAATGCTAGGTGAAAATCTAAAATAAAATATAGAACAGATTGTTATCCTGATGGTTACCAATTTAGATTTACACTATCGATGATCAAACATGTAATTTCTTCTCTTTCCCAAAATTTCAATAATCCTGAATTCCCCTTCTTTCTGTTCTCTCTTCACTTACTTCCCCTTTTCTCTTCTTTTTCTTTCTTCTTTCCTTTTCCCTATTCTTCTTTTTTCCCCCTCTTTCATTCACTGTTTTGTTCTGCAAATCTCACAGACCTCTTCTTTTTCTTCACTTTCTTATTCTTATGCTTATCTTCTTCTTCTTCTTCTTCTCCCATCTTCTCCTTTTGCTTCTTTTCCTTTTATTCTTCTTTCCACTGCCCTGTTACGCAAACCTCACAGTCCTCTCTTCTCTCTTTCGCTTCTTTTTCTTCTTTCCTGTTCCTCTTCTTTTATTTCTTCTTCTCTCTTTCTTTCCTGTATCCTTCTTTTTTTCTCACATGCTGCTGACCTCCCAGGGCTAACTTTTATATGAAGAGGGAAGTCCTTTTTGAAATGGGTCGAAATTATGGGCTGGGTGTCACAGTTATATCCTTTTACTAACAATTGGGTCTCTTCTTAATCTCTACATTAAATTTTACTGTTGTAATTTTTTGACAATTATTTTTCTTTTGCAGTGTGGATATCGACAGTTCCTTTTTAAATTCTGCTGGTCTTAAGGAACCTGGCTCTACAAAACGGTTTGGGGTCCTTCATCCTGAGTTTATAGATCATGTTTTGGTCTGCTTAATACATAAATTACATTATATCGTGTTGGTTTTGTAATTGCAAACTATTTTATGAGTTGCAGTATGAGATCAGAGCCCTCTAGTCAACCTTCCTCCAAAGCCTGTAGGGAGAAGATGAGAAGGGAAAGGCTGAATGATAGGTTAGTTTTGTCAATGATTCATGATTGTTGCTTGTCAGGATTCATGATCCTTTTTAGCCATGCATCTAGATTCTTGAACTTTTTTTTTTTCTCAATTTAAGGTTCTTGGAATTAAGCTCGGTTCTTGATCCCGTGAATCCACCAAAGACAGACAAAGCTGCAATTTTAAACGATGCTGCTCAATTGGTGACTCAACTACGCAATGAAGCACAGAAGCTGAAAGATTCAAATGAAAGCCTTCAGGAAAAGATCAAAGAATTGAAGGTTGGTTCTATTTCTGTGTTTCTTATCTCTATTTGTCTAAGCGGTATTGATAGTTTCATGAATCTGAATAGGGGAGTTGTTCTACGACTAGTCTTTCTGATATTTTTTTGGTTCTATCATATGCATACTTTTTACGATCATAAAGAAATTAGGTATCGTCTTCTACTTCGTTAATTTTCATTAAATAGAATTTGTAGCTTGGCATGAAGGCCCTTAATATTATTCGGCTGTTAGACATCATCATTATGTTCATGACAAGCAGGATGAAAAGAGCGAGCTTCGCGATGAGAAGCAGAGGCTAAAGGCCGAGAAGGAAAGTCTCGAGCAGCAAGTAAAGCTTCTGAATACGATACCGAGCTATGTGCCTCAACCACCCTTGGTGCCCAGTCCCTTTGCAGCCCAAGGACAAGCACCACCACCAGGACACAAGCTCATGGTTCCTCTCATCGGTTTCCCCGGCTTCCCAATGTGGCAATACATGCCACCTTCTGATGTCGATACATCACAGGATGCCGATAACTGCCCGCCTGTTGCTTAATCAGCAGGTGGATCAAGCTCATGAAAAAATTGTTGTAGCTTCTTCCACATTGGGCTAACAAGGTTAGTTTCCAATATGAATCTGCTGCTTATGTATGTTTGCTTCTTGATTTTGAGTTTTGGTCAAGTGGTTAGGAAGATCTCGATCTGAGTAAATTCTGATTAGATAATATTGATTGATAATTTCTGAGAGAGATGATCTGCAAAATAAACAAGTTTGCTAGGAAGAATTAGATAATTTCTCTCAGATTGAAGGCAGGTAATCCTGTTTTTATCTGGGAGTTAAACCTTCTGCTATCATTTTGGTTTTCTTAATGATAAAAAATACATGTGAGCCTTGTGATGACAGTTTGAAGCCACACAAATAAACTTCTAAGTTGAGTTTAAGATCATCACGATTAATTGGTGTAATTTGATCTATCATAAATATATTCCACACTCGTTCTGACGAGTATAAAAACAACAAAATTGGTTTGTTATATGGCTTTATCTCTCTCATTGATTCAGTGATGAGGATAACATTAATGGGTTTCCGTGGCTTGTTGATTTTAGTTTATTATGATTTTTAGTTTTCTGAATTTTACAGTTTTGTGGATTAACATAGAACGTTAGAACATAAAGATCACTTTAGAATCAAGTTAAATAAGGGTTAATATATATGAATATATGTATGCATTTTAAAAGTTTATCCTTACAAGCATAACAAAATGCTATATTGATAAACGTCGCATTACACTTTAAAAAGAATAAAATAAGTTTCGATATATATTTTTTATTTTTTTATTTAGGATTTCAAAGTTTAAAATTTAATATTTAAACTAAAAAGAATAAAAATTTAAAATATATATATTTTATACTAGGTATTATGGGGTGTGTATCATATCAAACTCCTGTATGGCAAATGGTTGTGATTTAGTAAACAGATTATACATTTCATTATTGCGAAATCGATCCATATGGTTTGATAAATAGTGAGTTAATAATGGGATTTTTTGATAAAGAGAAAATTGAAAATTAAGAGGTTGTGGAACGATGGAAATGAGGGAATGTCCACAATACCGGGATTTAATCAGATCTAATTTGAGAGATTTTGTAGGTTTATTATTAGGGCTTGACGGAAGAATTTCATATTCTTATTAACTATTAACTTTAAATTTTCTTTGGTTCTTAGAATTATATTAACACGTTACTAAAAAATTACTTATTTATTAAGACATTACTTAGGAAGGGTTGATTTGAAGATGAGGAATTACCGTATTCACTTGCTTTCTTCCTTTTTGTCTTTAGCTTAGTATAATAGAAAATTTTTTATTTTCATTATTTGGAAGTGTTTCAACAAATGAAATATTTTTCAATTGATATTAGATCTAAAACCTAAGTTTAAAGTCTAAGTAAAGTATCTTATTAAAAAAATTTTGAAAATGTAAAAAAATTTAAACAAAATAAATGATTCACAATTTTGGCTTGTATATTCATAATGATACCAGATATCGCTATATAATTACAATCCATCCTTACTTAATGGATACAAAACACTCATGTTTTAGCACCTAGCATAGTGCAACAGCAAGTACCAGCTTAAATGGTGTACACATTTAATGAACATTTAGTATAAAATATTTTTTATTTAGAATTTAAAATTTAAATTAAAAGAAGTAAAAATTTAATATATATATATATATATATATTTATTAGGTGTTCATGAAATATACAGCACATCCCATTAGCACATAGTATAAAATATTTATTTATTTATTTTTATTTAGTATTTAGATTTTAGATTTTGTTTAGACTAAAAGTGAAAATTTTAAAAAATATATTTTATATTAAATATTCACGAGATGTAAAATATAAGATGTGCAACATATTAAATTTTTATATGACAAATGATATGATACATATTGTATATTTCATGAGCATCTAAGATAATTTTTTTTAAACAATTAAGATTTAAAATTTAAAATTTAAATTAAAAAAATAAAAATTTTAATATATATATATATATATTAGAAAATTTTCTGTATTAACTGAATCAAATAAAACAATAAACTTATTTAAAATTAAATTTCCAATTTGAACAAGGCAATGAACAAAAAGGGGCGAAACTAATTGCCGTGAAAATGACCAATACATTTAAATCTAATCAATTAAATCCAAAGCGCCGCTACAAGCAATTGAAGCGCCAGAAGTGTCGATCCAATCTCGGCCGGAAAGCAGCCAGCGGCACCCGTCGGAGCCGCTGGCGGTGGCGACAAGAAGAAAGGCAGGAAGGAACGGAAACGACGGCGTCGAGTCGGCGGATGAGTCAGGCGGGAAGTCCGGCGGCGGGCGGGCGGACGCGCCGAGACTGCACCAAAATGGATGAGATTTAAATAATAAATACCACAGTCGATCCACCAAAATGGATGAGATTTAAATAATGAAATACCACAGTCGTTGTATGAAACTACATACTAATGTCTATATGATCGATCATAATAGATTATAATTAGATAATATTCATTTAAAATGTAATTAGTGTTATGGAATCTTCATCAATTATTTTACTTATTAAAATACTATTTTAATCAAATTATCAATAAGAAAGGTAAAATCAAAACGATATAAAATCACTATTGTAAAAGCTCTACACAATCGAATGATCAAATAATATAAAGATATTTTGAGACAATTCACGTTAACCTCATTTTGGGTTGTGAAAATGAGACGTCCATCTAATGATTTTACAAATGATGGATGATTTTTACCCTTATATACACAAATCATGAATGGGAGAGACAAAATAAGATAAAGCAAATGATTTCATTTCATTTTTTTCTACACAAATTAATTCATTTCCCTTGTATCTTCTCTTCTCCTCCAAGTAACTAACATCTAATTAAATTAAGCATAGAATCAAACTATTACCAACCATTTATTTGCCCTTTATTCATTAATCAAGAACAGAGTAAGAGAGAACTCACCCAGGGAGAAGACTGTCTTGTTGGAAGTCCAGACATCAATGAAGTTTGTGTTGAGATCGAAAGCACCATTTGGAGCATTCATTATGTGCCTTATGCCCACCGCAACCTCGACCATCAAAGCAGCAACCATCAGAGCTCTCAGCATGGCTGCCATTGATCACAGAGGAGACTGGAGAGGATGGGGAAGAAAGTATATGTAGTTGCCTTGTGGAGTGGAGGGCACATTCTTTCAGGTTGAGGGATTGACTTTGAGCTGTAGTTTGCAGTCTAGTTGAGATATGCATTTCCTGAAGTATATGTTTACTAGTCAGAATACTAAACTAGGATGCAAAAGTCAAGAATAGATCTGCATTTCCTGTAATTTATTAGGTATAAACATAGATCTCAATGTTAAATACAATAAGATTGCTTACAATAAGAGGTATGGTAGATACAAAGTGATCATTCCTTTCGTGTAGGTTTGCCAGCAAGAGGGTGATACAAAGTTAAAAGTACTGAATTGAGGAACAATATTGACAGAATGGAATGTGTAACATTATGTACAAAAGTGTAAAGGCTTCAGGTGTTTGAACAAACAAAAGTAGAACAAACATTGCAACTAAAAGTAATTAAAGATTAAATCGTAGAAAATTGTTACGATTCAACTCTACAGTGTTTCAAATTTAAACATCTTGTACACTAGTCATTTCATTAGCCAATGAATTTTGAACGGCATAATCACAGGTAAAGAAGACACAATCACTAGTTTTTTAATCAGCTTGATCTATTAAGAAGAGCTCTAACCTTCTTGAGATTGCTCAGGGATCCATCGTCTTATTACTCGCTCTTCCACAGTGAATTCCTCCAAGCAACTCATGGAACTCTTATTGCTATTGCAACCACCCATAATATAGAGAACTAACAATGTCTTGGCAACTGATCCACTTAATCGTAGAGGGCAACAAAGGCCGGGCGATGAGCTTAAACGATCAATTTTTGCATTGCTATCTTTCTCAGGTATAACAAGCACTGCATATTCAGCATGGACAAGTGCAGGATGATGCCTATAAGCAATGAAATCTACGCCATAATTAGTTCCTGAGCGAACCACCCAATTTTTGGATCTTAAATGAGAATATGCCTTGTATAATTCAGGGAACCCTTTCCTTTCAGAAGTGAAAATTTTCCATAATTCTAATTCCTCCAAGGGAGTTTCATCATCTCGCACAATCTTGATGCATTTTAGAGCATGATACAAATAGAAAGACTCTTCTAGATTGAATTGGAAATGTTGTTTGTCATCTTGAGAGGTGAAGATTTTGCCAAATGAGGCTTGCTCAAGTAACTCACCTGCCTCAGGTTCTACTTTCACAAAAACAATGCAGCCTGATAAAGTCGCATTACTTTTTGATTGTTTTAGCGAGGTTTGCAATTGAAGAACAATTCTCGACATGGGATTTGCATGAGCAATATCTACAAAACCTTTTCTCTTCCATCTTGGTCCACTTAACTTCATCATCTAATATACCAAGGAAAAGCCGATTGGTAAATAGAAAAATGAAGAATAAATCATAACTGTAATGGGGTAAAATAGGACATCATCTTTGAATAAGAATGAACATATCAAAGTTATGGTAGCATTGTTGAAGAAACAGATATAGATCTAATTTGACTAAATCAAACCTAAAATTTATTATTCCTAGAACTAAATTTAATAAAGGTGAGATACATTTGAATTAGTTATTCTATCAGATTTTGATCTATCTATCTATCTATCATCATCATTTTTTAAAAAATATACATTTATTTTTCGTGATGACATCGTATGCTAAGATGAGTTATCATCACTCCTTAACATATCTAAAAATTAAAAGTAAATTTTCAATCACATATTTGTGAGTTTTATTTTAAAATCTAATTTATTTTCTGTACTTTAACATAATTATCATAAAATGCCAAAAAAGGAAAAAATCTTCTTGTAGTCTCACTTCCAAATCATTTAGATGGCTGTTGATATATTCTAATGGTTGATTCTCCTATTAAATTTGTAAATTGCTCTGTCATCCGTTTATCTTCTTTTGTCAATCCCCAAAGAGAATTCAAGAGCCGACAATTGTTCACTAAATTCAATTTCCAAAAAAGATAATGGAACAATCTGTAATAAGTCATGTCATCTTAACCTACACAAAGCATGGACTTAACAACAGATGAATGCAGCAGAATAACATATTTCCTAGTAAGAACATAATAACATTTACGTCAAGATGCAACTATAGGAAACGTAAACCTTCTAAAAACTAGAATCAACATAGACAACAGTCATGTTTCAATATTAAGTACTTAGACCTTATAAAACCACTAATATTACAACATATCAAGCTGGAAAAAGGCCCTAATCAAACCTTAGCGGAAGTAAACACCTCATCTTTTGGTTTTGCCTCTTGATTTTCATTTTCTATATTATCTCCCGCAGTTGATGATGCTTCACCATTAACCTTCTCAATGATACTTTCTTGAAGACACAGTTTTTCCATCAGGTTGAAGCCCTCAATTGTTTCTTCGCTTTCTTTTGTATTATTTCCCAAGTAATTGATCAGTGTATTTGGTAGTCTAAATAAACTTCTTGCGAGCTAAGATAACCAAACCAAAGAAAATGTGTCATCATGACAAACAATTTTTTATTAAATGCAGTATATCATGCTTTCTGAAAGAACTATTTAATGTTATAGCATAGTGAAATAGGCTCACTAGTTTTCTTTTCCACCACACATAAAGACAGAATAGTTCCTTGCTTTAACTTCCTGAGCCAATTATACTACTAAAAAAGTAGAACTCACTTAAGAATTTTTTTTCCTGGAAGAACTATATGTTGGCCTTTCAGTTCGAAGGAATTAAGCAAGTAAATGTAGAATTTCTAGGTGTTCCTTTCTACTATTCACTTTAACAGAAAGTTTCACCTTGACCCTTAGAAATGTTAAGACCAAACTGTAACTTTTTAGACAAGCTAAACTAACCTTAGGTGCTGATTTTATATAACAAACGTATAACTATTAAATCTTTTGAATCTAAATTACAATTTTTCCCTTTTTGCAAGCGATAAGGAATAGTCTGAGGCCTGTAAACAGGTATCTGGAATGCAAGAAACAGAAGGAACAACCTGTAAACAGAATATAGGATGTTAATTAAAGACCTGAGCATTGAGAACACCGAATGCAGTAAGTATATATGATTTAATTTCTAATCTATTTTTGATGAAATATTGATTATGGTGACATTTTACTAGAGAAATTGGATGGAATTACGTTGTTTAGCTTTAAGCTGAACTATCATAGGCATATTTAAAAACAAGCCCCAGTAGGATTCTCATAGAGTTATCTTTATTAGGAATCCAAAACTTACTGAATTTAAGGAAAATTGATAAGATCAATGACATGAAATTTGAGACGAAACCAACAAAAAAAAAATGAAAATCAATTACATGAAGTCTAAAAAAAAAGATTGGAAGAAGGTAGCCCTTTTGAAGGGGTCTACTCGCCGAAGAGATCAGCGTGGCTCTTCCTATAGCCGAAGAGATCAAGGAAGATACATAAATGATAGTTGCAGGGATCCTTAACCTAATCTCTTTAGGCAAGGAATCCAACCTTCTTCCTCCATGAAGGGCTCTTCTCCTCCTACAGATCAGCAGGAGGTTGTGCATTTCGATGAAAATTCCACCTCCATCGTATCTCGGCGCGATCCGTGCTTCCCGGAGAGGGCGGACGTGTCGCTGCGAAGCGAACCGAAGAGATCGCTCGAACGGCGCTCAGCACGCGGCGAAGGGAAGAGATCGGAGCCTGGCTCGCCGCGGAGAAGAGACCAGTCGACGGCTCGCTCCGAAGGAAGGGGAAGAGCCGAAGGTACCAGAAGAGAGCTCACTGCGGATCATCAAACCCGATAAAGACTCTACCCGATCCGTATATTTTATCCAGAGGCGTGCGACTTTCTGCCAGCCGTTCGATTGAAGTGTGGATTCTTCGTGATCGTTCGATGTTGTCCGAGGCCATCAGCTGAGCGGCCTCCTCGCGTTCCGCGTCGAGAAAGATAACGGCACGGTATGTTAGTGTCGGACTTCATAACGGTTTCAAGATGATGTCGCCGGCGAAGCCGATGCCTTCCTCATCGTCGATCAGCCGCGTTCTGGTTCCCTTCCTCCACTGCTTCCTCGTCGCCGCCTGCGTCGCCCTCCCTCGCGAGTCAGTCTCCTCTGCCGCATATTACAATCCTTCGGTTATCGTTGTCCTCATCGGTTCCTAGGTCATTGCAGCGCCGATCTAAAGACGCTTAGAGTTGGCGAAGAAATCAAAGCAGAAACCTTGCCGCTCCGCTCCGGTCGACGCACTTATGAGCTTCTTGGCCTCCGGAGATCCTCGTCGTATGAAGTCAAGATATCGTACCCGGCATCTGTTTGTTCTAATTCCCTAATGATCCATCGATTTCCCTTTTCTGTATCTAAATTGAATATATGGTTTGATTTGAATCTCATTTGGAACTTTGCAATAGATACCCGCAAAATTTTCCATTCGGTTACAGAGGCCTGGGCTAGAACTTCGGTCCACGAAGAATCGAAGATTGCTGGATACAGAGAAACTCATTTTCAAGGCTGAGCAAGAGGAATCTGTATGCAGTCTTACTTTTTGGATCAATTTTTTAATTTTCACTTTTAGATTTGAAAAAAAAAGTGAAATGAGATGATTTGGTTATGCAGGTTTTTGTAAGTTTGACTGTTGAAAATGGAGGTATAATTGCCAAGAAAAATGTGCCAGAGCGAGAACTGGTCATCTATAACATAGGTATGAGTTCAACAGTTTGTTCTTTCTGTTAGTTTTGCAGTGTAACATGTGTAGTTTAGAGGGAGAATAACGACGAGCAAGTATAGTCTTGACCTAAAAGTTCCTACTGCTATTTTATTCAAATTTAAGTGTTGAAAGATTGTCATCAAGTTTCTGAATTTTTGGTCTTATGAATATTATCTTATTTGATGATATTTCAGTTTAATTTTGTTTTGATTTTTTTAAAGTTTCTTACATTAATTTTCACAGTATATGTATGCCTCAAGTTTTTCCCTTTGTGTATGTATTTATTTGTCCATTTTATGTTTTGTGGTCAGTGTACATTGATTTTGTTTTGATACTTCAATCTCTTAGAAGTGTCATGAGCTTCCAATAATGAGGGTTTCAATTAATTCACATGAATGATTTGAACTCATTTTGATCCTACCAATTGATTGCAGAGCTCGTAATTTGGACCTTCTAATTCATATGCGTGGATCTTGGATCTATAAATGGGGGTTTTCTCAATACAAACAAAGAAAGGGGAAGTGACTTGGACAAAAAGAAATGAAATGACTTAGACAAATCTTTCTGTTGTTAATCTCGGACCAATCAATCGAATATTGTTTAATAATCAACAGATAAAACATTCTCTTATAGGCCTTTTAACTATTTCATTTATGTATATTTTGTTATGAAGTTCACAACATTTAGCAAAATCAATATTAGCAATAGCATGGTTGTCAAACTTGGCCGATCATATAGAGCTCAATCAACTAGTTAGATTAGGATTGGCAATTCCTGATTCAATATGGGTTGGTAGCTTGGGTGTATGCTTGAGCCCTAAGAAGTTATAGATACAACTAAAGTTCACAAATATCTCATTAAAAATGAATGAAATTGAATGAGAACTGGAGTGATGTTCAAAATTAATTGATTTCTTGCTGACCCAACAATTCCAACTTAGG
This sequence comes from Curcuma longa, assembly GCF_044706935.1. Taxonomy (NCBI): domain Eukaryota; kingdom Viridiplantae; phylum Streptophyta; class Magnoliopsida; order Zingiberales; family Zingiberaceae; genus Curcuma; species Curcuma longa. Next base: position 5,267,302 of record NC_133874.1, read on the forward strand.
AAAATGTCCGAAGGATGGCAATGATAGAAATAGGAAGAGAAAGTAAAAAATTTGTATAATCTAGATCTAGGTTTTTTGACGGCCCAGGTTAACTCTTTTGTTTAGTAGAGGCGAGCTCCTAATCTCATTAAAGATAAGTATGTCTGTGAAATACCAAAGCATAGCAGGTAAGGAAAGACTCGGCAACTCAAACTCCATAATGTCTTTAAAGATGATCTTCAAAATCCTGAAATGGGTACATCTAAGAGCATCTACTAACTCATCATAGCATCCACCTAAGAGAATTTGGGGGAAACAAGATGATGTCAGCTAGGAAAAACTGAGTGAGAATGTAACAAGATTTAAGTAAACAATGAGGGTTTTCACATGAAACATAATCATAATTATTACTGCAAGTTTATCATTATATTTCTTTTTAAAAAAAAAATCCCATTTATCTTCATGTAAGATTACATGTTTCTGTTTCATGTATTAAACGAGAGTGGGACCTTTGGATTTCCTTTGCTCTCTAACATTGTATGGAGGTACACCAAGTGAGATCAAACACAAGTACGAATGCCTCACCAACAATCTTTAAAATGCACATTCATTTGCAACCAATTGAATGTGCTGCCAACATAATGCTCGCAAATCTGCCAACAAGCCAACTAGAGGCTTATATGATGTTACATACAACATAGTTATACTTCTCTTCACTTTATTTATTATCATGGTTCAATTTTAAATTTATTTTCATGTTATCGACAAAAGCTTAACTCATATAACAAGTTAACTATCTAACAACAAAATGTAAACATGCTCGAAACTCATTATCACATAGAAGCACTAACACAATTACACTTGATATATTCTATAAGCATCCAAAATTTCACCTAGACACAATAAAGCACCTATATATTCTATTCAATTTAATGAGCATGCACAATTTCATATTTTTACTACAACTATCACTAATAGTCAATAAATATACACAAAGAAGAATAAGCATGGAGGCCAATAAATTTTTCGGATCAAATAACAAGTATATAATTGAATAAATATAATACAGGGTTACTTCCTCAATTATAGTTTTCCACCCAGACACCCTCAACCCCAGCCCTTATAATCTCACATCATTAAAAGTGACTATAATGGTGAGTAAGACTAAACGTGACTGTAAAAGTGAAACCTCACTTCATAGGGGTGAAACTTATAATCTCCCTACTTAATCCATTGCCACTCCTTGTAGAGGAGAAACACCGTGAAGAGGAATTAATCTGGAGAAGAGGAACACAATGGTTTTTTTTTGTTCTGATGATTCCTTATTCTCTTGCAAATGAAATATTAAAGAGGGGAGAAATATGTAGCGAGTCAACATGATACTTACAACCATGCTGAAAAGCTCTTCACCATTTTTTGGCAGTATACTGAATGTGACTGCCTTATATTATAGCGAATTTGAAATTGCAAGGAAGAGGAAAGTTGAAGGATGCTCGCAATCATAGGGAGATAGTTGAAGATCTCAGGCTTAGGTCTTCAGAGAATGCCAAGGTATGAGGGGTCCTTGCAAGCACCATGGGGAGGAGAATAGTTAGGAAATGGGTTGAGAGTGGGTTGAGCGGGTTCAGTTTCAGGTAGCGATTTAATAAGTATAGAAATTAATAAAACAAGATATAACAAGATTTCATATAATAAAGGGAAAGCAAAGATCTTGATCTTAGGAGAATTGAGGCTCTACTTCCAGTAGCAATAGGCCCTACTATGTCTGCATAAGATTGCTGCGCTGTAAGGTGTGCTTAGAAAGGTTTGGACTTCTCAAGTCTTCAGCAGTTTTATGTGGTTCTGTTCAGGATTATCCCACCCTTTAGCAACAACCTCCTTTGACTCCACCAGGAATGAACTTCATGGCTGAAGTAGGGTTAATGCTGTTATTTTGCTGATAATGTAATAATACTTTAACTAATAGTAATATTTTTTATTATTTAAGAGTATAAAATAAGGTTAATTCTGTAACCTAATAATTATAGATTAGAAATATCAGGTAGTAGGTAATATATGTAATCATGCAGTCATTATCAAGGTAAATTTGAAGGGTTGATGTAATGAGTAATTGAGTACTATTATTTAGGTACAATAAATAGTAAGTAGTGCCATATTGACAATCCTTTTGTTACCTATCGTCCTTGACAAATATGCTAACCTAGAGTCATGATACAAAAGCACCATAATAAGGTGAGATTGTATTGTGGCACACCAAACTAGTACTGTGATTGACAACCATGAGCAATAGAGAGGGTTTGTCCTCCAATGTGCTTTGCTTATTTAGTCTATTCTGTTAATATGGATCTGTAATTGGAGATACATCAAACTCTTGCCTTAGTTTAATGACCAGTGCAGTAATACAAATATTTATTTTATGGTAAGATATAGATTTGGGTTAAATTTATATGGTGCCAGCCTAATGAAAGGGGAAAAAACAAAATGAGTCGAGGGAATATGTAAATAGTATAGAATAGTGGTTTGGTGCCACCCTAATGAAGGGGAACAAAGAATGAAATAAGTCAAGGGAATATGCAAACAGTAAACAAGTGGCATAAGTGGGATTATCATTACTGATAAGTGCCACTTGAGTTGTCCAATGTAAACAAAAAAATAGTGAAAAAATCAAAATGGAGCTAGGGATTACATTCTATTTATCCTCTTCCGCATACTGCTTATCATCTTGCATATTGTTTGGTAATAGATGATAAATTATCTAATCTTCTTCCTCTGGATTGTTGGGTTCGGTGCCATAATATGAACCTTCTATACACCATTACATTAATATATATATATATATATATATATATATATATATATAATTTTACACCACTTTTTTTTTTCTATTCGAAAGCTCTTAAACCTCAAAGTGGTCTTCTAACCATTTATCTTAATATTTCGAAATGTATATACCTTCACGATACCTTTAAATTTAAGAACAAAGCCAGATGCACTGCCTTCCAGAAGGATCAAATATCAAATCAGAACATAACACTCTCTTGCACTAAATGCTTGCTTAATGCTGAAGAAAATTCCACACCGAACATTATACTTCCAGTGTCTGTTGGCACTGTTGCATTTTGCTATTCCACACAATCTAATTCCAATCATGCTAATTGGTAAATAATAGCATTAATTTCAGATTACATAATTTAAGTGTGGTAGATTGACGGTTGTGGACTAGTATTTCCTGTATGGGATGGAGAGACATTCCGCTCATTTTGAGTTTCAAAGCTTTGTTTTTCTCGTGAAGAGCAAGTTTGATTCCAGGGGCATCACAAGACCCTTCCAGTACATTTATTTCACCTAACTTATAAACACGGTTGAATTTTATCTACGAACAGTTTGTCTCTGGAACTCTTTACATGTTGTCTAGATTGATATTGATGGCTAGAAAATCATTATACTTGTGCTGATTTCTGCCTCTACATCCTCAATGCAGTATTTCTAACTTTAATTTAGTCCCAGCTTTGCAAAAATGTGACTTCTACATTGTTGTCTTTTTTTTATTAAAATCTTATTAAGGTTTCTTCCCTGTCTTTCCAGTTTGTGACGAGTTGACATTAGGGATTCCACACGATGCTTGGCGGGTCGGGATCGCAGCTCTTCTCTGTTTGCTGCTTGGTGTGGTGTTATCCAATTTCCTTTTCCTTCCACTGCTGATAAACAAGGGCTTAGAAGCAGAAGATGCAGCAGCGGTGACTAAGGATTCATGACTTAATAATCAAGCACAGAGAATCTCTCCAATTCGAAGCCAAAGGAACCGAGAATGTTCAAATAAAGCAGAACTCAATTGAGCAAAACCTTAATCATATGAGCTCCTCACCATCTAGAGAACCTCATCTTCGTCTTGACAACTCATCTCTTTGTTAAAATCATTGTATCTAAATCTTTTGTTTTCTGTGGGATGCTAGTGCATCATTTTCTTTATCCCTTTCTTGTGTTATTTTTCAAATAGTCCATTCCTCTTACACTCCTTTAAAATAGGCATAGTTTTGTAAGAATTTATCATTTCTGTAGAATCTATTGAATTTTAGTACGAAGCATATAAATGGGCTATTCTTTTGGTTAGATACTCAACCATATGATTTTAGTTTAAAGTTCTCAGAACTTGTGTATTTCTGCATCCTTCTTTAAAACTTTATTTCTTATGTTGAATTATCTGAAACCAAGAAGTTTTTTCCCCCTCTTTTCAGGTCTCTTTTAATATAATGTCGATGCGTTAATAAATACCTATTACGGATCTATTTCTCATTCTAAAGGCACATGATGATTTGAGTAATCGAATTCTCCAACCGAAAAAGGGGAAACAAAAAAAGCCAGCATGAAAAATATTGATGACGATCGGGGACAAAATTAGGACAACAGAAATCCTTATTCCCAACATCATCTAAACTGGCTTAGTATCGATAAAACAAAAAGTAACAAGCATAATCATTTTGATCAATCCACGTTTAGAAACAAACTAATTGGTTAGCTGGAAATCTATTTATTATTCCAGCATACAAAGTCTTATCGCAAGTAGATAGAATATCCAGTTTTAGGGGGGAAAATACAATAAGGAATTCTAACTTATTGTTGCCTCTGAATTCCAATGGCTCAATCATATGCATATGTCAGCATTGTACAATAACTAGGAAACGCTCCTAATGAAAATAACAAGAACATGGGACCAGGAACCCCATTACTACAACTACTCAAATGTTAACAGTACAACATTTCGATATTACCGGTGCCAAGCTCAGCGACAAATCAGACACTTATCGTCGTTGGTTATCTGCCATATCCAGGTGGTGGTCGTCTCATTGGCAGCAGCAACCTCCAATTTGAGTGTTAATTATCTGCCGTATCCAGGTGGTGGTGGTGGCGGAGGTGACCTCCAATTTGAACCTCTATCCAGTGTAGCATACCTATTATTGGTTTGCTGGTGTTGGCCATATGATCTCCCTCCATGGTATTGAGTTGCTGCTGGTGCCCTATCAGCGCCATAATGTCGATCCCGCTGCTGGCCTCCATTGTCATAGTAACCTCTGTAGTTAGCATTGTATGATGATTGTGAATGCGAATAAGCTACATGTGTTACTGGTGGACGAGCTGAAATGTCATTAACAGAAGGATATGGATATCCTGGACTCTGCGGGTAGTACGCTGGCACGTTGCTGCGAGCATCAACATGGCTGCTTCCATTATAGGGGTAATGTGATCTATTGTAATGATCTCTTTCATAATGAGATGGAGGTGGCCTGTCATAGTAATGTGACGACGTAGAAGAAGCATGCCAGTGACCAGGATCATCATTTCTGTGACCATAATACTGTGAATGGCCAATCCGGTGTTCTCCCCTTGATGCTGTTCTCGGATCCACATCATATCTGCTGTTTGAATATTGTGTACTCACTGCACCGGCATTGTATGGAAATGGTGCAGACCTAGAAGTTGAATGATGGTTGTCTCGACTTATCTGTAAGCTGTTAACAACAAGCCGATGTGCAGCATCTCCAAGTTGTTTTCCAGAAATTGATTCAGCTGGATTATGCCTGAGAAAGTACATGCACAAGGCAGTAAACATCACAAGTGTAAAGAAAAACAGACTAAAACAGTGGATGTGTCATTAGGTTGGCTTCATGCTTTGTTAAGAGCAAAATATAATTTATAAAACAGAAAGATAAAAAAAAACACGATCAGATCATAACTAGTACAACCTTCCACTTTCATAAGGCCTCCTGCCAGAGTCATCATATGGCCGCCTGCCGTTTTCGTATGTCCTCCTGCCAGTGTCTTCATGCCACAAAACTGGTGGTGGTTTTAAATCGCTAGAAGTTACAGTCTGCAGCAAGGAGACCATATTAAAATAAATGAAAAATACTAGACAACTTATGGGAATTCAAAAAGTTTGAACAAAAAAAAGAACAGCATCATAGAGTCTATAAAATCACAAATTACAATCAACATTAATTATATAAACAAAGAACACAGACAGTCAACAATATGGCAATTACCCAATTCAACTCAAAAATATTGTTCATCCTAAAACAAAAATTCAATTACTCTGGCCAAAAAGTGATGGAGATTATGCAATTATATCATATTTAAAATGTGGTTTTGAGCAATTTCAGGCAACTTGCGGTGGACCTCTGATTGAAATTAGGCAGTTTTTTTTATTGTCATGTTATTTCCACTGCTCTTTGTTTCGTCTTCGTCCAATGAAATCCTGTGTTATTTTTTTTCCATTGTCTATCTACTCTTCTGCTGCACCTTCCTGACTGACTTTTATTTCACCAAGTACAACATCGAGTGCTTGGGTGCATACACAACATGAACTGGAGTTGCTGCTTTTGTCATCTCTACCGCTACCAAAACACAGCAAGAATTTGTGACCTCAATCCACAACAGCAAGATGGTGCTGATGGATAATCACCACAGACAGGAAACTTTTATTCCTTTAAAAATTCCTTTGAATTTTAAAATCAACAAAATAATCCTAAATTTTAAAGAGATGAAAATGATTTTACATAGCCGGCATATCATTATTATGTTAGATAAAGTAAAATTAATAATAATGCCTATAGGGAAATCTGAAATAATTTTAAAGTCAGGAATTTTTATTTTACAAGAGAATTTGATTTGGAATCTCTGGCAAAGTTAGAGAATTATATTTTACCCTTACCATTTGCAAAAACCATACCAATGATACACTGAAGGCCACACTTACCATCTGTCAAAGTTAATTTCTTCCATGTGATCATCTCTCTCACACCATAACCCATTGGTTGCCCCCTTCGCTCTCCAATGATTTAACCTTCACTGATGGCCACCCTTGCCTTGGCCATTTTATTCCTGACACTGATTAAGGTAGATAAACAACCCCTGTCTCTGCCTTGATGACTGAGATCCACTCACCGACAAAAAAATTTCTTCTTTAAAGCTTCCAATTACTCATGTCTCAAAATTGAATGACCCCTTCAATCTTATAGAATTTTATACAATTTATTACTATAAATAATTTCATATATATATTCAAAGTCAATATTATATATTTAATTATGAAAACATTTTTTGATTTTTCATGCCATAGATGCAATCTACCACCAATTGATACAAAGTACAGACAATTGATATATTAGAGGTATCAATAAATGCCATGTACTTCTACAAGTGTCAATATGAAAATTTTGGCATACGAAATGGTTAAGATGAATGTTTAATGAATGTATGAAGTGTTATGTTAGAATCAAAAAGAACAAGATACCTACATTTTCAAGCATACAGAAAAACAGCATAGTTTGATTAGACAAGATGAATCAATTAGAAGCAGTGGAGTAAAAAAGCTTGAGAGTGACTTAAGCAAGAAGACTTTCCACAAACTACTGATGTTCTTAAATTCCTCAAATTTAACCCCACACATGAACAAAGGTCAACCAAGGAAATAGTTGTTGACTTGTGAGATTTTCCACTAACTTGAATGGAGATGAATTGTCATTCATCGTGCACAAATGAGTAGTTGGAAAAGAGATGTTTCATCAAAAATAAAGCTTGATGTCAATTAGGATAAGCTAGGTAACGAAGGTACTAAGTAAATCATATCAATAACAGGTATATCTAGCACCACAACTAACAGGTAAACAGATGTATACCTTTTGGGGGAAAATAACACCTGCAGGTGGTTGAGTGATATGCTTATGTGCATCTGGAAGTTTGTAAATTGAACATCTGGAGAAAGGAACAGTTACACTCTTTCTTTGAAGTAAATACCAAATAGGCAGAGAATTGGAGCTTACATGACTTGATTATCCATTATATCTTCCTTTCCTTTAACTGGAGACTTGAAAATCGGAGGACATGGATCTCCACCACAAAGACATAGATACCCATTCATTCCACCACTGCATAGAGAACAAATGTCATAACAGATCAAACAGTTAAAATACTCTTCTTAAGGTGATTAAATTTTTGTTAAAACAGCATGCCACAAGTCCCAACAATTTGGGATTAACCATATATATTAAATTTCACCATGTGTAAGCTATATTATTAGTAGCATTACAATTTCTCCCATGATGAATTAACCTCGTCATGGCCGATCCCAAGCCCGGATAAAGGAGGAGAGTTGCGTTAGGTTGCCATCAATGAATGGATTCATTAAAATATTATGCTAATGCTTGAATGTTCCCTGGAAGAAACGCGTTGCAGGGTCCGATTGTAATGTCTCTGCAAGGACCGCTACATCTCCAAAACTCAAGTGTAGTGATAAATATGCAAGAGTCTGCGTTGCAGGATCCGACTGTAACGTATCGACAAAGACCGCTATATCTCCATGAGAACTTAGATGTAATGTTAAATAGACAAAGGTTCTCAAACCATAAGTTCGATAAGAACAAATATTATAGAAAACTAATAGTCTAATATTTAAAACATAGAACATAGGAACTCTCACTGGTAAAGCAATGGAGATAATAGATACGATGATTAAGAGAAGAATTAGTATTTTGTATTTACAAGAGACAAAATGGATACGCGCGAAATCAAAGATGATAGAGAACTTGATTTTAAGTTGTGATACATATGAAAGAGTAAAACAAGAAATAGAATAGGTATTATTATAGATAGTTCGTTAAAGGATGAGGTTGTAGGAGTAGTTAGAAAAGGAGATAAAATTATAGTTCTCAAGATAATAGTAGAGAAAAAAACTATGAACGTAATTAGTGTATATGCATCCCAAGTAGGATTACATAAAGATACCAAATTGAAGTTTTGGGACGGCCTTGATGAAGTATTATAAAATGTTTCACCAAATGAAATGATTTTATTAGAAGGCGATCTAAATGGAAATGTTGGAGTAAACAATAAGGAATATGAAAGGTTGCATAGAGGTTATGGGTTTGGAATGAAGAAGGAAAAACTATATTGAATTTTGCAATAACATATGACCTTATACTAGCTAATACATTTTTCAAGAAAAGAAAAAAACACTTGGTCACGTTTAAAAGTGGGAATAATAAATCGCAAATTGACTTTCTTATGGTTAGGAAGAAGGATAGAAAGGTTTGTAAAGATTGCAAGGTCATCTTTAGAAAAAGCTTAACTATTCAACATAGGTTAATAGTGTTGGATATACATCTCAAGCATAATATTAATAAAAGAAAAATATACACGACTCCTAGAATTAAGCGGTAGAAGTTAATGGATGGGAAGCAAAACATATTTAAGGAAAATGAAGGAGTACAAGTATTAGGTGAAATATACGGTGACTCTAATACGACATGGGAAAAGATGATATCAAAATTGAAAATAGTAGCAAAGAGTGTATTCGATGAGTCAAAGAGGCATGCACTACCAAATAAGAAATCTTGGTAGTAGAATGAGAAAGTACAGAAAGTGAAGAAAAAACGAACAACCTATAAGAAATTATATATTTGTAAGAACGAGGAAAACTTTAAAAAATATACAATAGAAAAGAAAGAAATTGAGAAAGCAATGAATGAAACTAAGAATAAACTTTTGAACAATTATATTAAAAATTAGATACAAAAGAAGGAGAAAAAGACATTTATAAAATAGCTAAAGTGAGAGAGAAAAAGATAAAAAATCTTACCTAAATCAGATGTATTAAAGATGCAAACTTTTTAATAAAGGATTAAGTGATTAACTTAGCTTAGGTAATTTAAGTAGGTAAAATGAATATAGAAACTTAAATTTTTATCGTAGAATTCAATCTTCAGAAGTAGTATAATCTTTAAATGAGATGTAAAATGGAAAATCATTGAACCAGATAATATTCCGATAGAGGTATGGAAGTGTCTAAGGAAATAAGATATTAAATGACTTACAAAATTATTTAACATAATATTAAAAATTAAAAAAAAATATCTAATCAATAGAGGGTAAGTATTCTAGTTCTCTTATATAAGAATAAAGGAGACGTACAAAATTATGCAAACTATAAGAGTATTAAACTAATGAGTCATATCATGAAACTTTGAGAAAGAATAATAGAAAAACAAATTAAAGGAGACCACGGCAACCAAAAATCAATTTGAGTCCATGTCTAGAAGGTCAACAATAAAAATTATACATTTTCTTAGACAACTAATTGAAAAGTATCGGGAGCACAAGCAAGATCTACATATGGTATTCATTAATTTAGAAAAAAATTATGATAGAATTCCAAGAGAAATTATATAGAGAATTTTAGAAAAGAGAAATGTTAGCGTAATATATATTGAACAAATTAAGGATATGTATGAGGATGTAACGACCAGGGTGAAGATTTCAGACGGATTAACCGAAGTATTTCTAATAAAGATAGGGTTACATCAAAGATCAACTCTAAGTCCCTATATTTTTACACTAATCATAGGCGAACTCATTAGACACATTTATGATACAGTACCATGGTGCATGTTGTTTGCACATAATATTATTTTGATAGATAAGACACGTGAAAAAGTAAATGTTAAACTAGAATCTTAGTGAAAAATACTAGAAGTAAAAGATTTTTGACTTAGTAGAATAAAGATAAAATATATGAAATTTAAGTTTAGCAATATTAGCCGTAATGAGACAATTATTAAGATAGGAAATGATGAATTATCTAAAATTGAGAGTTTTAAATATTTAAGATTATTTTTGCAAAACGATGGAGAGATTGAGAGAGATGTCTTACATAGAATACAAGCAGAATGGTTGAAATGGAGGAGAGCATCGAGTGTTTTATGTAATCGTAAAGTACCTCTAAAACTTAAAAGGAAGTTCTACAAAAAGGCGATTAGAACATTTACGTTTAAGATTGTACGGACATGTACTTAAACAACCAATAAATGCTCCAATTAAACGATGTGAAGTTATGACAAATATGTCCATCAAACGAGGAAGAAAAAGACCAAAAAAGACTTGATTAGCAACAATAAAATAAGATAAAATTTATTTAATTATAGATAATGATATACTATGAGATAGAACCCAATAGCGTAGAAGGATCCATATAGCAAACCCCACCTAATGGGATAAGACTTAGTTGTTGTTATTGTTGTTTTAATGATATCAAATAGAATTATTTTCTCCCATTTCTTAAAGATTTTTCTGTATCTATTTTCTTCCAAACACACTCTCTGAGATTCTCCATTTAGTTGACACTAAATTTTTGTAATTTCATTAAATTTCTTTATCATTTAACAAATTAACCAAAAATGGCTAGCCACCCATTCAATATTACCAAGAGTAATGATTCTCTGCATGAAAACCCAGTAGGAAATTGTAGCAGGACAGACACAGACATAGAAGTGGGGCCCACCTGCATGCAAGTGGGACCCAGCTGCCTGTGTTTGTCCTGCTACAATTTCCTGCTGGGTTTTCATGCAGAGAATCATTGGAACAAAAACAACCAGACATGAGCTATAACTTGCTAGCAAACTTTATAATACAAAAACTCTAATGTAGCTTAGCTTTCCAAAATCGCTATTTAACAAGTTCACACTACCACTATTCTTTAAAGGAACAATAACTTAAGGATATCTGTCCAAACAAATAAAAGTAGAATATATTTTTCACTTGTTTTCTCACTGAGCAGAGGCATACACAGATATATACCTGGCCATAGGATCAATTTTCTCTTTTACTTCAGCCTTCTCCTTGTCTGGCAAATCTGAGAATCTGCTTGTCAAAGAGAAAATGTATGGGGAAAGAGTGTGGGAAACATTCACAAAAAGCATGTCTGACATAATAGTGTTCCGGCGGACTTCCTCCTCCTATCAAAATATAACCACACATAGTGAACCCATTTTCATATTTGAGAACATGATTCTGATTTGCATGCAACCACTAATACCGTTAAAGTATGTTCCACTTTTCTAATCTCTGAAAGTAAGCGAGTTTCATCGATGAAAGGTAGCTTAGCAATTCCCTGAGAACAAAAAACAATGATACCATCAAATCTTGTAATGTTGAAGAGTATAATTAAAGGAATTTTCACAATACACAGTTAAATTGTTTTTATTGTCTAACCTGCCAAGCAAATCTCTTTCCATTCATGTCCACTTCAAAATCTGAATAAAGATGATTAAAACAATATCAGAAATGCAAACGGAGGATAGGCTTTATCAAGTTTCAGTTACCAGTTGGATAGAAGTCAAGAATCGGAGATGTTGGATCAGACATCAATTGTCTATACTGTAAAGGAAGTGCATGGGAACTGTAACAGTAGATGAAATATCAGCCAAAATAATTAATAAAATTATATAAAGTATAATTATTGATATTAATTGAATCACCTTGCAGCTGGAAAGACCCCCATCAATTGATCGAATGGTTTAAAAGGTGAACCGAGAGTAAAGGTTATGTTAAAGCTGCCTAAATCTTTCATATCAGAGGCAAAAGGAGCATAATGGTAAGGGTAGAACCTGGTAACAGAAGAAAATATTGTAGAATGGGCATATGTGTACATACTATACATGAAACAGAAAAGATAATTATGAGATCTTATTTAAACATAAGTAATGCACTGCTGAAGGCAGTGTTGTGGATCAATCTTACCATTGCCATGAGCAAACTCCTTCATAGCAAGACTGCATGACCCAGCACAGGCCTTCAGTGTACCTCAAGACCTAACAAAAACAGAAAGCAAAAAGACTAGGTAGTTGACACAATTCTTTCAACTTATGGTAAACTTTTAAAGTTGGATGGTATTAGATGAGTGTCTAAAAGGCACAATATCCATCCTCTAGAAAGAAACTAACGGATATTTTTCAAAAAAAAAAAAGGATAAGTTGATAACAGAACTCTTTCATGGCCTTGCCTATGACGACACATATGATAACAATGCAGTTACAGTTGATAGAATAGAACCCAAGGTGTTGGTTCATTCAGAATGTGCATCTGTCACAAATCAAGTCTATGACAGACTTCTTCACACCACATGAAGATATGCATTTGCAAAGTTAGTGATATCAATCAATTGCAATATCATGCCTAGCGCCTTAATTAACCAAATCCAATCCAATTTCAACCAATTTCTTTTTTACTGCAAAATTTTATCTGAATAAATCATAAAGAAGGAACCAACAAAGTTCTTGATAACCAATACAAAAGTTGTGATGATGGGACCTAGAGATGCATGAGAAATAACACAAGGCTCCCAACCATTTTTACCCAAGTCAACTTCTCATTTCTTAAAAGCTGACTCATGCATACATACCCATAGTTGAAGAGGAAATGCTAGACCAGTAGGCCAAAGAGTCTGATAATGCAACCTTCTAGGAATATAGACTTTCATAATGCAACCTTCTAGGAATATAGACTTTCAAAATGAACCATTTAGTCTGGTTTGGACTTTGGATGCCCATGCAAATGGCCATGACTAAACCATTGTGAGAAGAAAATCATATAGCCAAGAAGAATGATATATTTTTATTTTGTCATGATCAAATCTATTGTGAGAACTGAGAAGAAACACATGGCTAAGTGGAAGTATTATTTCATTACATTTACTATTACAACGTTTCTTTCTTGTTAGATAACAAGAACTTACTCCTATCAACCTACAGTAGATAAACAGAGTACAACCGGCCATTTGCTAAAAGTAATATGAGAGATATCGTGGAAAATGTTTAAGATTTTCTGATGCAAATAAAACAACCAGACCATTTTAAACTATATGAGTAGAATATAGTAAATAAATTCATGGTCTAATAAGTGGAGAGAAGAGACATTTGTTGTTCTCAACAGGGAGAGAAAAGGAGAAGTGAAAGAAAAACGAGGAAGATGATCTCATTAGCATCAATCTATCATGCGCGTTGGTTGACCACGGAACAATACCACCTCTCCCAATCAAGCACAAAATAACTTTTTAAACCGTCTTTACAGTCACATAAAATACGAAGGTTAAATCATATCACTAGCTAACTAGTTTGTTTAATTTCAAATGATGTCTAAATTAATGTTTTATTTGATAAAAGCCAATTTCACCAAATAGATAAGCAAAATGCATATTCCATGTAGTGTTTAAAATTTAAATCAAAATACAAATTCTTTTATATGTATCTTAGTTTGTGAACACCCATTTTTATATGTTTGCATTCGTACTGTAGTTTTTAGATTGATATGCAAATATTTCATGAAGAATTGTAGATTGCTTAGTAATCATTAATCTATGTTAGGTGATATCTGTAAGCTATGTTACCTGGATTCTGATACGAGTATCCAACATGAGTGTGAATTTAAGTATTCAACATGGCTATTTCTAAAAAAAAGTAGTGATCAATAGAGATAGCAAGTGTCCACTGGAAGTGTAAGGGACAGAAGAAAAGACCAAGTATTGTTTATATTGATTGCTTAAAATGTTAATTTGATATTTTATTTAGTAGATGTAAGTTAAAAGTTTGACACATGAGGTTATACATTGTTCTTAATTAAGCTAATATTATTTTGAAAATATCTACTGTATATGCATAATTTACAGTATACCAATTAGTAAGCTTTTTTAACAGCTTGATAAATTATAAAGGTTTCGACAGATTAAATTAATCACTTACAACATCTCTTTGAATTGCCTCAATTTCTTCTGGAGATCGTGCAGAAAACTTTTCTTGATAATATCTGTCTTTCCATCCAGGATCTCCTAGTTTGACCTGTCACATTAAACGAGAATAACTGGTCAACTAATGTCTAGCATGGGATACTTAAATTAAATGAAAACAAAAACTCAGTATCCATGGGTCTGTCCCAAACCTGTTGCATAATCCCATTAGTAGTGTGAATGTCAATTATTGATCAAATACTTCCAACAACTAAAATCTACTCTACTGACAGAATGAGCTGAACTTTGTGATAAACCAAATATTCATGGATTCAAGTGTTATTAAATACTGTTTCTCTTGACAATAGAACGTTAAACATAACATTTAAAAGAGATGTCCTTGCTCTACCATAGGTGTAGAACAGGAATATAAATCCAGTTTAAATCACACTAAAATTGAATAAATTTCAGACCACATTCTCCAAGGGCATGGTTGTGGACAGGAGAGAAAGAATGTGCATGCCAAAGAGATAATAGAATCAAATAAAATATATAAGTCCAACACCAAAAAAAATCAAGAGTTATAGACATATAAACCTTGTCCTCTTCTGGATTTTCAGAGTTAAAAAGATCAGATTTCTCCCGCAGCAATTCCTTAAGCTTTGTCTTCAACTCCTCTTTATTTTCTTGTATCTAGAAATTAAAAACAAAATTTTTAAATTAACAATAAAAAATTTAGTTCTGTCTGCATGAATACAAAATTGAAGATTATCTTACATCTACTTCAAGACTATTCTCGGCCTCAACAATTGCTGCACCTATTGTTGCTCCTCCAGAAGACAAGCGAGCAACTTTTTGGGCTCGGAAACTAGCCCCTTTACTATCAGAGTCTTTGGATTGGTTAGCCTAGATGTCAAGTGTCATAGATTAGTCATTTGCGCTATCTGATTTTCATTTCTCATAGTTATTATTCTTTCAGAGTCTGAGGAAGCACCAACTTGTTGATATGGTGAAGGCAAAGCACCCGATGCAAGTCGTGAGCCTTGAAAACGACTGACAGGAACTATGGAATCAGGTCTCACTTGAGGGTCGATATCATCTCCTCGCTTCATTTGTGTCTTTTCACGCTTAATTCTTTCTGCTTGGCGCTGACAAAAATAAAACCAGTAATGAATATCACCAAAATTTTGAAGATAATGTCACATCAAATGACAGAATGGAATTCTATGCAGTTTTATCACTAGTAATAACTGTATTGGTTAAATAGCTTTTAATTATGTCAATTGAATTTTTTAATCATCATTGAGCTTGACTGCCATCTTTGAATATGCTCATACCAGCTTGACATACCTTTCTCATTTAATCATATCTATGTTTAAATATCTTTTATCATTTTTTTCATCAACTGAAGCTCCACCTAATGGCTTCAAGATAATAAAAATTTATTTATTTTCTTTTAAAAGTATCCTATACATCCATAAAGTATCACATGGAATTATATGGAGCTTCCTAATATATATTTTATCAAACAATAAATATGATTCTGAAATAATAAAAAAATTGTAAATGTATCCGCTTCAAACAAGCAATCTTCTGGAATTATAAGGAACAATAAAGTTTAGTAAATCATGTATTGCATAAATTATATGATATATAAAACTTATAAGAAAGCATGAAAAATTTGGAACATGTGGACCTTGATGCAGATTAACATACATATTTAATCAAGTAATAAAGTTGCTTCTAAAATAAATAGCAAATTTGGAACTGACTTGATGCAAACGAGCCCTCTTCTGGAATATTTTGTCTTCATATGACCCAACAGCCTGAATGAAATGTTCCACTCTGCTCAAGTTGGGCTGGCAGAAACAAAATCAGTTAGGTTACCCAGATGTAAATTTGAACAATAAAACACGTGAGAAAATTCAAATCTTGTATACCTTGCTTGAGTCAGTTAAATAGCCACCCATTACTTGAAATTCCTTCTTGTATACAGCCATTAACAAATTTATGGCACCCTGCCACCATGAAGATTAAAGCAACATCAAAAGCTAGTGAAAAATCAAGATAAAGGGTACATGATGGCATGGAATGATTAAATTTCTTAAATTTCCAAATCACAACCATTCACAAAAAGTAGCAAAGACCTCAGATAACAAACCTCTCGAATTTCTAATGTTGGCATATGAGGAAGGAAGTCATTCCCAACAAAGAAGCATATGAAGATGAAATCATCAACTATGCGTTCAAAGTCAACTTCAAAAGGAGGATTAGGGATTCTGAATTCATAGTCCAAATACTCTCGTAGAGTCCAAATGTTAAGAAACTGCATTTTCATTTAATTATGGTAATGTTTAGCATTTTTAATATAAAAAAATATGCAAAAAGACAAAGGATGTACAAGCAAAATCAGACCTGGTAAGGTTTCTTGGCAATAGATGTGCCTTCACTCTTTTCATCAAATTCCCCAGATTTTCTTTTTGCATTCCCTTGGCAATCTGCTGCTAAATGGCCCATCTGACCACACAAGAAGCATTTGTCCTGCTGTCCGGGAGTGAAAACAATCTAACACGCCAAAAACAGAGATTACACATGTAAATATTCCATCTCATGAAAGAAACTACAAAATATATGACTGAACGTAAGTTAATTTATTAAGAAGATGGTAGATCAAAACAACCAATATTTTGGAAACCGAAAAGAAATGTATTTACATTGTTGTTCACCAAATACAATACTTGAACACACAGAACTTTATCCAAAGTTCATGAACAGAACAAGGCAAAGTGAATCATATTTCTAGCATCAGCAGGAAATGGGATTAAGCACTAACCTCTCTCAAGATTGAGAAGTGCACCTCATGCGTGGCCAAAGCCAACATGATCAAGTCAGCATCCTGAAAAGAAAATGATCATAAAGCTCTAATATAAGAACACATAAATTCCCACAAAACAGACAATGCTAAGGGAATGCATGAAAGTTAGTGAAATATTGACAGCATGTGGTGGAATAATTGGTATAAGTGATGATTCTAAAAGAAACAAAAATTTAAAACCTGAGTGCAGATGAAACGTTGACATGATCTCATGTGTCATGAAAAACAAGATAACTACTCTGCGATAGTAAAATATGTAAAAATATCACCCACTCGGACAGAACAGCTAAAAACACAACATACCAAGCCATATAAACAGTGTCGAGTGTTTGGATCATAACCAGGCAGATTCCGCTGGAGACGGATGTACGACATAATTTTGTGTTCCCCTTCACCAGGAACATTAGCATCAGAAAGGATAACCTACACGGAATTGCATCATAACCAAAACAAAAATGTTTGTATTTTGTTGTCAACATTGTACATCTGATTGGCACATCAAGAATAATGAATATAAAGGAACAATTTGCTGTTTCCATGACAGAAAAAGATTGAACTATGAAGCACAGAAATAATAACTTGCATACTTTTATTCGTTTCCAACCAGGGTCATAATTTAGTCGGAGATGTATATAGTACTGCAGCGCAATTGATAAAACGGCCATAAATTCAGTTCCAGGAGTAATAACATTTGAATCAAAAAGTTGTGACTCCTTTTTAGGAGGAAGCTTTCTGCCTTCCATTTCAAATTCTTGGCGTAGCTTCTCTTCTTCAGCTGCCTGCAACAGGAGCAACTGAATGATAATATGTCACTAGAACTTAATATTGCATGTGGTTGCTAATCACAAAGCCTAGCTGTCACATTTCTACATGAATGATATTGTTCTGTGAAAAATATACAGTAGAGATGTAAAGTTATAGGCATGCCCACCGCATCAGCTGCATCTTTGGCTGCTCTAAATCTTCTAGAACGCTGTTGGTTCATCTTAGCTCTCGGCGCAACACCATCTAAAGACAGTTTAATTATTAATGTGCTTTCAGAAGTAAGAGGGAAATAATCATACATGGATCAAGTTCCAACTACTAGAGAAATCAATAATGAAACAAGATATATCTCATAGAATAAAGCCATAAACTTGAACATGGAACATTAAAGAGATCATAAAGGGGGGGAAATGAAATATTGTCATTCTAATATCAATGAAAACAAATATTACTAACAGAACTCACCAATTGCCATATATAGCAGCTTCCGAGGACGCACCATGACAAAGAGTCTATCGATGTAATCAAAAATGCACTGAAATACCTCATCGAAGGTCGTGGGAGCAGGCTGTTGAAAATGTGGAGATGAATCAGCACAAAAAAAAAATCTTTCGATTTGCATGCATCGTATATTGTGTAAAAGAATCTCGTGAAATGCAAATGAATGGAATGTACAGCAACTATAGCATAAGTGCAAAAGTGCATCAAGCAAAGTTCCAGCAGCAACAAAGAATGAATGGAAAGCATAAGAAATCCACAATATAGCACTGAGAATAATCCACCTCGCAGAAAGAGAAAAATATTCTTAATTGAAAGATCATCCAATACAAGGGATCATAACCCTTTTTCTAGCAAGGCAATGAGGCCACTTTATAAAATACCCTAAAACTATAACAAATTCTCAAATAAATTTAAAACAAATGTCCAAACAAATCGGGATCCTGACATCTCTTATCTTCATAGTTTGGCAATAAGAACACTTTAACAACCACCAAGCATTTATCTCACTATGTGGGGTCAACTATATATATCCTCCTATATCCCTTACTCTATCATCATATATATTTAAATGAGTTTTATCTTCTTTTATCATTCTTAACCAAGTCTTTTTTGATCTCCCTCTTCCTCTATTAATGTTTGCATTTGCCATGGTTTCACATCACCTAACTGATGTATTTATTGGGCGCCTAAGTACGTATCCATATTATTTTGAATGTGTCTTTTAGAGTTTTCCCTCAATAAGTGCACCTTCAACATCCACCTTAACATCCTCATCTTTGCGACTCTCATTTTTTGCTCTTTTATTCACTTCATAGCCCAACATTCAGCTTCATATAGCATAGCAGGCTTAACTATTTTTTTTGTAAAACTTCTCTCTAAGCTTTAGAAGTACATTATGATCACAAAGAACAACCTACACCATAACACCATCCTCCATTTCAACCATCCTACTTGTATCCTATGTAAAACTACTCTATCAACCCCTCCATCGTTTTGCAAAAATAATCATAGATACTTAAAGTTCGTAGTTATAGGAACTCGTATCTTCTATCTTAGCATTTGTCTTGCTATGTGTAATACTACTAAACTTAAATTTTTGATATTGTCTTTACTCTACCGAGCCTAAAATCCTTTACTTCAAATGTTTCCAGCTAACATTCGAACTTAACATTTACTCTTTCATGTGTCTCATCAACCAAAATAATATCATCTGTAAACAACAAGCACGATGATAACGCATCTTGAATATGTCCAGTGTGTTCATCCATGACTAGTGTGAAAAGGTATGAACTCTATTATTATAGGAAATATTTTAGTTAATCCACCTGAAGTTTATACTTTTTTCATTGCATCCTCATACATGTCCTTAATTGTTTCAATATACGCTACGCTACTTTTTTCCATAATTCTCCATTTAATTTCTCTCGAAATTCAGTGATAAGCTTGTTTAGGTTAATGAATACCATGTATAAATCTTTCTTTTTTTCCTTCTACTTTTCAATCAGTTGTCTGTCTGAGAATAAGTATAACTTCTATCATCGACATTTTAAACATGAATCCAAATTGATTTTTAATCACCTTGGTCTCCTTAATCTTTTTTCTATCCCTCTTTCCCAAAGTTTCATGGTATGCCTCATTAGTTTAATGTCCCTATCAGAATAAGAACACTTATTTATAAAAATAACCAGAAATTAGAAGAAATCCCCAAATAATTCTAAACCTTTAAAACTAAAAATATCATGATTACTTATGTCATTCTCCCCTACCAAAAAGAACTTGACTTCGTCAAGTGGGAGCCCTGTGAAGCCTTACAATGCTTGCATAAGTGCAGAATGGATGAATGTTGCATCTGTAGAAAATGGTTCAGTTGCTTCTTCTTTGATCTCAGTAAATAAGTTACATCTATACGACATATCTTATAATGTTAGCATAGCCCGTGTCAATCATATGGGATGGTTGCAATAAGGGAAGAATGGGTGAATGTTGCATCTTTAGAAAATGGTTCAGTTGCTTCTTCTTCAATCTCAGTAAATAAGTTACATCTATACTACATATCTTATAATGTTAGTATCAATAACCACGTCAATCATATGGGATGGTTGCAATAAGGGAAGAATAGCTGGAGTTGGAACATAAGGAGTACAACTTGTGGACAAATCAACAAAACAAACAAAGAAGATGGGCTCAAGTGTCCCTTGATAAGATATTAGACCCTCTATATTGAAAGTTGATTGATGTTTAATTCAAGTGGTAAGTCAATAATATAAGCATGAGAGGATATTTTCTCATAATGCGGGATCAGAGGAGCATGTTTAATTCTTTATTTCAAAATAAGTATTAACAATCATGAGATCATAAGATGTAGCAAATTGAAACTCATATTATTCTCTTCATTACTTTTCCTAAATCCAGAATCCAAATGTATTATCTTTGTAATCCTTTAGAGTCTTCCTATGTGACAATTTAAATCACCTCCAAGTATAAGTTTTCAGGCATATGTATACTATGAAGCATTTATCTAGCTTTTTTAAATATATTTTGGTTCATGTAAACATCTTATGACTAGTTTTCCTCATAGTCAATGTCTCTGTTATTTCTCATCATTTCCAAGTATTCATATATTCCAATTTGCTAATCTAATCCCATAATCATGGGAAACCATGTTTACCTACATTGGCATATGGCAACGCAAGAACTTTTGCATATTTTGCATCGCATTTTGGTGGTGATTGAGGAGTCACTTTTGGGTGACCTGTTAGCCCACCCTTTACATATCAAGGTAGCCAAGTGTGAAAAACCTTCATATCACATACAAATGATGAGCTATCCTAATAACAAATCAGGTTATGATTTCATATGCATAGATAATGTAAATGAGGGCTGCTCATAGTCAATAAAACCCTCGGTTTTTCATCCGAGCTTGCCGGTTATCACAGAACAATTCACAAAGATTTGCATTATATGATGTGAAAATTTCTATCCTCATCTAAACAGTATTGAAACAAGATCCTGAAGCCCAAACAGGTAATCCTACATCATTCCAGTTGGATGTATATAGTTTTAATTAATGAGTAACTCCTTGAGGAATGGCAGAAAATAAGCCACGACGTTTGTAATCCTACATCATTCCAGTTGGATGTATATAGTTTTAACTAATGAGTAACTCCTTGAGGAATGGCAGAAAATAAGCCACGACGTTCAGATGGCTAGAAAGAAAACAAACTGCATGTCAATTGTGATATGGTGCAATTGACTCTCGTGTTGGTGAACTCATGCAGCATAGAGGCGAAATAGCATTTCGCCTGCGATTGAAACAAAAAGAAAAAAAGAAATAGAAATAGAAGGGGAAACGTACCCGATCCTCCGGGTGGAAGCAGGGGTGGATGATCCCGTTCATGTCAAGGTAGAGATTATCGTACTCAAGGCCATTAGGGTTGGGCTTGGAGGTATCGACAGGGATCTTGACGCCATCAATCTCGACCGCCTCCTCCTCCACCACGTCCACCACCACCATGGGGTACTTCTCCGCCAGCCAGCGGTAGAACGCAGGGACTCCCATTGCGCCGCCCTCTCACGCTCTCTCCGCGATCTACGCAGACCCTAACCCTCGGATCGAAGAAGATAGGGCTAGAAGGAGGCGAGACTGAAACCCTAGGTGTTGAACGCGAGAGACGACCGACGAATGCGATTGAACCCGCGCGTAAGAAATCAGGAAAAAAAATAGAAGAAATAAATAAAAAGGTAGGATTATTTTTTTTTAAAGGAAACTAATTATTTTTCGTATTTATTCACAAAAACATTTAAAAAAATACTTATTATTATTATTTATTAAATCTAATAAGCCATTCTAAAATATAATATTTTAAAAGAAAATTTTAGAATTTTTATAATAATAAATTTAATGACTTATTTTGATATTTTAAAGGAGTACTTATCTTTTAAAACAATATATTATTTTCAATGTTAAATTTTTTTTTTTTTGATGACTTACATAAAATATTCTTTTTATCGTGGACCAATAAAATTCGTTACTCTTCCTTAGCTCTCCCTAGGAAAATTTAATTTGAGAATTTATGATTATTATAATGAATAATTATATAAAAAATTAAAATAAAATAATCTTCGGTGTCCCAGGGTTAAAGTCCAAGTATGTTTAATTATACATAGCTCCGCCCTTGAATACATCTAAAATTTTTCTAGCGATGAGGTGTATTATGATACTGTTAAGATTCGTGTGACGTAGAAGAATGGATGAATATTTCTGATTGTTTTGTCTAATTTTGTGCTCGTCGTTTGAATGTACAATAAAAATTTGAATTAAAACTCAACACCAATAAACACAATATGACAATGCTAGCACTCTTAGTTTTATTTTATTTAATTCATCACCTCCCAAGACGACTATGGTCTAATTTTTACAATTACCATTACTAATCTTTTCCTTTTTAAATGCTTTCTGGATGCGAAGAAACTTCTTATAATAAATTATACAAACAATACAAAATGAATATAAGATACAAATAGAAATGAAAGTGAAAATAACTTTACAAGTGGTATTAAAGTGAAACTGTTCTTTATCGAACAAACCACAAAAGAAGCAAGAGCTCGAAGAAGAAGAGAATTTGAAATTTTGAACCCTCGAATATTAACATATACGTTTTCCATTGAAAGTTTATGAGTATATTAATATTTTCTTTTACAAAAATAATTTTTATATAACTTGCCTAAGGTCCAGAATATGGAAATAAGTTATTTCTTGGGTTATAAATGATGGAATTAATATATTTATATAATAATATGATATTGTCCATTTTATATTTAAGCCCTCATGGTTTTATTTATTGACTATGCATAAAATATCTCATACTAATAAAGATATCTTCTATCTTATATAGTTGTGATCTTCTCTATACATTTTCAACATAGAACTCTAATCGTAATTCTAACAATCCTCCCCTCAAACAAAAGATTATCATCTTCTAATTGAGGTCAGCTTGACGTCCGATCTCTTGACCAACAAGAAACTCTTTGCCTCGATGTCTAATCCTCTTGATCTGTCAAGACTGCCTAATATCCAGTCCAACTGCCTTACTAAGACTTTATCTCAAGAGCTTATCATAGATTTTACTGAGAGTCTCCTACCATTATTGCTGAGCCTCCCTTACCTCCTTCGTTTTTTTCTGAGATCCCTCACATAGCTCCACATACATAGATCATGACTCTGATACCAATAATTAGAATCGATGAAATTAATATATCTCCACAATGATATAATATTATCTACTTTGGACCTAAACCCTCATGATTTTATTTTTTCTTTACCCAAAAAGTTTCATTCTAATAAGATATCTTCATCTTATAAATTCATGATCTTCCTCATGTATTTTTACTTTGCTTGATCCTTTTATGAAAAAATATCATTTACCTAGTATGTGTATATACATTCTAGGTATGCAATTTACATTAACTAATCCTAGAGTCAATAGTCCAATTTCACATTCTACCCATCAAATAAATTCATAAAAGGAGATAGTTCATGACGTTGCACTATAGCGTTACGAGTTGATCAAACACCATATACATACTTTGTGAGTTTTGATCTCTAGTTACTTGAGAAAAGTATTCTATCTCTCACCACCACACCATACTCTGGGACAAGGAAAAAAATCATCTACGAACTATACCTATAACAATGAGAGTTTTAATAATGATTGGTCATGTAAATAAATCAAATGTCCCCTTATAGTCGATTTCATACTCTTGTGTAAAATCCTTGGACACGAGACGAGCTCTATAATGTTCAATATTTTCCCTACAATGCCCCCAAAGTACGGTGTGATGATAAATGACAAGATATTTTTTCTAAATAATCATGATTTAAAACTCACACGACATATGTATGCGGTGTTTAAACAACTAGTGACGTCGGAACACCACATCAAGAACCACTACATCCAATGATTAATTGGTTCGTATATATGTTCATTTATTTCAGTAATAATATTACTCGTATTGTAGGGAGATGAAGGAGCAACTTGTGAAGCTTTATTAAATATCCTCACAACATTAATATAATTATGAAAAAGATAGACAAATTTGTTATAAAATGTCTACGAAGGATGTTATTTTACATTAAATTGAAAATATTAGAGAATATATTATTTTATAGAAGAATGTCGACATGTCTTTAAATATGACAATGCTTCATTAATCAAATAATGATATTTTTATATTTAATTAATGTCGTATTAAAATAACATACACATCCAAAAAGTATGAGAATCGAAAAGTATCCAAAGACATTTATGGTCACCAACATTAAGATTTTTAACAATAAAAAAAATGTGTTTTTTAGATGTTTTCAATAAAAAAAATGTTCTTTTGATTTTTATAAAAAAATATCACTAAATATTTTTCATAAAGTTAACATCGTACGTGAGTAATGATTCATAGCATGAAAAATATCAGTATAAATACAATATGATACTCACAACTGCATGCAATGGGACTTAACAAATTCAGTACCATCTCAAAGTTAAATTATTATTTTTACAATAAAAAAGTTTTTAAAAAATAACAAAATGTTATCCAAATTCATGTGCAGTAAGGACTTTCGATCTAACTTCATCAACTCCTTAAAAAAATAAAAACATTATTTTATTAAATCACGTTAGTATTTCTCATTTTACATATCTAATTTTCATAATACCTAATTAATATAATATATTTTTGAAATATCCTACTTCTTTCCTTCATGCCATCAGTGAGTTTTGTAAACTTATAAATCTAGAAAATTTCAAATCAAAATCAATATATTTTTGAAAGTCTCTATATATTTATGTTCACGGATCTAAATTTGATAATTTCTTTCATGAAATAAACATAGAATTTCTCTATATGTGTACTTTATCAGTTTAAAATTTTATTGCTCTCAACTTAAACTATGAATTCAGATTCGAAGATATATAAATATATTAAAGAGATTTTTAGAATTACATTAATTCAAATTTTTTATGTTCATTTTATCCGAAACTTACTAAATAAAAATAAAATATCACCATTCAACACCATCTAATACTTAGACCTAAATAAAATTTTATAACAGTTTTATCAAAATTATTAGATAAAATAGAATTTATAACAAATATTAAAATTATTTTAAAATGATAGAAAATAAGATAATAAAGATTTTATTATAAGATTTTGAAAACATATGCATAAATTATTAATTTTAAAATATTAAAAACTATTTTTTATATATATATATATAACAAATATTAAAATAGTCCGGAGTAGTTTAGGCCCCACGCTATTAAAGAGTTGATCTTTTACTTAAATAATATATAGATATACTATAAAAGATTATTGAAATTTATTATTTTTTTAATTAACTTAACAACTAAACAAATGTTATGTAGGATTTTAAATAAAATTTATTATATAAATATTTTTTTAACTCAATAGTACGATAATATATTTAAATTATAAAAGGACCATGTAAAGTGACTTCATGAGCTACCTCATAGAGCGCAGAAGAGAAACCCTGCAACGGGGGATTAATTAAGTTTTAAGGTTTATATTTTCAACCTTCTACGGAAGTTCAATGATCGTAACTGTTAAAATATGAATATTAAATTTAAAATTTTAAAAAATTATAACTTTTAACTCGAATTGAATCATGACTTATAAAAATAGATAAAATAAAAATTACTCTTGTTAGAGATGAAAAAAAAAAACTATGGCTGCTATTAGTCCGTTGGAAAATGGTAAGTAGAGTTGTTATTCTTGAGAAGAGCAATAATAAAAGAGAATTGTTGTTAGAGAAGAAGATTGAAAAAAAAGTAAGTTATTATTATTAGGAATATCAAACGAAGAAGAAAAAGTTGATACACACGGAGACTGCTTATTTATGTGGAAAAGAATTTTTTTTTTAAAAAAAAAGAGAAGTAGATTTTTTTCAAAAATTTCTTAATTTATTTTTAATTGATTGCATCAGTTTAATCTAATTAAATATGATTCAGTCATAATTCGATCAAATCAATTTCGATTTAAACTAGCATATTTATTTATTTTCACGTATGGATTTTGTTCAATTCCAATTTAATTTTAAATTAGTACATTTACTTTGATGATTTGATTTGTTTGTTTATTTATTTTATGAAAAATTTAATACTTAATAAAATTTATATTGATAATAATAATAATTAAAAATTTTAGGGTAGGCTATAGTCCAAGGAAGCCTAATGCGATTTCACTCGTATTTGATAAACAACAACCACAACAAATATTTTTTAAATATAATTTGTTTAATTTATTTGCTTGAGGAAACCTAGAAAGTAATATTTATGCTAATTGACTTCCCATGGCTTTCTTCAATTAAAGACAATAGCAAAAAGATGAAGAACTCCACCAAGAACAAGTAATATATATAATTAAATTCCCAATTTGTCTCATTAATTACCTTTTGGCCTCTTCTCATAAGATTAATATTCATTCAAGCTACAGCTAAAGGTCCTTAAATAACTCCTTTTTTTACCCAAGTATATACTCACTTATTTTTCAAAATATTTTTTGGGTTGTAAGGGTGCAAACATAATCTCACATCTAAAACATAATTATAAAAGATCATGCTTAATTAATTATCTTTATAGTTTAAAAGGATGTGCTTGAAGATATCTCCGTTGGCATGAGGCCTTTTGGGGAGATTCATGAACAAAGAATGATGCTTGTCCAATTGGACGAAAAAGAAGACAATGACGAATAATAGATTTTACGAGTTTATTATTATTGTTATTTGTATCATTATGCCAATGAAGTGGGATGATGATCTTAATCTTGTGTTTTGACTTAGTTTAGTTAGTTAAGGTTGACCTAGTGAATGCATGATGATTAATCGAGTTTGAGTAGGATTTTAATGACAGGATGATGTTATTGACAAGTTCAATTTTGGAAGCCAAAAAATTTGATAATTTTTTAAGCCCAAAGGACAATATCATGTCATTTGACTATCTTCGAGTACGTATTTAGCACCTTAACTCGTGTTTCTCATTTAGCACCCAATTGGGTTGCAAGGTTGAAATAACCGAATCTAAAGTACATGGAAAAGATTATGAGGTTAAAAGGATGGAAAGTATCATTGGTATGAGGCCTTTTGGGTACATCAAGAACAAAAATGAGGGCTTAGATAAATGGACAATATCTAATTGGTATGTATATATATATTGATAACTACTGTATTCAACTCTTTGAAAATATAATTAATCTTGAGGATGATCAATCCGATCTCAAAAAAAATTTTCCTACCAAAGGTAAATTCAAGAGCGCTCATAGTATTATATTGACAGGACTTCCATAATTCTTTCCACTACTATAGAATTGTCCAAACCTTGAATCGGATATTTCAACCATGAATCCCTCGACATATTGACAATTAAGTTGTGCCGAGGAAGATTAAGGAAAATGAAGGGAAGTAGTCCTACTTCTCTTCTACAAAGATTTATGAAATCTGTCACCTCAACATACGGTTATGTGGTTTGACAATTAAGAAACTGTAGTTGATAATGACGGAGGAGGGTATTGCTCGTCTAAGTCGAAATTCGAATCCTTGTTATCTTCTGTAAAGTCGTAACTAACTCACTGTCCCGGAGGCAAGTTGTATGTCATGGGTGAGTGACTATTTGATAAGGGAGGTGGATGTAGATCTATTAACCCAGGTAGAGTAGAAAATCATGATCAATCCTAAAGAAACTTGTGGGTGATTGATGAAATATAAATTATCCTTTTTAAAATGCTTGAATAATTTTATAAATCAGTGCATAATAGTTAAGTGTTGTATATTATACTCTCTATTTTGTTATTTTATTTAAATGCTTGAAAGTTTTAGTTTTATTGTCAAGAGAAAGTGATATAAAGGAATAATTTATATTAATATATATATTAATATAATCAGTTCTGAAATTATAAATAAATGACATTTATTATAAATATTCTTTTTTTAATCAACCAACATAGTTATTTAATGCATTCACCAATTTATTAAACTACATTGGTTAAATTTATAACCAAGCACATGTTAAATTTAAAATTAAATTATTTTATGAAGGAATATAAGGTGTTAGTCAAACTAAAATAATTTTTTATATCACATTATTTATTAATTACTCAAACTATGCACACCAATCAATTTATCAATTCTATAGATATATAAAGACAAGGAACAAAATGCTTATTAATAAAATGCTTATGCATTTTAATCATAAATTAATATCAACAATATTATTAATTTTTTAGCAAACATAGGAAAATAACAAAGAGATTGAAAAGGACAATATCACATAAGGTGACGATATATAGTGAAACTTTTCTCAAGAGGATCCTAAACTCTAAATTTTAAATCCACGTGGATAATTTTCAACTCTTTAAAATCTATAGACTTTGAAAGAAGAAAAACTTCATGTAAATTTGAAAAAAAAAGGTTTATTCACATGGCCAATAACCTTATATATGTTCTTAGGCTATGTGGTCTCTTCTCAAGATATGAAGGTCTAAAGGAGGTGGACTCGAAGTGAAAGGATGATTAAATCGATTTCTATATCATTTAAAGAAAAAAGTAAAAAATAAAGTACATATTTAAGCCTCTATTGTTAATGCATATGTCGTAGAAGAAGTAACAACTTTTGCATAATATTATTTTGAGTTTCACATTAAAAGCAAAAGGTAGAGACCAAAAAGAAATGATGAAGGTCATATTGATCCAAATTTAAATTTATTTTTAATTTTTAACTATCTTGATCGATCAAATAAACAATATAAACAGAGATATTTAAATGATCAAACTAATTAATACAATGAAATGTCTCTGCAAATAACTCTGATTGCTTTTATCATATGCTCGACTGCTTATTTCTTATTGCTCACATGTTTGCACTGTGATAATGACAATAATTAGTTGGTTTAAACAAAACTTAATCCATGTAATGGTAATAATTAATCACAAGGATTAGAGTTGATTAATCTTGATAGAGATGAGTATGTACAAGTTGTATTTCAAGGTTTATCGTATAAATAAATTGAATGGAAGCAAAAATGTGAAGCCCACAAGAGAGAGACCTCCCTTCTCTCTCCATCACTCTCTCTCAACCCTAATGACACCACCCGCTCAATAAATGCAATTGCACCCTCTCAATGCGCTGTGCAATTACTCCTCTCCTACCTCCTTCCTCCTTCCTCCTTCCTCCTCCAGATCCCCCTCTCATGGCTTCTCTTCCGCAACTCCTGCCCTTTCTATGAAACCATGCAGGCAGTGGAAGTTAGAGAGCAAGATCGGAAGAGCACTTTCTTATCACTCTCAGTGCTGATCATGTGTATCTGTATATTTGATCAGCTACTGGATTCTGGGATTTCCTCTTCCTCTTCTTGTTCTTGTTCTTGATCATGTGTATGTTTAAGTATTTCTTTTATAGTTAAGAGCTGTTGCACCTCTCTTCTTTAGAGAGAGAGAGAGAGAGAGAGAGAGAGAGAGGGAAGGGTGGAATTAGGGTTTAGTTGAGAGAAATATGCCTGTGGGGATCATGATACCTGCAAGACAGCAATCAGCAGCTTCCATGATGGGGAGGAACACAGGCTCCAGCTTTGGCTCTTCCTCAGTCTTGTCCCTCAGCCAGGTATTCGATCATTTTTGAGATCTTACGTTCTTGATTATTGTAGCTGCGTCATCTTTGATTTGCTTTGTTTTTTTGCTCCTGAAAGGCCTGAAGTTTTTAGTTTGTGATTTGCCAATTGGATTCGTGAAGCGGAGCTTGTTGGAGGAGGCGCAGCAGATCCCGCTGCAGCTGAGGGAGACGGCGCCGGCGACCACCGCCGAGAGCGAGATGGCTCGGGCGGCGCCCGAGGCTGACGGGGACTTCGAGAGCAAGTCCGGCGGCAGCGAGAACATCGAGGGCGGCGCCTCCGGCGCCGACGACGACCAAGACCAGAACCAGCGGCCGCGCAAGAAGCCCTACCACCGCCACACTCAGCATCAGATCCAAGAAATGGAAGCGTAATGAAACTGGGGATCCATTAGATCTCCCAAACCATCGATCATCTTTCTAAAAGAAGATTTCGTCCTGTTTCAGGTTCTTCAAGGAATGCCCTCATCCGGATGACAAGCAGAGGAAAGAGCTGAGCAGAGAACTTGGTCTGGAGCCTCTGCAAGTCAAATTCTGGTTCCAGAACAAGCGCACCCAAATGAAGGCACACGACGACAATTCATCCATCTCGATCGTCTTTTCTCCGACGAACTAACGTGATCGTTAAACTTTTTCTACTCTCCTCCATGCTCTAATCGTAGCTTCCAAATTTGAGCAGAATCAACACGAGCGGCAAGAGAACGGCGGGCTGCGCGCAGAGAACGACAAGCTACGGGCAGAGAACATGAGGTTCAAGGAGGCCCTCAGCAACGCCTCCTGCCTTAACTGCGGCGCTCCCGCCGCCCTCGGAGAGATCTCGCTCGACGAACACCATCTCCGCATCGAGAACGCTCGTCTTCGAGAAGAAGTATATGTCTTTATCGAATCAAGATCGATCGATTTGTATATTTGTATTTTAAATGTTCGTGTGCGTGTTGGCAGATTGATAGAATATCGGGAATAGCGGCGAAATACGTAGGGAAGCCAATGGGGACGGCGGCGGCTGCGTCGTCGTACCCGCTGCTATCTCCGACGACGTCGTCGCGGTCTCCGTTGGATTTTGGGTTCTGCAGCGGCGGAGGCGGGGAGCTGCTCCGGGGCGTGGCTGGGCAAAGCGAAGTGGAGAAGCCGGTGGTGGTGGAGCTGGCGGTGGCGGCGATGGAGGAGCTCATCCAGATGGCGCAGCTCGACGAGCTCTGGGTGCGTCACGATACCATGAACGGTGCGGCCGGCGGTGCCTGCGGGGAGACGCTCAACGAGGAGGAGTACGCGCGAGCGTTCCCGAGAGGCTTCGGGCCGAAGCAGTCCGCGCTCAAGACGGAGGCGTCCAGGGAGACGGCGGTGGTCATCATGAACCAGATGAACCTCGTAGAGATGCTCATGGACGTGGTAACTCCTTGACTACTCATCTTCCCCAAAGCCAACTCCACAAGAACATACAAATTAACCGAGAATCCATGGAGCAGAATCAATGGTCCAATGTGTTCACGGGGATCGTGTCGAGAGCTCTCACGCTGGAAGTGCTATCCACCGGAGTCGCCGGCAATTACAACGGAGCTCTGCAAGTGGTAAAGATTCACAATTTCGAAGTCTTTGCGTCTCATTTATCGCTCATTTTCCCCTGTAAACTTCATGAATTTCCATCGTAGATGTCAGCGGAATTCCAAGTTCCCTCTCCGCTCGTTCCGACGAGGGAAAGCCTCTTCGTCAGGCACTGCAAGCAGCATCCGGACGGCACTTGGGCCGTGGCCGACGTTTCCCTCGACAGCCTCCGGCCGGGCCCGGCGCTGAGGTGTCGGAGAAGGCCCTCCGGCTGCTTGATCCAGGAAATGCCCAACGGCTACTCCAAGGTGACGTGGGTGGAGCACGTCGAGGTAGACGACCGCTCTGTTCACGACATTTACAAGCCACTGGTCAACTCCGGCCTGGCGTTCGGCGCCAAGAGGTGGGTCGGCACTCTCGATCGCCAATGCGAGCGGCTCGCCAGCGTGATGGCCAGCAACTTCCCGTCTGCAGATATCGGCGGTAACCATGATCGATCAGTTCCTGCGTTTTAATTAATTTTCCATGACGATTCTTCGCCGGTGCATGCAGTGATAACGAGCGCAGAAGGACGAAAGAGCATGCTGACGCTGGCGGAGAGGATGGTGGTGAGTTTCTGCGGCGGCGTGAGCGCTTCGACGACGCATCAGTGGACCACGCTGTCGGGAAGCGGGGCGGAGGACGTGCGCGTGATGACTAGGAAGAGCGTGGACGACCCTGGTCGGCCGCCGGGCATCGTCCTCAACGCCGCCACCTCCTTCTGGCTCCCCGTCTCGCCCGAGCGAGTCTTCGACTTCCTTCGCGACGAAACCACTCGCAGCGAGGTGCACAATACAATCAATGCACGCCGTGCATGTATTCATTCTCTGATTGTGATCGATGTGGAATCGCAGTGGGATATCCTCTCCAATGGCGGAGTCGTTCAAGAGATGGCGCACATCGCCAATGGCCGAGATCAAGGCAACTGCGTCTCTCTTCTCCGTGTCAATGTGATTAGCCCCTCGAAGTTTCTCACATGGAGCCGATTTTATGATTCATGATGATTAACAGCGAAATGTTTGGGGAATTGCAGAGCACGAACTCGAACCAGGGCAGCATGCTGATACTGCAAGAGAGTTGCAGGGACGCGACGGGGTCCTACGTCGTCTACGCGCCCGTCGACGTCATGGCCATGAACGTTGTGCTGAACGGCGGCGACCCAGACTACGTGGCGCTCCTCCCCTCAGGCTTCGCCATCCTCCCCGACGCGGCCGGCGGCTCCCTCCTCACCGTCGCTTTCCAGATCCTCGTCGACTCCGTCCCCACCGCGAAGCTCTCCCTCGGCTCCGTCGCCACCGTCAACAGCCTCATCGCCTGCACCGTCGAGCGCATCAAGGCCTCCGTCGCCGGCGAAACCATTCCCCACTAAGAGCATCGTCTGTAACATGTATGTGCCTAGCTACGTGTCCCAATCCAGCTCTCGCTCGTGTCTTACAGTGCGCGCGCGCTTAGTGTTCGACGAAATGCGCAGGAGAAGAAGGTGGCGGGCGGCCGGTGGAGAGCGGAGCGGAAGATGTGGGAGTCAAGAACGCACCTCGTGCTTCCCTTGCCGTGTGGTGCCGGTGGAATCAAGCAAACAAAGCACGTCGTCCGCGCCGGCCGTGCGTGCGTGCAACACTGTGCAAGGAGGGCTGGTTCGGGAATTGACTTTCCAATATATATCTCTCAATCACTTACTGCCACCTCTTGAGTTTGCCCTGCTATTGCTACTTGTTCTCATTAATATTTCCAATTTATCCTGTAACGTTAATTTTGCGTTGGATTTGAACTGTCCTTTGGCACCATGCAAAGGACAGGCTTCTTTCTACTTGTTATGTAAAAAAAAATGAAATTCATTTAATCGTCCTAACAGCGGTTCTAACAATTTCACACCATCAATTTTATGATCATTTATGATAAAATAAATTATAATTAATTTTACAATATGAACTCTTATTTTTTCTGTAATTTTATTTCATTATAACCAATTCAATTATTTATTTTCCGTATTTTATAGTTAGCGTACACTGCTATTTTTTTTTTATAAAACAAAGCTTTTGTTTGTGTTTTAAAAGAGAGGAGGATACATGCACTACTACTTTTTAATGTTGAACCGTAAAAACTTTAATATATCAAATTGAAACTTCCAATTTTTTTCCTATCTAGATTGAAGTAACACCAACATTATGAACTAGAAGAAGATTTACTAATGCCCTCGGGACATATCTGAGTTGGGTTACGACACAACAGATTTATAGAAGAAGGTAAGAGTTCAAATCCTGGCGAAGTCAGGCAATATCTTCATGTGTCATCATCAACTGTAATTTTTCGATTTATCTTCTCATATATAATATGAAGCCGATCGTATATGACCACTAAAATGACGGATTTCATCTTTTACGAAGATTTACTAATATATAATATAGCTTAGATATATAGCTTTATTACTGATGTGACGGCACTTTGTCTCCATGCAATCCAAGTCTTCTAATGGTGCCTTGTCATCAATCAATGCCAACGCCAGAATCTTCCAAGTATCAAGACGCCTCTATTATTGCACCCCATTCAACTTCTCGTTGTAAATATAGTCTGCTATCAATATCTATCACAGAAGGCATCCATGAGTTTTCTATTGCAAATTATATTTAATTGCTGATTGTGATAAGCAAACGTTGGAATAAATCGATCGAATTTAATAACTTAATTCAATAATTTTTTTAATTGATTAATTTAATTTAATTTAATTTTAAATTTTTTTTATTAAATTAAATTAATTAAAATAAAAAATAATAGATAATTTTTTAAATAAGTAAACTTATAAATTCTTAATTAATTGTAAACCTTTCATAATATTTAAAAATTTTAATTATTATCAAATTAATTGATATTTTATTTATTTAATTTTTTATTTAAAAATTTAATTAGTTTGATTAGTTAAAAAATTTTAATTTGATTTTTGATTAATTTAGTTTGATTTTATTCAATTTTAATGTCAGTTGCCATGCATGTGTTTGTCTGCAACATCAACATTTAGTTATTCTTTATCTAATTTTCTCTTGTTTTAATATAAATATTTTATTATAAATTGTTTGACTGATTTTGTTTTATTATAAAAAGACTTGAATTTCTTTTTTTTATAATTATTTTATTATAAATTGTTTGACTGATTTTATTTTATTATAAAAAGACTTAAATTCATGCCAAACATCATATTTAAGGTGCATTTAGTTTGAGAATTATCGTTAACAATTTTAGTTATCTGTCCAAGATTAAATTCAAATTACGATGATTTTTAAGTAATACAGTATCATCATCATATTAACAAATGAGTTGTAATATGAGAATATAATTACTTTAGCAGTTTAAGATTTTTTACGATTTTAGAGGTTAATGAATATTTTTTCATAATTACGTTTTGATTTTAAAACTGAGTTAATTGAAATGTACCATGAAATTTAATTAAAATTGAATTATTTAATTAAATATATTATAAAATACTTATAAATTTAAAAGAGATAATTTATTTTAAATTTAAAAAGTAAAATTAATAAATTATATTTATTAATTAAAAAATTATTTTATTAAAAATATATAAATTTATTTTAAATTAAAAAATAAAATTAATAAATTATATTTATTAATTTAACATATTATTTTATTAAAATAATTATTCAAATAAAATAATTATTTTAATGAATTATTTTATTAAAGTATGTATAAATTTATTTTAAATTTAAAAAAATTATAATTATTTTTTATATATTATCAATTTATTATCATCATTAATATTATTAATTTAATTTATTTTAAAAATAAATTAAATTAAAAGTAATATAATAAATATTAAATTAAATTAATTTTATTTTTTAAATAATTAAATTAAATTAAATAATATTAAATTATATATTATATGATTATATAATCACGTAAGAGCATCCGCAACGCGTGTTAATCGCGCGTTAATAGGGTGATGTGGAAGAAAGAGGAAAGGACGTGGAAGAGTGAGAGAGGAGAGAGATATTTAACACGTTCAGAACATTGAACGTGTTAATCGGGACAGTGGGTGAGTCCCACGTAGTGCGCGGTTGAATTTTTACACGGGGATCGATCAGTTGATCGACCACATGTGGTGGTGGTCGATCAGGTGGTCGACCACTACCATGTGGTCGACCAGTGGTCGACCATCAAAGTGACGTGGGTGTTATAACGCCACGTCCATTGCAGTTGCTCTAACAAAGCGTACACGTCATGCGGAAAATGGTCCACGACGACTTGTGCCGGATCCGCTCAGCCTATTACCTATCACCTAAACGGGCTGACCGACCCGAGCCGCGTGGTGACCGGTGAGGGCGTTCGCATCCACCTGCCAGGTGGCTCCGCCTCGTAACATAGCGAGCGATGACCTGGGCTGCCTTCACCACACTTCGGCCGGACCTCCCTGCCTCTTCCTTTGTATCTCGTCGCTCGTCGATCAGATCTGGTGGTATCCCGCGCGGATCACTTTTAATTTCTGTTTTCTCCGCATTTTTGCTGCCTTCGTTTGTGGCATTTTTCAGAACTCGAGTTGTTTCTTCGTCTACACAATGCAGCGATCGTTATAAGGATTCCTAGGGTACGGTTGCAGGGTTATTTCAGTAGAACGACTACTGGATGGATTATTCTTGGGGTTTTGACGGAATGTTTGGTATGATTTGTCCAGGTTTTAAGTGACATGCTACTGATGGGTTGCCGATTCCTGCCGATAAATCCGTATGTTAATTTTTGCTGATTTACATTTTTTGTCCTTGTTCCTTCGGGAATTGTTGTTACCATGGTTATTTTCTTTTTGAACGACAATAAGGAAGAAATATGACATTTAATAACATTGTCAGCTACTGTGGTCGAGGAGATGATCATCACACGATAGGTGTGTAAAATGTCAGTAGACTTGTCAAACTCTGGTAGCGAACTGAATGTGTGCTTTATTTCATCTTGCCTAATCACAGAGGACTATGGATAGGTTTAGTCCTGTTTAGTCACACTTATTCGTGGAGGCACTATTAAAATGTATGCATGCTTCTCTTTTGTAGCTGCTATTCGATACCTAGACATGCCGTTCTCTTCTCAGTAAAGTTAACAAACAGTGCTCCCAAAATTCCAGTGACTTGCTAAAATCCGATTATAGTAGATTTGTGATTTGTAATTATAAATTTTCTTGCTTCCCTCACAATGGAGTTTATTTGGTTCCATTATATGTTGTTACCTTTGAAGCTAACAGTGTAATAATAATAAAAAAATGAAACTGAATGTGTTTTGTTGTACTCATCTTTGCAGTACCTGAAAGAGGGTCTTTCCAGCTGCAAGAAAGGTTGGAACCGCCAACCTAGCGCCCCCCCATCCCAGGCCCCACCAGTATGAGGGGGAGTAAACCACGGTGAATGCGGGCCCAGTCACGACATGGTGGCTGAAGGATTTGAGCCTAGGCAGATATTGATGTTATCGCAGATGCTGCCAGGGACCTTCGAACCGCCTACCTCAAGCTGCAAGCTTCCATGTCGTAACCAGCTGCCCCCACGGGCGGGGTCAGCTGGTTACGACATGGAAGCTTGCAGCTTGAGGTAGGCGGTTCGAAGGTCCCTGGCAGCATCTGCGATAACATCAATATCTGCCTAGGCTCAAATCCTTCAGCCACCATGTCGTGACTGGGCCCGCATTCACCGTGGTTTACTCCCCCTCATACTGGTGGGGCCTGGGATGGGGGGGCCGCTAGGTTGGCGGTTCCAACCTTTTGCAGCTTGAAAGAGGGTCTTTCCAGGATTGATGAAAGTTAGGGCTGCGAGCCGTTTTGATTCATTGCCACATGTTGTCCACATTTTGACATCAAAAGATCGTGAAGGCAAAGTTCAGTTCTTGAAGGAACAGAGTGATCTCGTTGAGGATGTTGTGGATGAAGTAGTTCATGTTTATCATCATGGGTTTAATAAAGCAATTCAAAACTACTCTCAAGTTAGTCTTATCAAATGTATTGGACAAGATATTTCACACTGCTTTTTAGTTGACGAATCAAATAATGTTGTTGTTCTGTGCGCTCATCCAGATTCTGCGGTTGTTTAGTGAATCTGCTGAGAGTATTTCTGTTCTCAAGGTTGATGTGGCTGATGCAAAGAAACTTCTTGGTTCTCACAATAAGCAACTGCATCAATTATGGTATCGCTCTCTTACTCTGCGCCATGCACTAGCTTTGTTGGATCAAATCGAGAGTGTATCGAAGGTATGTTAACCCCATGAAATAAAGATGTTTAAAGAAATCTTCATTCTTTGTTTATCAAAACTTATGCTCTACTACAATTTACAATTAATAGCACCTCCTCTTATTCATGCATTAAAATGTACGTCAAACTACAGATTTCACTCAAAAAACTCCTCAATTTCTGAATTTACACTTGCATTTGGTCTTAGCAAATTTTTTTTTTCATATTCCAGTTAATACCATGCTTAAAGTTGCATTAGCAACTTTTTGACTTGGCCCGTTATTTGGCATGATACCCTTGTTTATTGTTTAATGCTTAAGACTTACTTTCTTATTTTCTGCATGCCTATTTATCATGGAGATTTGCATCTATATAAAAGGTCTTTTGGTTAGTGCATCTTTTAGCTCATAAAGGAAAATGTTGGAGCCAGTTCCAAATTTTGCATTGATGATGCAATGTGAGGCATTTGCAGTTTATCATCCATATGTTGCAATTGCCTTTTTTTTTTTTAAAGTTTTGATTATAGAATACAACAAATAATTACATCTTGTTCATTTACAACTGCTATCAAACCCAAAACAATATTTGAGAATCTGATATCTCATGATTGTTTGTAGTATTCCTAAGTGTGTGACCTATCGCTTGAACACTGAGGAGTGAGAGGTTGCTTGATGTGAAAATAACTACTTGTATGTGAATTATATTTGTTGTTGAATTACAGTAGCAGCATCTACTTAAAAAAATCTCTACCTCATGTAGATGTTCAACATCTTGTACCAATATAGCTTATATATTATGTATCATATATATACACTGCAATATAACATCAGCATATTTATTTTAGAGATTTTGCATTCTTCCAATAGCATGTACATTCAAGATGACATGTTTTATAGAGCATAGTGAAGGAAGTTTGAAAGAGTTTATGATGGTCCCAAGCTAGTGAATTTTCCTTACCCATGGATCTTTATAGGTTCCTGCTCGAATTGAGAAACTGATTGCAGATAAGCAGTACTATGCTGCAGTTCAGCTACAGGTCCAATCAATGCTGGTGCTAGA
This sequence comes from Curcuma longa, assembly GCF_044706935.1. Lineage (NCBI taxonomy): Eukaryota > Viridiplantae > Streptophyta > Magnoliopsida > Zingiberales > Zingiberaceae > Curcuma > Curcuma longa. The sequence goes on from NC_133874.1 coordinate 5,306,488, forward strand.
GAGAGGACTTCAAGTGGTGAGCCTCTTCCTCCACTTTCATTTAAAAAAAAAAAAAAATCAAAATTTGCTTATATATGGTATCACACATGTTAGCAATTCCTCCCTGTCCATCCCACTTCTCTAATTTGAGCTGACTTGAGAATGTATTTTTGTTTCTAAAAGAATGCCAAACCACCATCTAGTTAATGCAAAGTGATTATAAACTATAAGTAAATATATTGTGGGTGAGGGGGCTTAGGGTGAAGGAGGGTGAGAATCTACTTTCTCAAGAGGCTGAGGAGGTGGGCAGTCCTAAGTGGATCCTTTGTCTTGCCAGTGCATTGAAAGCCTTTATGGCTACATTGTCCACTACACCAACATTGCCAATTGAGATGGTACACGCTTGATCATTGGCACACACAAAGCATTTTATGCATTTATCTTCAAGGAAGGATTACAAAGCAATTGAGCATGGTGGTCTCAGGGGCACATCTTCCTTCAAGGCTTATATGCTGCTTCGAAGGTAGCTCGTCTCGTCTTGATGGCTATTTTCATATATATATTTTTATTTTTGACTATAGGAAAGTTTTGATTCTAAACTCAAGGTGAGATTATGTTGACTGTATTGGTTGACATGGTTCCCAATGCTTCTCAACATTTAGGCATAGTGTGATTTGATGATCTTGCTAGTCCAACAACATTCAAGTGCACTACTGAATTAATAAAACGATCAATTTATGCTAACCATTTTCAGAAAATTCATTAGTGTAATATTTATACAGTATTGGACACTTAATAAATTCTATAGTTATGCAAGGTAGATTTGGAGGTGTGAGTGATTGAGGAAGATAAAAATCTCAGTTAATCTGAGAGAGATAAATATAACTAGTGCTGTAGCTCTATATGAGTTAATATAAATAGTTGAACTAATATGACTTGATGATGACAAATATGTACACAAGTGTACTATTCTGGTTTGAAATGTGGTGTAGTATGAATTATGAAGGCACTAATAGTAAATTAAGCTACGGGTCCACTTTCTTGTTAAAATTTCCTTTTCCATATATTACTTAACTTTCGTTGAATTTTATTTGCATCCTACTATATACAATTTTAAAAGGTGTCTGCTTGGGCTGCATATATGATGGACTCAACACACAGATATATCTTTTTAAAATCTTGATGCTCATGTTTTGACCAATTGATATTTATGTTATCCAAATAAACTTAGAAACTTTGGTATTAACTATTATTTATTGAAGAAAAATTCATTTAGCCCCTTGTACATTAATGACTTATTGTTGAAAGGCCCCTTGTAGTTCTACTATTATCATTTTACCTTTACACTTTTATAAGTGTTATCAAAATGCCCTATAGTTTACTATTGTCATTCTAGTACTCACACTTTCATAAGTGTTGCTGATTCACCTTTCCATTACTAGTAGAAAGTAGAAATGCCCATATGAATAGTGGTGAATTGGCATCATTGTCGGTGTGTGGTAAAATGGCAACAATGAACTATAGGGTGCATTTTGATAACACTTATGAAAGTGTGAGGGTAAAGTTACAATAGTGAAACTATAGGAGTTATTTTAAAAAGGTAGTTAAAGTATCGAGGTAAAATGAAAATTTCTATATTTATTAGCAAACCTTCTATTTTTTGGGCGTGTTTCCTATGACTAGATCACCTAAGGAAATATGGTTGGAAAAAGGAATTTCTCAATCGACTTCTCTCATTGTTTTCTTTGATGGAAATGGTGGGGGAAGGAAAGAGCTAAAGAAGACTTTCTTAGTTTTCCCCAAAATAACTTTTGCCCATTAGAGCTTAAAAACTACTATTCACATTAAATGCCATTTAATTTGACCATTTTTTTCAAATCGATTTATTATTGATGTTATTGTTAATGTTTTCATATCAATTTTAGAAATTTAAATATCACTCTTTCTTTTCATCCAGGAAAAACATTACTAATTTCCTTCATTCTAGGGAAATACAATCTAGGAATTCTTTCCTCATTTTTTACCTAAAAGTCTAAAACTGCTTTTCCCTTCTTTATTTCTCTCCCTTCCTTTAGCATAGGACCACACCCTTAGTTTATGATCGTATTTACTAAGAGAAAAATGAGAAGAGGCAACACCAAAGAGAGAAGAGGGGGAAGATTACTTAAAATATAATCTACTAGGATGGAAATTTGAAGAAGGGTAGACAAGCAAAGAGATCAAATTGCGCCTTTTCTGGCATAATTACACTAGCCAATGCTCAATGATGCTCCCCTCTTTATTCCCCTCGTCTTTTTAGCTATCACTTAAATGATCATGACATGAAAAAAATGAGAGAACTTACCCTATCAGGTCAACTCAAGCGCACTCGTCTAGCTTATAAATAGGGGTGATAATGAGATGAACATTTTTTGGGTACTCATGACTATTCACCATGTTTAGTTAGGTTTGAGCATTCGTTAAATGTGTTCGGTATGGGTTTAAGTAAATTAGTTTACTTGTGGACAGATATGAAACAAATTTATGTTTAAAGATTTTGGTAGTAGGTAGCTGAAAATTATTTTTCAGTTTTCTTTATTTCATATACACTTTGAGATGAATTTTAACAGTACCCTAGGGTTCTCAACCCAAATTGGGCTACGGTACTGGTAGTTTTTTGCAGGATGGATATGGGTAGAGTAATAGATATCTGTGATGGGTATGAGTGAGGTAGAACATTGACATTTTTAGAGGGTAGTGGTATGACTAGTGCAAATTTCATGTGTTCCCTATCTGGCCCTTCCCTATTAGAAACCCCTTCATGAGCCCAAAACTCATTAGGTTGTACCAAACTAAGATGTGAAAATCTAGACTTGGCAGCTCCCTTAAGACCTAAGTCTAAATCATCTCTAGGCACTAACATTTGTCTAATGTTGAATCCATTTTCACATATGCAATCTTTTGGAACACCTTACAATGCCTAGGAATAATTTCACTTTGACACTATTTGTCACTACCTTCCTAGATTTGTTAGCTGATGATACCATTGACCCAAAATGTTTAATGCCAGTTAATAGTAGGTTGTTTGTCTAAGTTTATAATCTCTCTTTATATTGCCCACAATTCACTGTACAGCACAGCTCACTATATGGGAGTCATAATAAACTCCCATAATTAGACAGCAAAGGCCGAGCTTAAATTAAATGCCTTTTTGGAGCACGATCTTGCTTATGCCTTTTGTTCCTTGGGCCCTTTGGTCCAGATGGAGGGTGATGGCGAGGCTGATGCTGAGATGGGTAAGGCAGAGGGGTCATCAGACCATTTGTCGAAGCCAAAGTGCACCCCTGTAGCCTCAATAGAATGCTCCAACTTCAGCTAGACGCATGCATTGGGGTTGCCACCAACCCCTAAGTCTATGGCTTGTTTTGTTGCCTTGAGCACATAGAGCAACACTAGAGATTGCCAATCTTGCTCCAGGTGATCGAGGATAGGTGGGACACTGGCCATGCAGTGTGCATGGAAGAAGGGAAGAGTAGGATGAGGGTAAGGAATTGAGAAGAAGAGGGTTGTCGAAGAGAAGAAAAAGGAGAAAAGAGTATACTAGGAAATAAAGATATAATTTTTTTTCCTTCCTACTTTTTGAACTATGGAAAATTTTTTTCAAGCGCCTTCCTCTCTTATTCTTGCTTTCTCTCCCCTTACCTATCTTCCTAAGTAACAAGGGCTAAACTTCTTTACTATTTTGATATGGTATATTTCTGCAATTGGCTTAAATTATGCATCCATTATTTCAGATAAAAACTTTCTTCTTTATTTTAATCATTCATCATCTTAACATCACATGTGTTCCTTACCTTTCTTTACATTTTTTACTTCCATTTCTGTGAGTTGAAACTTAGTTTAATACAATTTGTTGGTAATTTCATGCAGGTTGGTGCACTTCAAGATGTTTGATCTGAACTGGTAAAGTTACGAGGGGTTCTGTTTTACAAAGTGTTGGAGGATCTACATAGTCATCTATGTAATAAGGGTGAATACAGGTAGCTTTTTCTTAAGTATCTGTATTTTGCTGTTCGTGTGGCTCTAAAATCTTTCAGTTAAGGTTCCAACCATATTTGTTGTTGATAGTCTTAAATCTGATATTGCTAACTTATTTATGAGGATATGCTTATTTTGGGAGAATCCTTACCTTGTCTTAACATTATTTGTTGTTCTTTCCTTTTTCTTCAGTTTGTACCCTATTAAACTTCTTTGATATACTCTCTGTCTCCTCAGTACATGTAGTTCCTACCTGGCTATTACTAGTACTACTATAACGTTTGGAGCTTTTCCAATTATTACATCATGGTATACAGCTCTGCTTCCTTCAGCATATCTGAGATGGAGGATGAAGTACTAAAAGCTACTGCCATCGACACTTTAGCGAATAATTCACAATCTCTGTCTAGGAGAACAAGATTGGTAAAAATAGAAAATCATTTTGGTGGGTCATTATCTGCTGATGGAGCATATAGGCCAGGTTCCATTGATGATGGGCAAGTTAAAACTTCAATTTTTTTCCACTTCATATTAGGATTTTCAAAAGATATTTATCGAATGACTTGCAGACTTGAGTGCTCTAAAGGGAATAAGAATTTAAGATAGAGTACTAGAGAATGTCCCAGAAGGAAACTAAAACTTACCATAACCATGCTGCATGGTCTCTGATTTTGCTTAATCATGCTTTAGAAATTGAAACCTTTGGCATTGCGAACATAGATATGCTTAATATCTGGTTTACTTGACCTATTAGGCTTGCGTGATATTTAATCTACCTAACTTATCGGGCCTTCTTATTTGCTTGGAGTTCACTCTTTTAAGATTTCCCCTTAGTTATTTTTCTAGGATGTTCACATTTTCCTAAAGTTTACTCTTTTAGGACTTTCAATCATCAAACATCCGGTCCCCCTTTGGTTTCTTTGGACTTTATACGTGCCTAGAGTTTACTCTAGGGTTTGCACTCTTGTCTAACATCGGATTTCCTAGAACTTTCCATTTGCCAAACATCAGGTTCTCTTTGATTTATCTGGACTTTACACCTACCTAGAGTTCACTCCTCTAGCATTTCCACTCTTGCCTAACATCCAGTTTCCTACCACCAATTAAGACTTCTACTAACTGTCAAACATCCGGTCATTTTTGACTTGCTTGGACCAACTTTCGGTCAATCTCAACTAGAGGTTGATTGTGCCTACAACCTCCCTCTCATACTTACACAATCAAACAATTAATCAAACATTAAAATCCTAAACTGTGAAAATCGATTGCACCAACATATTATTACTCCCCTTCTTGTGTAAACTCCCCTTCAAAGGATATTTATTGTAGCGCTTCCCGATTTACCCTGGTGGTTGAAAGTACCACGTAACCCCCAGAACTTTCTACTAGTTAAATGGTTCATATTTATTGTAGCCTATATTTTGAAAGTACCACATAATGAACTTTTTAGTTAAATGGTTAAATGAGTTTTTCATCTTTTTGCTATTGCAGCCATACCATCAATTAATAGTGAGGCAGTTCAACAGAGATTAGATCATGTCCGAACATATTATGAGCTCTTAAATTTGCCTTTTGAGGTACTTAAACTAGAATTACATTGTTTTTTTGACATATTCTTTATATCAGATTGATTGCATATTCTTCTATCTGTTTGCAGGCCTTGCTAGCATTCATTCAAGAACATGAATACTTCGTTACTCAAAAAGAGTCAGCGATATATACTAGAGAAAATGTAAGATGTGAGAATGAAATTTTGAAGTGATTAATGTCTGCGTGTGTGTGTGTATTCATTTTGCAGGTTTTCCAGCCTTCTGAAGGTTAATACACCAGGTAGGGAGATTCTGGCTGATGCAGAAAAGCACATCTCTGGGATATTGAGTCACTAAATCTCCCGACAGTACTCATGGTGTCTGCATCTGGATGATTAGCGATGTGATGCAGATTCATGCTTCGTTAGGTCGTGCTCATTTTTTGGTAACATGATCTAATTGCTTTACCTTACAGCTAGCCATGGCTATTCTTCAAATTTGCTCATATTCTTCTGTTTGAATTCCTTGTAAATTTCTATGAGATTGCTGCCTGTTGCCATAAATTCCTTTCAGCAGTCCCTTTCTACTCTACAACTGCAATGTTGATATCATTGTTCCTCGAGTCATTTGTCATCCTAATTCTGCATGCCGAAGATAGTAAGAGAAATTGTTGAACATTATAGATATTGTTGTAACTTTCAGATTATATTCATTCCAAGGAGGTACAACTACAAGTTTCTCATTTGTTCAAAAAACACTGAGGGTTGTTAAGCTTGATAGTTCTTAGTTGTATTGCTGGGGTTGGTAACTTCGGTTCATTTGTCTGAATCATTATCTCAGGCTACTATCTGTTGGAGCATGAAATCCCACTTGATTGTCCCGGGGTAATGGTACAACGGTAGGATATCCGGATTGTTACTCAGGGATCCGTTGTTCGATCCTTAGCTACGGCGTATTTGTAAGATTTTTTTTTTTCAAATGGGAAACACAATCAAAGGATGCTGGGCATCTGAATTGGCCTGCCGTATGCGTTTCCCGATTTACCCTGATGGTCAGTGGAAAATTTTTATGGGATTGGACCGACCACCTTCAGGGATTGAGTCCATGAGACTGACTGAGATTTATCATAAAATCCTACTCGATTGTAGTCTGAGATAATGATTCAGGCTCCAACAGATAGTAGCGTGAGATATGGTGGGAGAAAGTCTTTCTAATTTCTTTGTCATAATGCTTAATTAATTTATATAACATGATATGGTGGGAGAAAGTCAAGCACCACGTTACTTAGTCTAGTCAAAAATCAAATTGAGTCTGGCAGTCAAAATTAAATCAAATTTGGATCAAGTTAAGCTGAACTTGGGTCAAGTCAAATTGGGTTCAAATCAAGTTGGTTTTCGATAGAAGACCTCAAATTAATCCTGTTTGAGTCACATCCAAGTTTGATTTGCTCAAATTGAAACTCTTATTCGGCTTGGCAATTGTTGAAACGTTGATTATTGAGGTATGCGGTTATTGAAGTATTGATTACTGAGAGAGATGTCTCTCGATAAGTAACAAAAGAGGTGTGTCTTTTGAAAATCAAGATCATCCTCTCGCTTTCTATTTAAGAGTAATTGATTGTAGCATCAAAATAAACAATTCATTTTATTTTCTACTCTCTGTGTACTATTTATTTTTAATCATTTTTCTCTGAGATTTGATTTGAACGTCGGAGAGGCTTTGCTAAGGCTCTTCTCTAAACTTTTTCTTGAGTCTTTATAAATCTTTCTGTGAAGATCTCCACACTCGATATTTGAAAGTCGACTTCTTTGAAGCCCAACTTCCTTGAAGTCTGACTTTCTTAAAGACCGTCTCCCTTGAAGCCCTACTGCAATGAAGACCAACTTCCTTGAAACCAGAGTACTTCTTCAAAACATGATTCAATCGGTATCCAACCAGCGGAAAGTAGTTAGTCATGATTATTTTGATGAGTCATCCTGTCTCTTAACGTACTGTCTTTTGATCATATCATAAGAAAGAGTACATGTCTTTTTCTTTTATTAATTATTTAAGGATGGATCGATGGAGCTTGAGCTTTCGGTCCTTAATTCATCAATAAGTTGAGAAAAGGTAGGTAGCTAGCTCACCGATCGAGAACAACAAGTACTAAATTAACATTCATCATCATTAATATTAGCTATACAGCTTAATAATTATCTTGCTCCTTTTCATCGTCAGATCAGTAGAACTTCTACTGAGAGTTAACTGCATGCATGTCCTCCATGCATATATAACTACTAGCTAATCAATTATCTGTTAGGTGAGCTTGCCACCTACTCGATCGTTGCAATGGCCAGTCATTGTTGTTCACGTGAAGGAAATTAAAAGCTATATATAGTATTAATTAATTGTTTAATTTGTCATATTAAATTATATTATATTGTACTCTTTTGCAAAAGGTGAAATCTACCACCTTAACAGTCCCACACGATCGATCCACGACCATTTGTGAGGAGGTGAAATGGTCATGATCAAACTTTTGCTTTTTTTTGCAAGTCTGTTCTATCATAATAACCAATTCAGCTATACTCCGGAGGACATATTATATTGCACCCGATCGATCGTTGCTGGTTTAATGCTACTTTAATTTGTTTAATTTGTTCTAGCTAGCTAGAGGCCGGCCTTGTAGTTTATAAATTAATATAATTATATATAAACGATCGATCGAGCGTACGTACATGGAAATTAAGCGATCGAAGAGCTGGAAATAAGAAATGGCAGCTAGTATATATATAGCTAGCAGTACTACTTCATGGTCGAATGCACCTAAATTAACTAAACCTATTCAATTCCATTTAATATTCATCACATGAGTTCACATTTTAAGGTTGGGCGATCCATGGACCTCCAACTGTATATATATATATATAGATCGATCTCATGTGTTCTTCAGGGGAAATTAATTAATTAATTAATGTCGATAAGTTAACTACGTACATTCAAGCTAGCGATGCCAGTACTGTTAATTGGCTGTACGTAGATCTAAGTTAATTAGTTTTCTAGCTAGTGGTTATGGATCTAGTACTCGTATTAGACGTACTACTTTCGCAAAAGCTTTGAAAAAACAAAGCTCGTCCGTGAAGTAGAAGATGATGATGAAGATGATGATGATGATGATGATGATGATGATGGAGGTAGCATGCATGGAGTTGTCGTAATTTGGTTGTTCATTGAAATAAATTAAAACAATAGTCGATATGTGAATAATTAATTAATTGTCATGGAGGTAAGAAAAACTTGTACTTTATTATGTTAATTGCATCTATCTATCTACAATCGAGTCATGTTTTCACCTCATGAATGCTGGTACATAGACTGGACCACATGGAGGGATTGGATTGCACCTTTTGTGGCAAGGTGTAGGAGACGTAGGAGTACCTATTTAATGTTAATTTGCTTCTACTTTTGTGAATTTATGTATTATTTCTTTAACATATATATGCTCGATTGATCGCATTGTCTAATGTTGCTTCGTCTAGTCGTAATTACTAATGCTTAGATTGTACTCAAAATTAACATCCATACCATCTGTCTGATAAATGGTAATATCATCATGACAGTGCTTAATTAATTAATCATCAATCAACATTAGTCTATATATGGTTTAGAAAATTTGATTCCTTCTAAACATTTTGGATGCATGTTTAGTAGAAGAAAAGTTTAGGGTTTGGATGTTTAGAAGAAGACAAGTTTAGGGTTTAGGATTTGGATGTTTATTAGAAGAAAGTTAGCTTGAAGAGTAAACTAATTAGTGTGATGAGATGAGAAACCTAATTGTCTCCCTATTGTTTATCTCTAGTGATTACACTTTGTGTGTCATACCCATAAATTTTGTGGAACATCTGACTAGCTAGGGTTCTTGAATTTTCATGATTAACAACAATTAAAACATGTTAATTAATATGATTAAGTATTATAGAATTGATTTCAAAAGGGATTAAAGTTAGATAGTCTAATTCCATTCAAGAGTGGTGATTTTTATAATGCTCATTTTTATTTTACCATGGTGTTCAATAGTGTTCATAGCTACAAACTTTAGTAACACTTTATATACCTACTAAGAATAAATGAAGGAGGCCCACTGAAATATTTAGCATGAACATCAAAAATGAAAAGGTGTGGTAAGAAATTTGTTAACCTAGATTTTTCAGGAAGGATAATTCATAAATCATAATAGACATGGATTGTGCCATGATTTTAATTGCACATAAATTGACAATATGTAGGATTGTATGCGAAAATGGTCTCGTACACTAGCTAAAGGGGAAGAAGTGAATAGAATGTTGGGATCATTGACGTCGCTAGAGGAGGTTGAATAGCGATTTATGATTTCAACCTCGTTCGTCTTCGTTGTACTTGTCTACAAAAAGTTAATATGTAACAGAAATTCAAATGAAATAATATAAACAAACACATTGCAACACAACAAATCAATTTATGTGATTTGGAACCTCTGATTCCTACTCCATAGCCTAGTCCTAGGATAATCCACTAGCTTTCTCCTTGTCAAAGACTTCTGAAGACAATGAAATCTCTTACAATACCTATATATTATTATACAAGCAACACAAACACAAAATAAAGATACAAATAGAATGAGGAATGTAAATGAAATGTGTTACAATAATGAAGTTTTACTTTTGATTGTTGTTGGTTGCTTTGGATTGCCTCTTGAGATCTAGAAATGCAACAACACTCTCCTCCAAAACCTTTAAGAATCAGCGATGAAAACTTCCTCAACATTATTCTGTTATTGTCTTCAGGTTATGACTGAGTTTCACCTATCAGTCGATTGTTCATCACCATCAATTGATTGCTCCATTGAATTCAACAATTGCATCTGTAGACTGACTCTTATCAACTCTAATTTGACTATGAATAGTCAATTTTTTTTATTCATCAGTCAATTGATGCACAGTTGATTTAGAAACTTTTTGTTCGCTACAACAGTGACATCAACCACTATTATTATTGACCAATCGACTGCATCAGTTGAGTTCCTAATTTATCCTAAAGTTTTTTTGTTCACTGTAATAGTGTCAATAGTTGACTATTATTATTTATCAATCGATTGATGTCTATCATTAAGTTGTTCAGCCGAGTTCTAAACATTTTGTTTCCCACTATAATATTATCGGTCGACTATTACTGTTCATCAATCGGCTGTTGCTACAACAAAAATATTGTTCATAGTCAAAATACTGTTCACAGATGACTGATATAAGTTAACTGATATACTATTTATAGTGTTGAAAATATTACTTACACCGAATATGCTTATACTAAAAGACCCTCATGTCTCCATAACTTTCTCGTATGATTAATACTGGTTAACCACAACTTATTCGGGCCTCATCTTTGTCTAGTATCCAATTAACTTCAATTTACTAGGACTTTATCCGTCTAGTATTCGATTAACCATGACTTGTTAGGACTTTTTGTCTCATGTTGAACATTCAATCAATCTTGGCCAACCAAAACTTCACCATTGTCAAATATTTGATTCTCCTTCACTTGTTTGAACTTCTCTTTTCACGACTAACATCTGATCCTCCATGACTTGTTTGGACTTCCACCATTACCAAGTGTTTGTTCAATCTTAACCTACTTGGACTTCACCTTTGTTAAGTGTTCAATCTTCCATGATCCACTTAGACTTTTTCATTGTCAAGCATCCGGTCAACTTTAACCTACTTGATTTTATGCTCAAATATCGACATCCACATTAATTTTGATCAACCAGACTCAAGATCAATTACACCAACAATTATTCTCTAATAAACTCTCTTTCTATTTGTTGTCTTACTCTTGAACATATTGATCGAATATCAATACTCAATTGGAATCAATTTGAACTTTATCAACCTTGATGAGAGGTCAATTGCACCAACATAAAAGGAATCCTAAAAATAAATTTAAGACAAATAAAGTGGTTGTACCAAGTTTATGATCACAAACACTCTCACAACATTTATATCTCTAGGTCTTTATTTAACTTCATCGATGTTAACCTCTCCCTCGAGTCCAACTTGTGTCATGTCTCCGATTCATGGAATGCGCCAAGTTCCATAAGTTTGTTCCACGTGTAAGGTTTCTAAACCATGAGAATCCAAAACATTCAAATAATTTTAAAACAGGATCTATATATATATTATTGATGTGTATAGCAATTGAATAAAACGAAAGAGATGATCAAAACAATATACATTTAAAGAATAAAGAATATTTTTGTGCAACCTAATTAATAAGCTTAAAACTTTCTAAGAGCTTTAATTTGTTCCGGCCAATACACCATGGATGATCAAGTCACTAGTTCACGAATTACTAACATGCACACTCCTAGAAGATAGCGGTTGAAAAAGACGAAGAGACCTGAAAAACACTCATAAAGAGAGTTAGAATGGTGCCGGGATAATGGATCCTGACACGCCACTCCGATGCTCAAGTTAAGATTTTGTGTGAGGAAGAAGTTTAATGACATAAAAAATTTAGAGTTTATCTGTGCATACCTGTACCTGTAGGTATGAGCAACCTTTTATAGAGTTGATCTCCGAAATATTAGCGTCCGTTTAGGAAATATTGCGAAATACTCGTTCTAATTTTTTAGAAAGATTATGAAATATTCGTTTAAGAAATATTTCAAGATATTTTCTTTATTTTTCTAGTGAAACGGTCTTAGAGTTCTCTAATTTTAAAAATAAGTCAACTTTATAACTTTATTCTGCATGACAAGTGGGAGTAATATATTTCCACCGTATCAAGCTTTTATAAGTGTTGCTCTAATGGACACATTTTGTTTCCCTCTAGTTGACTATAGTAGACTCTATTTAACTTCTAATGCAAATGTCATCATTGAGCCACCAACAACTATGTCAGTAATTAATTGGAAATCTAGCCTAAGTGTATGATTGCTTAAATTGAAAGAACAATAGATCAATCAAGCTAGTTTTGTTCGCCCCCGAGGTATAACTGAGTTGGTAACGATGGAGCAGAGTTGCAGAAGTGGACAAGGATTCGAATCTCGACGAAGCCGCCTCCTCACGGATGATCGTGGGGTCGACCGTGTGGGACCGTTTGGGTGGCGGATTTCATCTTTTTGCCGAAGAGCTAGTTTTGTTCACTAAATTACCATTGAGTTGACTAAATCTTATTAGGGATCCCTCCTATATTAGGTGCACCAATGCAAAGTCCCAAAACTATGATAAGTTGCAAATTATACGACTTAGGACTTGTTGTCCCTTAGTCAAAGGCTTAAACTAATCCACTAGGTAGGTTATGTTACTTAATTAAATACATCATCCCCGATGATATATATATGCTAAAAAAAAAGTGTATGATCATAATCTCTCATAACTTTCAAATCTCTGAAATCTTTAACCTCATTGGTGTTCCTCTCCCCTTGAGTCCAACTCGTATCATGCCTCTGATTCATGAAATGCACCAAGTCCCCTGAGTTTGATCCCGTGATATATCACCCTCCTCGTACATGAGCCATCTCACTTCATGCCACCCTAGAGACATCTCACTTTAGGCCTTTGATCCATTGGATTCACTGAGCTCATCCCGAGCCTATAGATCAATGATTAAGCACAAACTAACTCAACCATGTTAAGCCACCAAACTCCACAAACTTCATGTACTATTTTTACAATTTTCACAAAACCAATGGATACACATTCATTAGTTAGTTTTCCACCCCTAAAATGCCCCAACAAAACAAGGGTAGTAGAAACAAAACTTGTGTTTCACAAGAAGTTATCTATGCTTTAGTCAAGTGATGGTAGTGTACACAAAGACAATATATCTTTACTCATGGTTAGGGATGCAAATGAATTTAATGATTTTAAATATATTAAATATTTTTATTAAATATTTTTCGAGCTGGCTTGAAAAGCTCACGAACAAATCTAATTAGTTTGCGCCTCTAATTGTGGTCCATCAAACTAAATTTAAAGCATGAGTTGCCATACCAAACTCTCATAACTCATCATCATAAACCGCGCGCGCACACAAATATATATATATATATATATAACCAATAATTTGAAATGCTCCAAGTATACTTTGATAACCAATAATTTAACCAACAATTGATATGAATCCATTTAAGCACTTTGATACCACAAATTATGCAAATGTTTAACTAAATTTCTTTTTCTTCTAATAATAGTTAATTAATATATTGTGAAATAGTAGGTAGGTATTTATTGGTCTCACTGTCTCTCGACAATGGCGGCTCGAAGTGGGTCCTTCATGACGACCGTGAAAGCGAAGGTCTCGGCGGTGGTGGGCGGGAGCTCGCCGGGCACCGGAAGCCACCGGAACTCCCTCACCATCCTGGCGAGCATGAGGTGGATGTGGAGGACGCCCAGGGTGGCGGCGGGGCAGATGCGGCGGCCGGCGCCGAAGGGCATCATGCGGATGCCGCGGGTGCCGGTGACGTCAGTGTCCCAGCCGTCGCCCCCCTGCAGGAACCGCTCCGGCCGCCACTCGCCGGGGTCGGCCCACTTGGACGGGTCCTCCGTCACCCACGCCGTGTAGAACTCCACGCTGGCGTCCGCCGGGATGCGGTACCCGCCCAGCTCCGTCTCCTCCGTCGCCGCGTGCGACAGCACGAAGTGGCTCGGCGGATGCCGCCGCATCGTCTCCTTCACCACCGCCTGCATTTCAAATAATAATATTTAATTAATTATTTTTATTTATTTATTTTATTCTTAATTCTTATTTTTTAAAAAAGACCTTTATTTTTTATTTTAAAAGGAGAAAATTATTCATAGTAGAAGGAGTAAAATGCATGGTTACTAAAATATAAGGGGCCAACTTAAACTATAGACTTCTGGGGATGCAAGTTAAATTATTTGAAAAGTAGGGGTCATAGTGAATTTATATAGAGATTTTGATGCGGTTCAATTTGGTTCGGTTTAAAAAAAAAAACCGATCGGTCAGGTGGTTCATTCAGCGCCGACATTTTTTGCGTACCTGGAGGTAGGTCATGGCCTCGACGTCGGCTTCGGTTATCTTGCGCCGCTTGTCGGCGCCGACCACCGCGACGATCTCGTCGTAGAGCCGCTGCTGCGCCGCCTGGTCGAGCACCAGGTGGAGCATCGCCCACTCCAACATTGTGGCGCTCGTGTCGGTGCCGGCGCTCATCACCTCCGAGCAGAGCGTGACTAGCTCCTCCTCCCCGAGCCGCCCCTTCCCGGCCAACTCCATCCCCAGCAGCGAGTCCACGTACGCCTCCCCTGCCTCGCTCACCATCTCCCACTCCCCTTCCCCCTGCTTCTTCCCTCCGGCCTCCACGAACGCCCTCCGCGCCCTCACCAGCGGCGCCAGGCACTCCATCTGCCGCTTCCGTAGCTTCCTCGCCTCCCCCAGCTGCCCGCGGAAGAAGGGCGTGAACACCGGCAGGAAGTCTGGCAGCTTTGGCGTCGTCATCATCATCACCTTGTCAAGGAGCAATGCAGGGTATTAGCGAAGTGGTCTCTATCTGTTTGTTAGAATGTGTGAGTGAACTGACCTCCTTGAGCACCTCCTCGACGAGGCGGACGTGCTCCTCGGGGACGCGCGCGCCGAAGCAGATGCAGACGAGGATGCTGCAGACGGTGAGGCGGCAGTTGGCCATGAACTGCACCGCGCCGGAGGCCGCAAACTCGGCGCGGAGGCGGGCGAGGTGGTTGGCCATGGCCCAGTCCCGGATCCACCCGAACTGCTTCACCCGCGTGGGCGTCACGATCTCCGTCACGAAGTTGCGGCGCAGGGTGCGCCAGAGCGGGCCGTACGTCGCGGAGTTGACGGTGCACTTGCCGGCGCTGAAGAGGAGGCGGGTGGGCGAGTCGGCGGGGCGGCTGGCGAAGAGCGGGCCCTTCTGGACCAGCGCCTCGTGGATGAGGTCGGCGGAGGTGACGATGATGAGCGTGCGCTGCCCCATGCGCATGGTGAAGATGGGGCCGTACTTGAGCCTGAGGTCGCGGGCGACGTACATGAAGGGCCGCCGCTGCAGGATGACCTGGAAGAGGTTTCCGACCACGGGCCACCCAGGAGGCCCGGGCGGCAGACCCTCCGGGATGCGAGAGCAGCGCCGCCACCACGCGGCGGCCAGCACGGCGGCTGCAACGACGTACAACAAGTTGACGAAGTCCATGTGTTTGTAGTAATGCCGCAACGAAGCAGAGTGCTTTTGATCACAATGTTGTGTGTGTGTGTGAAGAAGAGGAAGGAGGGAGGGTGTGGTTTTAAGGGAGAGAGGGGGTTGGAGGGGAAGACGCAGAGGACGAAGAAATGAATGCGAATATTAATGGAGGGAGAGAGGGGGTTGGAGATCACAGGTCGGAGTTTGTGGCTCTGCTATAAAATGCTCTGGAGTCTGGACCAGAGACGTGACAAATCTTGCTGGTAAATTTAGGTCAAGTTTCACAAATTAGCTCCTTTGGATAAAGCACTGATGTTGTAGTTACACATTGAATGGATGTTTGGTCATATCTGAGAATCCATTTTTGATGAAAGGACTTACTTTTAATATTTTATTTTTTTTATAATTAACATATCCATACTCTCACATATGAATTATGTACTTATGCTAATGTTTAGATAATTAAGTATGAGAAAATTTTGTTATTTAGATGGAGTGAGAGAAGGTTCATTAACATAAAGAGAAAGAAAAAGAAAGAAAATAAAAAAGAGGGGAAGTAAAATATTTATGTTCTCCTTATTTGGAAAGGATGAAAGGTTCATTAACATAACATATTAAATATATAAAATTATAAAAATACTTTCACTTCTTTAAAAAAAATAATGTATGTAGAAGACAGATGAGAAATTATAAAATTTTATCAATATTACATATAAAAGTTAAAATACAGAAGGTCCTAAAATAGACAACATATGTTTTTTGAATAAGTCTCTATCATTTAAGGAGGAGAAGAAGAAGATTAGGATTATATGTTTCTGTCCTCTTAAATTTTGCCCTCGAAAAGATTTACAACGAGGGTTGATGTCGACGCCGACATCGTGGAGTGTAAGCAATTGGATACTGGACGGTGACAGCGCGTATTGTGTGAGGAGCGACAATGCAAAAATGAGATATTTAAATAGATGAGTTAATTTAGAAATTAATATTTTAAAATAAGGATAAAATTGGAATACAATATTTTTGAGTTTCCCTTCCCTTTCCTTACATCCCAAATTGAAGTGTAAGAAATTTTAACGATTACATGGAAAGATAAAACTCTTCTCTCCCCTTCTCCTCTTTAACTCACTTTATCCCAAACAAGAGTCAAAATTCATCCCCTTATTTATCCTCCCCTCCACTTCCCTCACTTCTTCTCAAATAAAGTGTTAATTTTGATGATAGACAATTTCTTGCTCATTCTGATTCATCCATCAAATAAATTCAAAAACGCAAGCGATAATTAGTCAATGTTTAATAGTTTTGTAGGGTTATTGTCAGTAAGTTAGTACAATGGACTTGTTGATCTAGTATTTATGGGACATGAAATCCACTTGTTTGCTATTGAGTTTCCATCACCAACCTTTGCTTCATTAGGAGTACGACAGGTCAAAAGAGGAAGACAAGTCAAAGAACAAAGAAGAGCTCCTTGGAGAAAAGGACAAGAGGATACAAAAATTGCTTGTAGTAGGCAATTGGCCTAACATGTCCAAATCTACTAGACATATCTAGAAATTATCAAATAAATTTCTGAGAGACATGTTAGGTTCTTATGGGAATCATTCTTTACCATATGACATTAATCAAAGATATCTTTTCTCTTATGGGCAAACCCTATCTAGTATACGGTCAAACGGGTCATTTGCGCGAACAAATACACTCGTGGTGATGACATAAAATACATTGTGTGTGCAACTTTGTAATACATTGAAAGAGGGATTCTATACATGTTTATGTTGTTCATGTTCATAGTGTGTCAATTTCTTGTAAAAAGATCAAACACTTCATGGGGATAGACCGGTATCTCGGTACGCCATCTAGAGAACCTTTGAATGGAAATTTTGCCCTAACGAATTCCTCGATGCACAAATGCAAGAGGTTATAGATCTCAAGAAGGACAATCGTCGTATAGACGAGTAGTATGTGGAAATTCGATAAGTTGGTGGGATTCTTCTACCCTTTAATAGGATCGCAATCGCCAGCAAGGTTGCATGTGCAATTGGCTAGATTTTCTATCAAAATTTATGAAGATGCTATGGATAGGACAATGACATCTATAAGTCAAAAAAAGATACCTTGGTAGGAACATATGACAATGTCGGATCGATGCTAGAGTGAGGCGAATCGCCGATAGATTTACGACTAGGGACAATTCGAAAGGCTTCATATAAATGACACCAACAAGGATGGATTCTTTTGGTTATGCATAGACTACAAACAATTAAATGTGATGAACATCTAGAACAAATATCTCTAGGCACTAGTGAAAGATATAGTTGAGATTTCAGAACTATCTATTTTGATTGTGATTTATTCCATCCCTATTTCAACATCATACACGAGAGACTTCAGTTTCTATCACATGAATAAACATAAAAAATTGTTTCAAGTTGATCTATAGAATAGTCACTGTAGATGGACAGATAGCATGGAATGAAATGTTGAACACAATCCTCAAAATTTCCAAGTCTTCGACATTAAAACTACACATCATTCAGGCATTCAATTCTGCTGCTGTCCAGTGGTGGAGATTGTAAGAGTGAAATAAATAGGCAATAAACATTGGGACCGTAATATGTCAGAACGCACACACCAATCACATCAGAGAAATAGCATATACAGTTTGACGATCTAACTTAAAAATCAAAGAGATGGCAGAGGCAGGAAAGTCACCTTTGTGGTTTGGAGGTGAGCTTCTGGAAGCCTGCAGAACGGAACGGATATAGGGCTTAATTCTTCACATACTTTTCTACATAAGCCTGCAGAACACAAGAAAAGCCAATTTAACTTTGATGAACGGGGGAAATTGATGATGAGTGCGACAGTGCTACTACTTGCCTGCACAAGTTTGCTCAGTTTAGGCTTAGAGTGGACCAAATATGTATCAATTTTCTCTTGTGTCTGAGGCACATTGAGGCCTTGTGTTGAACCAGTCACTTTGTCTACTGCTTTCTTGACTATTGTCTTGTGAGCTTCTCGGCTCAATTGACCTTCCTTCCATGCAGGCTTCAATAGATCCTTCACAAACTCCACTAGAGCGTATTTAAACATCTTGTTTCCTTTTCCATCCTTGCTTTGTTTGTTATCTCCATCACCAGCATCTGCATCTGCATCCTCCAAATGAGCTTTATCATCGCTCTGCCCTTCTTCAGTTCCTGTTGCATTTCTTTTGGTAGGATTACCCAGC
This sequence comes from Curcuma longa, assembly GCF_044706935.1. Taxonomy (NCBI): domain Eukaryota; kingdom Viridiplantae; phylum Streptophyta; class Magnoliopsida; order Zingiberales; family Zingiberaceae; genus Curcuma; species Curcuma longa. The sequence continues at coordinate 5,325,404 of NC_133874.1, forward strand.
CCAATCTGCTCGATATCATAGTTTTGGTGCCTACCAACATGGTCTGTATCAGACGCATGGCTCTCCATTTTAGGATCACCAAGGTTAGTGTTCTCAGGCTTAACAGGTAGTAAACTACCAGAAATGGGTTCATCCTGTTTAGGTTGAATTGGCAGTGGCGCGATGGCAGTTGCAGGCAGCACAACAGAACTTGAGCTCGAATGTTGTGGCAGTGACACACCGAAAGTACCAACATTTAGAGGGGCATTTCCGAAGAACCGTGCTAAAGATGCTGAAAGGTCAGTAATTCGTGCTGCCTGCTCACTAGTTTCTACTTTGTGAGAGAGGACTGGAGAAGAACCAATTAGAGGCTGTTCCATTTCAGATACATCAGCACCTGAGTGTGGTCCCTTCCCTGGCAACTTTTGTGAGCTTGTCTGATCATCATCTGAGTTTAAGATGTTACCTGATGGAGACTCGATAGAAGGATCTTGCTTTACAGTAGCAAATGTGTGGGGATTCTCTCGAGTATGGCAATTCATCGGCAGAGCGAGGTTCTGGTGGCCCTGGGTAGGAAAACCAATGTTGGCAGTGCTCGGACCATTAAGAGGCAAACTAGTTGCATGAATATGAGCATTTGAATGCAGGTTAGGCAGGCTAAAACTCTGTTCATCAACTGAAGCCACAGAGTTAATCTCTGCTTTTCCTGCAGCATGATCGGAGATTGCATTCCCACCTTCCTTGGGTAACATATCATTACTGCTAGCATTTTTGGCTTGCTCATGCTGCCCAGAGACTCCATGTAACTGTATTTGAGAATCTGGTTTTCCTGATAACGTTTGAGAGTCTCCATCTTTAGTGTTGTGTGGTTGCTCATGCATGCTTTTGTTTAGAATTTCCCCCCTCTATGGATTGGGAGGAAGCAGACCCACCACCATCAGTACCACAATTCCAGTGAGAGGGTGTTCTTGTATCCAGTGAGAGGGTGTACCACAATCCCCTCGATATTTTGGGAGGATTGACGAAGTATGATGCTGCTTTTGACAAACTATCACCAGTGACCTGGTCATAATCCCATCTTCGAGCATGCGGCTTAGCTTCCATAATATCAGCCTGATGAGAAAACCTGCATGTTCGGCCACGGCTACAATGCCCCTCAGCAAAAAACTTGCATGGTGTGTCATTTACTCTGCGAGGATCAGTGCCCTCACTAGGTGCATCTATACCCCTTCTACTACTTTGATATTGTCCCTGGTTTCGTCCTTCAAACTCCATCCACTGCGAGAAGAAGGCTCATGATGAAGATATCGGCAAGATGAACCTCTATGGCATCTGCCTTTGGTAAAATCAAAACACAGTTCAGTGGACCTGTTATCTCCATGTAGCTCAGGTCTCTCCCTCTCTTCGTCATAGCGACTCCTTTGCCTATGATCCCTCCCTCCAGCACAACTTCCCCTTTCAAGATTAATTTCTCTTGAATGTGCCTTATACCTCTCAAACTGTGCGCGGTCACCATTATCATGAAGGAACCTGCATTGACTGCCTCTCCTACAATGACCAGCTGCAAAATCTCTACAAGGTTGAGCCTGCCCTCCCAATCTAATTCCTCTGCCAGACAATCTTTCAGACCCACTCCTTCGGTAGAAAGGGCTGCTGCGTCTGCGGTTGCGACTGTTGCTTCGACTCCTGCTACGGCTCCTACTCCTACTCCTACTCCAACTCCTGCTCCTGCTCCTGTTATACATGTTTATATACCGTAAATGACATTTTAACCAGATAAGTAATGCCATAGACAAATAAGCAGTTTATATCCAAAGGCGAAATAACTTGCATTAAAAGATAGAAATGTTTAAGAAGCCAACAGTAAGCACCTGCCTGACCTCCTTCCACCATTAGGAGAGACATTATGACTATGGCGCCTCCATTCAGTGAAACCAGCGGGTATGACTGAACTGTGTTCCTTGCTCGATGCTAAATCCCGGCCACCCATCACTCTACTGACTTCCACATCTTTTAGTGTTAAGCTTTCAGAATCTCGTTTCTTGTATGGGTATTTTGCTTCATCTTGTTCCATGTCAACCCAATTCAGAGGTTCACTCAGAGGTGCCCAACCTTCAGAAGGTCTCATATTTTCATCTTCCTGAGAAAAATCCCTTCTTAAAGTATTATCACTTTTCATATGAGATTGTGGAGGAAATTGTTCATTGACATGATTTACAGAACTCAGATCTGATTTCCATTCCGGTCTCTTAGAAATGTCTTCTGTTTTTAAGAACTCATTATATTTTTCAGTTTCACCTGAAAAGTCAGGATTTGTTATCACATCCCATTTGGATATCCGCCGTTTTCCATTTTCAGTCATTTTACTAACATAGAAGGAACCTGCATTTTATATTTCCAAATTGTTCACTGGTAAGCAACTGAGATGAAGGAACTGCAGGGATAGTTCTGTTAAAGCAACAAAAATCCATTAGATCTACCCAGAGTAACTTAATGATTCAAAGCAATCAATAGAACAGTTCTCTAGGCAAATTAATATGAGAGAAAAATGACAATCAAATTTCCTTAAATCAGGTTGGAGTCTGAAGCAACACTTGTTACACCGTGTACTTGCAGAATAGCAGAAAGTGAAGATCTACTGATTAAGGAATCACGGAAGCAATTATGACTTAGTAGAACGCCAATAAAATGAATTAGTAGCCAAGGATTGATTCTGTTCAAGGATACCAAAGGAAACAAAAGAAAACATTTAGTATGAGTGATGATAAATGAACTAAAAGCTCTTCCCGTCTTAGTCAACGCAAAAATAACAAACATCTTGGCAAGAATTTTTCGTTACTTGGAATAGCTACCCAATGACTACATTTTAAGGAATTTATAAGAGTTAGAAACTTAGCTTACTTTTAAGCTTCAGATTCCAGGTCTCAGCATTTGCCTACTGAAAATTTTACAGTATATAAAAGTTACAACCTTTTTCTCTTTCCCCACATTCAGAACTACAAGCCTAAGGCAATGAGCTAATAATGTATACACTCCTAGGTACAATCATGCGACATCACGACAGTATTTATGACCTAAGTGATACTGCAACAACAGGCCAAATTATATATTCGTCTATTTGTTTATTGTTCTGGCAAAAATCAGTAAGTTGGAAAATAAAATACTTCAATTTTTCTCCACATATCTAACAAGAAAGCATAGGTTGCTGTAAATCAATTTCCAGCAACACATTCTAGCATCATAAATTATAAATCTTCTTATCCCTGGAGGAGCAAACCCTTGGGGAATAAAATCTCTCCCACCTGAAAAGACCGCTTGGTCACTGTGATTTACTCCCTTCAAATCGCTATGGGGCCGACATTGAGGGGTGCCCAAGGTTGTTCCCCTACGATAAATTACAAAGTAGGCCATACAAAATGATTTCTTGTCATTTCATTTGGTTGTCAAAGATTATTAATTCAAAGAAGAAATTATGCTCTTCCTATGCTTTAACTTTCTCTAGGCTACTGCTTCTAAATAGTTTCATCAACTATGAGGATCAGAAGTGCCATACTGAACAGTGTAAGAATCTTAAGCATCTCATACAAATTCTTCATATTGATATTTTCATAATCAGCTAAAAACACTCTAACTCAAAATTTGGATATTGCCAATGGATATTAAATTTTGGGATCTAGGAGCCATTCATCAAGGACAAATAGGTCAGAAACTGTTTGCAGAAAATTTTCCACTAGCACTTTTTGGGAAGTGGCAATTGTTCAGCAAAATGGCTCAATTTCTTCAATTTGGTGGAAATTTTATAAGTTTAAATACAAATAAAAACAATGAAGATGCCACAAACTTAGATTGTTTAGCAAGCCAGCACAAACCAAAATGACATTAAATTCCTAGTTGAACCACCACAAAATTCAGCAATGTTCATAACAAAACAATCATAACATCCACTAAGTAATAAGATATGGAAAACCTTAAACCCCATAAAATACATAGCAATCAAAATTTACAAGCCACTACCACGGAGGTTCAATCTTTTCCTGAATTTTCAACTAAAGAACTACCAAAAGGCACTCTAGATGTCCAACCATGGCAACAACAGAGATTACTGTATTCCATAAACCACAGATAAGTGCAACGAAATCAAAAATAGTTAATGTAAGCCATTCATGTACCCAATGCATTCGTCCATCTTTTGGGAGTTCAATACTAATTTTGGAAAGTTGCTTCTTCATTTACCCCAACTCTGTAGCAACAAACAATCATCCAAAAGCATCAGAAAGGATTGACATTCGTAGAATGAACATTACCTAATGTGTTTTCACTCCTAGTGTCTGCGGTATAGTTAATTCCTTTCCTGGTAAGGCATGGAAGGAGTATCACAATTCCCATTTCTCATCTGGTCGCCTAGATAAGGCTCTACGGGGATATATCACAACTCAATCATCTAACTACTTGACCTAAAGAAGCTCACACATCGCTAATATTGTATAGCCCATACTGCATCTGCACCTCACATGCTGCTAATATCATAGCTTATACATGGAGTCAGCACCAAACACCCTGTTTATTGCCCTTCCAGTAAATCAAGTTACCTCCCCCAGAATGCAATAACATGATATGAAGCACCTATTTGTAGAAAAATCCAGATCAATCTGCAACATAGTACCCAGCATTCTTTAAGTATCAAAAGATTTTCAAGGTCTCTTTCCAACGACATAAATCTCCGAAAGATACTGATCACACTAACTACAAATAAGATGTAAACTCTAAATGTAAGACACTCAATTTCTCCCTAATCTTTTATACTTCCAAGATCAATTAGTGACTCCTCTATTTTGTTACTAAAATGGAATTAGAATCCATATTAAGTGTCAATTTATTTAGTCACTTGAACGTTAATATCCTGAGCATATCAAATATATACTTTTGCTGAGGGATATAATACCTTCCCTTAGGTCACCCAAGACTGTAGTTTCAAAATGTTGTTGGAGATCCTTTTCACTTGTGTGATTCCACATATAATTGAGAGATGGGAAGGAATATTGAGTTATTTATCATGCTTTTATTCATGACATATTGAAGAAGAGCAAACTTAAAAATTTCCAAACAAAATCCTCAAGATTGCTTCTGTCAATATGGTGAATTTTTTAGCTTGTACATTAGGAGAGTCTCCCCCTAAGCAACAAACCCTAGAGGTTTTCATATAATCACCACAATAAGATTGTCATGAAGGAAAGCATTTTTGATGTCAAGCTGATAAACAAGCCAATTGTCGAGAGAAAGAGACATACTGAAATGACCTTGGCCACAAGAGAAATCGTGCCAAAATAGTTTACACCATAAATCTTAAACTAAAACTTTTAATCAGCTTTTAAAAGGTCATCAGCATTATTAGGTGCGCATTTAACAATAAAATCTCACTTGTAATGATCTCTAGACTACCTTAGAGAGTTTAAGGATTAGAGTGGCAAGCATTCATCTCTTCGATCATTGTATGCTGCCAATATGGAACATGCTGTTTGAAAATAAGGATCAGTAAAAGTTTTGAGAATAATAATTCAATAATAGTTGCAAAATACATGGACCAAAGGGCAGACTTGACATGACTAGGACCTATACAACAAAGTGAACCAAAACAATAAGTGATTGAACTCGTGTGATAGAAATTCTTCCACGGAGATCAATTTTTTTCCCCACAAAAATCATGTAGGCAAATTTGTCCCTGATGGTTAGGCAAGAAAAGGAATAGAATATGATACTATTCACAAGACAGAGAGAAGGGAAAAGAGAATCTAGCTTTCGTACCATATTATTTGGGGGAATTATCCAATTAATTATTCAGTAGCCCTATGCACCTATGTATATGTTATTGCATATGCAAAATATTATATAAACATCCCTAATATTACAAGTATACACAATATAAAATGATACTTATCAAAAATAATTCACCATATTAAGATCACGTTGAGAATCAACTTGACAAGCTGCGGCAAGGACAAAAGAGAAAAGAAACGAGTTGCAGGTCAAACTCAATAGCCACCAGCATACAGAATTGAAGCTCTAGCCAAGCAAATCAATTTATCTGGATGCATAAGACAAGGAAAGATTCCACAAAAGTGCCTTGCAATGACTTGCAGAACTTGTTTTCTGCCACACCTTGTAATCAAAAAGGTACAGAGCAAAACAAAGCAGAGTTCACTTTAACTTTTTAAACATTTGGCATATATATATTACCGATCAAATCAATTTACAGTCAGCTGTTTGATCAACACGAATATAAAATCATGATTACAACAACATTTGTCCTTAAAGAAATCCTAGTGCTACAAAAGGTCCAAATAAGGAAGATCCAAGATCAGACAACTTGGAGTCAGGAATGGGCACGAGCTGATCATTCTTACTCTAGCAGCCTCCCCTGCTGCTACAGAAAATTGTTTCCTGATCTTTAGGTCACCAACAAGAATGAGGTTGAAACTAGGTTTTTCTCTTCCAAGCTTCCTTTAGTATGCAAGTAAACATATAGTGTTTATGCATTACTTCTTTAGATCTTTGCTAGCTAGAAAATCCTTCTCTACAATCCAAAATGCAAGGATCACTGCTTTCTGCACACTCAAGTAATCCTGCAAAGGAGAAAAGACAACTCCATCAGCCCTCGAGACATCCTGGTAAAACGAAATCACCTTATCCTCCTTCGCAGGCATCAAACCAACTATTTATTTCCCCGAGTATATCAGATACTACATAAATCTTATATAACCAAAATGCGATGTTTTAATAGCATATCCCCTATGTATTCTTAGTACAGGAAGTATATGTTCTACAATAATACCATACTCTAACCATTAATTTTAAACAAAATTTTCAGATTTGCATGTCTGTAATATTGCATAAATTAAGGAGAGATTCCCCAAAAGGAGGGTGCCACCGTTAACCAACCACGGGAAAAAAAGGAAAGCAGCATCAGCGAATGGTGATCCTATGCCAGTTGCTAATTACATGTCCAGCACGGCATACCTACCCCACCCAGAAGAGAAAATGACAAAACAATCATTTACATGATGTATTAAAGAAAAAAGTGTGTTTTAATTAGTCAAACATAAAATCACTGGTTTGACAAGGACTAAACCTAGAGTTCTCTTGTGATCCCATATATAAACACAAAAACAAAAAACCAAAAGTACTTCAACAAATCAACAGTATCTTTCATTACATCCAAGAGGAATCTTATGTATCAAAAAATGTCATATCCATGAAAACAAAGGATGTGTTTATCTGAAGAATTTGAGGGACCAGGCTCTAATTACTCATATCAAATTATGAAACAATGGAACTAGATGGGCAGAATAATGAAAGTGTTTAGGGGCACATTGGAAATCAAAGAGTAAATTGATCCATTATCTTATGAAAGTCAAAGGTGCATCTACTTTGCTAGTTTGTCTCACACAGGTTAGTCAATTAATGAGTCAAGCAACTCCAACTGAGCAGTTATACTAGAAAATGTGTTAGAAAGAACCAACCTTATAAGTGACCTATCATCTTCTACATCTATTTCTTTGACTGTTGCTTAGCAAGAAATGTAACTCAAAAGGAAGAGATACAGTAAAAATTTGTATTTCATGAAAAGAAAATATTGGAATGGAAAAAAGGTAAGTGAATCCAGTCATGTTGTAAATTCAAAGGTGGGTAATGTTTTACATGAGAATCATAGCAAATAACATAACCTAATGTCTTGAGAAACTTTCACAAAACCTAGAATTCATCCATAAGAAAAAGTTAGAACTGATCAGAAAATGATTAAGATGCTAACTGACTATCATGGTATAGAACTAAACCAGGACACTTCCAATGAACCATACATCAACATGTCTTTTTTTGTCAGATCTATTCCTCTACATTGTCAGTTTAAAAAGTAAAAATGAACCCTCATTGGAATTCAGAAAATAAGCAAAGATGACCTCTCATTCTTTCGTTTCGCATTATTGTGGTGTATATAACAAGGGTTAGAAATATCATCCATTCTGTAAGATGGCAGCATAATATGGAAAAAAACCAAACAGGGCAACTACAATAGCAGGATGACCATATGGAGATGGATCAGTCTCCTTGAGCTATTTAAACAGCCCATTGAAGACAATGGTGTACGTGTTCAATCCACTGGCATGCTCTTTAAGTAGCCAAACCAATGGCTCAGGAAAATGAGCTGGTTGATAGCCTCAAGGAGATACTCAACAGTGCATGTCACCTTGATCTGCTAGAAATTTTGATGGTGTTTCATCAAGAAGACTATGGAGGGCACTAAACCAACACATCAACAATTTAGATGAATATGAAGAGAACATGGGAGAATGATATCACATCCACTTCACAAGATCCGCCTCCTCAAAGAAACCGCAAGGATGCTAGCACAAGTGGTTTCCATATCAGCAGACAAGATCCCAAAAAATCTACTATCATCATTGTCAAAATTGATCAATACAAATGTGAGTCGGCTGAGTTGGATCATTATAGCAAGGTCAGACTGATCTTTCCTATGAAATTGATTGTCTCATAAAGATTGACAGAAAAGTTTAAGAGCTAGAGGTTCAAACAAATTGTTAAGAAATTATTAAGGCTACACTAGAAAATAGAAGAAATCAATTGAAATTTTATCAAACTGAGGAATCAATTGAAATTTAGTCAAATTAGGTTAATTTAGTACAACTCAGCTAATCTAGCCAATTTTTTCGTTGACAGCGACATGAGTTCCAGTTAACACACAAAAGAGGGGAGACAGTTTTTGCAGCTCACTTGAATTACAGCATAAATAGTTTAGCCTCATCGCTTTTCAAGACTTGTCATGAGACTGATCATTCAACCACACTGTTGTGCCACCAGCTAAACCAAGCACCTCACACATCTTTGTCACTCAATATCAAATCGAGAGAGGTTATTGTCTATTGAGAGCAAATATAGTACCTTTCTGATCAACAGTAATCTCAAAACCCCCTTCATATATATCAACTATGTATTATCACTAAATAACTTTATATTATTAAATATGACATTATAATTTATTTTAATATATTATAACAATAACTTAATATTATTAACCTAACAAAACCGACGATAAGTTAATGACCATAATAATAATTGATATTATTGATATCGCTATAACAAAATTTAACCTTATTAACTTTATTGTTTATTATCTATGAGTTATTAATAATTTCGTATTTAACATAATATATATCCTTATCATGATTGAACATCATTTGTTATCACACCATATACATGTAATTATTTTATTTTTCTCTAATTTAATTTTTTATTAACAGATTGAATTTCATCAATCCTAATGATCTGATACAATTAATACTCAATTTCATGACTATTCTACTCTGATACCGCTGCAATTTTTAACAACCACAAATGCAGTTGCCAAAGGATTTGATAATTGAATTGGTCATCTTTTTTCCTCAAGCTCTTTTTATTAGAACACTCTATCTATGATGCTTCCCTTTGCTATTTATCCACACCCAACTAAATGAAGAACCAAGGTCAATTTTTGTAATCATGGTGAGACAACGAAATCAACAATTAGGTAGCAACAGAAGGCATGGGCAGAACCATAGAAGTGGAGCAGGGTGAGATGGTTGATGGGTTACAGTAAATCGTAAATTGTGATAGCAAATATGATTGACAAAGTATCAAGTGACATAAATAAACTCAACTGAATTGTAGCGACATTATTGATTCTTATTTTAAAAGAATACCAGATTGTGTAATTCATTAGCTGACTTAACATTTTAAGCATAGAATATAATGTTTTTCAGGGTACTTAGTGCAATTCATCCTATTTGTTGTCAAAAAATTAGTTTGATATTACATAGCTATGAATAGTGTATGTAAAGGCTTATTCTTTTTTTATATATTTTTTTATATATGCTTCATGATAAAAGAATGTGGAAAAAGCCTCTTGCAATGCAAGATAAGACTGCGTGTAATAGACCCAATGTGGTCCGACCCTTCTTCGGGATCCCACATTGACGGGAACTTCAAACATCAGGCTGCTTGTTATTCATTCATTATTCTTCATGATAAAAGAAAATTGAAAATTCTGATGTGTTTAAATTTTATAATCTAAAAAAAATAACAATTAAATTTAATATTTATTTTTAAAAAGTAAATGTTCCACTTCATTCTCAAGAAGATATTTAACTGTGGGTATCTTTTGATCCATGAATAAATTATATGGATCTCTGACATTCATTAGGTAGGAACACTCATTCATAACAACCTAGTGAGCGAGCAACTTCTTCAGCATTAGTGTTTCATGATAGCATATGCATCCTGAGCTACAGCATTGATGGCATCTTATTTTTTATGACACTTCATCGTAGATAATTAGAAGATGAAGGTTATTAGGAATGGGGCAATACTACTTGAAAAATTACAGCCTAAAGAACCTTTCTACATTGTGATAATAAAAGAGATGCCCATCCAAGCACCCAAGGGAGAGAGACAAGGATATACTTATAAATTCTAATGGTGATCAAACAATTTCTTTACACCAACTAGTTTGATCTTTGAAGATTCCATCTCTAACGAGTAGGGCTACAACCTTTTTATGTACCCATTCTTATTAACTTTGTTAATTATGAATCAACCTAAACAGCATTATGTAAGCATAGTCATGTGTTATAATAATCATTTTTCATATTCAAAATAGCCATTCAGTGTTTCAAATTTATCCTTAACTCTAAACTGCTCATAATTCTTTGATGCCTTACTTCGCTTCAACTCTCCTCCTAAGTAAATAGTAATATTAGCACTCAATAACACTATTTGGTCAAATTTTTAACTTCCTTTGCAATTTCCCAGATTTTATTAAACCTAAAATCTCTGTTACCTCTATTTCAATGCCTTAGGGAGGTAAATTGCCTCCTTGAATTGGATATGACCAACCCAGAAGACCAGGAGGTAATATGAAGTAGCAGCCTAAAATAATGATTCTTTTAAAAATGACTTGCAATGCTAGGTAAGATTTTATAATATGAATAATTCAGAAAACAGACAACTTCCTTATAGTGTCATGTCATCAGCAACAATTGGCTTCAAATAAGAATGTAACGGTGTTATAAAACAAAAAGCATAAATTAAATGCATCATACTGTCACTGGATAACTATGGATATCATTCTAATATAACTCAAACAAAATTCACAAGAGAACTTCCTTATAGACAACTTATAATACTTGTAAGAAGCAAAAGAAGTTCATCCTATAAAAGCAAAGTGGGAGCAAAAAATATAACAGCACACCTTCTTGGATGCAAGGAAAGTTGCAAAACGTGATTATCCCAGCATTAACTTCTCCAATCAAGAACCATCAACTCCAAAAAAACCTCTTTTGGCCATTCATTATCCTTCTGAACAGGGAAAAAGAAACTTTAAATCGGATAAGAATGGGAGACATTTGACAATTAGGATCAAGCAGATCCAAAAGAAATAACATATATCTATAAAGCCAACTGATATACTTCTGTTTTCAATCAAAGCTAAAAGGACAGCAAACTAAAAGCCCACCTGTCATGTGCAAGAAAACCAGCAGTTCTTAGAAAGTTGTTATGGCTTGTATGATGAAACCTCAATAGTCACATATCAAAGTGTAAGGTATGGCATTGGCATTATCATGGTATAGGATTGGAATTACCATGGGAAAAGTAAAAAAGGAAATGTTAAGATTTGATTTGGACAAAGGTATCAGATCATCAATAAAGTATCTCAATTACCAACCAAACCTAAAGCATATTAACTTCCTATATTGACCAACTGAGGCGAGAGTGTAAATAAGAACAAAGGAATAATTAACCATAACAAGTATATTTATGAAAATATATCACGATTCCAAACCTACTATAACATTTTCCATAAATAAACCAACATTTAATTTCATCGTTCAGCCAGCAGAGAACACAAAAGTTACCTATGAAGTAATTTCTGGCGTTGCCATTGGTTCTAATTTGCTTTACATGAGAAGTCGTTGTCAACCAAACCAAGAATGAGTACGGAAACGAATATACTTTGCATAGCGACGGGGGTGGGTAAAAAAAGTAGCCAAAATTCACACATAATCAGACAGATCGATTTGGGTAGATTAAAAAAGGAAGAAAAATGACAAAACATCTGCCAATTTAGAGCATTGGTCATATACAAGTACAAAAAATAATAGGGCTGCCAAAAAAAAAACTGGAAGCAGGACGAAAATACGCAACGAAACCTCACTCCGACAATAACAAAAAAAGGAGGGCAAATTAAACATAGAAAATACAAAGACGAAAGCTAGCAGTGTCGAAAGAACGAGTGGAGGAGAAGAGCACTAGTCGCACCTGCTATCTTCGCGGCCTTCGAGACTGCGACGATATTAGCACGCTGATGCGTCGACGAACTAGCAGGGAAGAGAGTTTCGACCTCCGCTTCTCGATCTGTTGCAGGGTAAAGGCGAAAGCGAGCGGCGGACGGCGGCGGACGGCGGCGAACCGACCGGAACGCATTCGAGAAGACTAGGGTTTTAACCGTACGAGAGGGTAACGATGGAAAGCTCGACGCATCATTGACCAAGGCGTTTCTATATATAGACACGCGAGACCGATATCCCTGAAATAATATATAATCATATTTTTTTTATTTTTTATTTTTTATTTTTTATACTAGTCTTCTTTTTCGCAATAACGTCTGCCATAAAACTATTTCGAGCACCTGAAATAATATATAATCATAGTTTTTTTTTTTTTTTATTTTTTATTTTTTATACGATTAAATTATTAAAAATATATATATTTGAAAAAAATTTTAAAACGAAAAAAAAAAAGTCACCTTTAAAATTCGACCACGATCCAGATTTATTGTGACAAAAATTTATTGTGACAAGAAGTTTTATTTTATTTAAAATGTCCCATCCAAGCGTTTAAACTACGATATCGAAGCATTCGTGGCTCTCAACGTGATATTATCATCTATTAATGAGAAAACGACCATTAATTAAACTATATCACGATGATTAGAATGGGACCAATGAATCTCATCATTGCTTAATGCATGATTACTTATCTCTTTGCCCTTTGATGCAATAATAAAAGATAGAATGTATTCTCAAATAAAAGGTTCCAATTCTCATATAGAGTACATTTACAATGATTAAATTATTAATGAAGTTGATTTATCATGTTAAAAGATTATTATTATTTTTTGAATTTATTTGATAGATGAAATAATGAAATCGGATTATTCTTTTCAAAATTAATCAATCTGTAAGAATTGAATATCCAATTAAAAAATGATTACTATGAGACGCTTGGTAGGCGGGTTTAGGCATTCTTAATGTTTGGTAGACGGAGATGGAAATCAAAATAAGGATTTGATATCCCTGATTTCATAATCTACCCCTCCCCCGGTTATCGCTAAATCTATTCCCATCGCGGCACAACTTTTTTCCCTGCGATTTCTTCCCCGTCGTGATTCTTCCTTTCTTCTTTCCCACCCGCGAGCCGGCCACCCCCCTTTTCTTCTCCCCCGTTCATCTAAGCTCCCCCCATCTTCCTCCTCTTCTTCTTTTCTCTGTCGGCCGAGCTTCTCCACCCCCTTTCCCTTTTCTTCCTCCTCCTCTTCTTCTTCCTTTCTCCTCATTTCTCCTAGTCTACTTGTAATCGATTGTTTGATCAATTATGGACAAATGTAATCACGATTACACAGCTTTCTGAGAAAACATTCGTGACATTTAATCGAGCACGCGGTCGATTATATAGAGCCAATCGACTGGAGTTAAATCCAGTTGCCATTCCAGTATCTATACTAAGCACCAAAAATTTGATAATCATTTTCATTGCCATTAATCCCTCAATCAAAATCATTACCATTCCCATTATCAAATGTATACCAAACGCCCCCTAATGTCTTTGATCCAAATTATCAATCAAAAAAATGGAGAAAAGGAGAAAATGGAGACAAGGAAACAAGTATACAAGAAAAGCAACTTTCCCGCCTTCCATTTTAAATTTTGCTGTCATATATTATTTTCCCTCCTTATTCCTCCCGCCTTTCTCGCATCCAACGCCGCCCTGGAAATATCCCCATCCCCCACCCCCGCCTTATCCTTATGTGCTATATAAGGAAAGAGGAAAGAGTTCATTCTTCTCGATCCTTCTCTCGCATCTCATTTTCGGTTCGAGTCTCCGGCTATGAATCAGAGATCCCGGAGCTCGTCGCCGTCGTCGGTCGACGAGCGGATCCACCGCTTCCTGCGGCCCGGCGCACTCGCCCGCCTCCGCGACTCGAGGATCAGCACCGCCAGATCCGCCTCGCTCGCACTCCTCGACCTCGCGCTCCCCTCCTTCCCTTCCCCGCATGCGCCGCCACCTGACCAGATCGATGGACTCCGCCCTTTCTTCTCAGCTAGGACGCACGGCCCTCGATCTCTGCGGCGGAAGAAGCTTACAGCCGCCAAGTCCGTCTTCGTAGCCCCCTCGAGCTCGGATCTCGCGGATCCCTTCTTGGAAGCTTTTGGCGTAGATCTGGTTGCTGCACATTGAGCTTTACCCATTTTGTTTTCCTTCTAATTTTCTTCCGATTGTTTATTTTCCAATCTCTAATAACACCAAAAAATGGTCCACTATATCTTCTGCTTAGGCTTTTGTTCTCTCTGTTTTAGCTGATGAAACGGGGAACTTTAGAGAGTACATTCCATGTAGATCTGATGGATGCAAAAAAAAAAAAAAACATAGTTAAATGTGACAATTTCTCTAATTTGTTTGGGTTTTTCCTAATTTGTGTTGCTCTTGATGTATGGTGGGAACTGTTGATCTTTACCTCTTCTTTCCTAGAATTGTTGTTGGAAGTTCGGAAAATGCTTCTTGATTGCACGTTACTTTTAGTGTTTATTGTCACTATGTTCTTGTTATCCCATCTGAACCTAATTATCTACTAACTCCCGTTGATTTGGTTGTAAGGATATTGTTGAGAAGAAGAAATTATGAGCTAGTTCATGTATCTGCTTCTTACAAATGTGTCAATTCCTGTTTTGCAAGAAGCTGCAGATCTGCTCATTTGTAGTACTTTCAGCTTCATTGAATCAGAAAAGGCAACACTTGACGCGTGGTATTGCATTATTTCTCCTATCTCAGTTTGAATCAATAATTATCTTCATGCATTTTTCAGAATTTGTTTTTCAACAGCTGAAAGCTGGTGTTCTTTCATGCATTATTCATGCAAAGTCTTTCAATTGTGAGCCTGTCTACTACCATTGATTCCCTTCGCTATTGAATCTAGATCCATCTACATTATCATCCTCAAAAACAGTAAACTACTATGGTTTTGCAATAGATATATTCTATCTAGTTACCTTTTGCAATTGTATTTCATATAGTTCTTTACATTGCAATACCCTTGCAATGAAATCCCAACATAGTTTATCTCAATTGATTAATCATTCATGGCAATTTGTGACAACTTTTACTTCACTTCAAATTAATCTATGTCAAAATCATCAGCAAGAATTGATGTGAGACATTTTTCATTGAATTTAAGAATGTGTGATAAATACAAGCTCATCTATTTCAAATTTACCACAAAAGACTTAGTTTTCTTAGTGATTGGGCTTGCCTTTTGGAATATTATTTTCTAAGGTTGCATCATGACATTAGATTTGCACTTAAGAATAATGATGTGAAGGATAGGACTTAAGTGAAAGCATCCTTTACACAATCTAGCTAGTAAGGGTGCTAACATTGAGGTGGATCTATGTTGTTTTTTGTCTTTATTATAGAAGGTTTTGTCATTTAGTTACACTAAGTATCTTCATTATGCTAAACAAAAATTAATTAGAATGTTGATACATTTGTTTAGTTATAAAAAGTCTAAACACTCTTTTGGGTGTATTGATTCAACTCTTTATAAACTATGCTGGATTTATTTGGATAGTTATGAAAGATAAATCATTTTATTTTTGTCTCTTCTCAATAAAGGTGGATTTATTTGGATAGTGTCGTAGGGCATGATTCTTGCAAATTCTTTTAATTTATGATCATACGAATTGATATATCATCCTTTTAGATTATGAACTACAATCCATATAAGAGCTCATGTGCCCTTGTCCCATCATTAGTCAAAATCAATGCATATATACTGTTGAGTAGAGCCATCAATTGGAAGAGAATTTATCGTTGCCTTGTCACGAGGAACTCCCTTAAATGCCTCTCGGGGCCTTGGAACTGTGGAGTTGCCAGTTAGGTGATCAACAAGGCTTTCACTCCTCTCCAGTACTGTGGTCCTTCTTCTCTTCTCCTCACCTACTGATTAGCTTTCCTCTTCCTCTCCAATTATGCATGTAGAACAAATTCTCTTTGGAATCCTTTGTGTATCTGTTTGTGGCAGGGCTGGCGCCGTCAGTCTTCCAACTCACTGCCGACGTCCCTCTGCGATTCTGCGAAGAAGAAGAAGAAGAAAGAGGAGGAAGGAGGAAGGACATCTCTCGAGTAAATGCTTCACATGGAACCTTTCGAGGACTGTTTCTAATTGATTTCTTTCCCTGTTGAAGCTACTGTGGCCATCTCCTTTATTCCTTGCAGGTACTGCATTAATGGCTCATCGTCGCAATATTCTTCAGCTGTTCCACTGTGGAAATGTAAATCGTTTGCTGCATTGCACTCTTACTGATTCCTTAATGGAGGTTCGTATATGATCATAATCCATTCCTGAACGCCATGACTAAATTCAAGAAGATGATGATTCAATTACTGAATTGCTTATTCCTGCTGTTTCAGTTCAGTCACGTTCTAATTGCCATTCACCATGCATCCATGCCCCATGCATGAATTTACAGTTTTCGAGCATTTATTTGGACGGCAGCAAACCTAGTCACTGTCGAGTAGTTGCACTCTTCCATGCTCGAATTGTATCTGTTATTTATAGCAGTTAGGTTCTCCATCATCGGCGAACTGAATCTATCGGAGTTTGCTGGCCGAGCAAGATCATGGGAAGGCCGGAGCTTGAACGCGGCGAGAGCATTGCCTTCGAGCTCGAGGGGGCTCTCCTCGCCTCCCCAAGCATCTTCCCTTACTTCATGCTCGTCTGCCTGGAGGCCGGCGCCGGCGGACCCCTCCGTGCCGTCGCGCTGCTCCTCGCCGCCCCTCTGCTGTGCCTGCTGGAGCTCGCCGGGCTCGAGGCCGCCGCCGTCAGCTCGATGATCTTCCTCTCCACCGTTGGCCTCCGGGAGGACGACCTCAAGGCCGTCGCCAAGGCCACCCTGCCCAAGTTCTTCATGGAGGACCTCCAGCCCGGCGCGCTCCGCGCGTTCCTTGCCGACGGAGGCGGCGCCCTGCGGTACGTGGCCACCGCGCTGCCGAGGGCGATGGCGGAGCCGTTCCTGAGGGAGTACCTGGACGCCCACGGCGTGCTCGGCACCGAGCTGAGGACGTGCATGGGGTTCTACACCGGGCTGGCGTCCCCCGCCGGTATCATGACCGGAGGAAGGAGGCTGGAGGCACTGCGCGATGCCACCGCGGGGACGTCGGTGATCACCGTCGGAGCGCAGAGACAATATTGGACTCCGCCGGAGGAGCCAAAACAGCCACTGCCGAGGAGCGAGTACCCCAGGCCGTTGATCTTCCACGATGGCCGGCTGGTGCAGCGCCCCACGCCGTTGGATTTCCTCACCATCCTTCTCTGGCTGCCTTTCGGTATCTTCCTAGCAGTCTTGAGGGTCCTGATAGGTCTCCTCGCCCCTCGCAAGCTCACCGTCATGGGCCTCGCCGCCACCGGCATGCGCATCGAAACCCAAGCCCATCAGGCCCATTTAGACGCTAACTCAACCATGGTTAAGGGCTCCGGGTCCTCCCACACTCTGTTCGTCTGCAACCACCGAACCCTCCTCGACCCCGTGCTCGTCTCCATCGTCCTCCAACGGAAGCTGACGGCCCTGACGTACAGCTTGAGCAGGCTGTCGGAGGTGATCTCTCCGATCCCGACCGTCCGGCTGGCGCGGGACAGGCTCCGGGACGGCGCGAAGATGCGGTCGCTGATCGAGCGCGGCGACCTGATCGTCTGCCCGGAAGGCACCACCTGCCGGGAGCCGTACCTGCTGCGGTTCAGCCCGCTGTTCGCGAAGATCGTCGGCGACATCGTCCCGGTCGCCGTCACCAACGGAGGGAGCATGTTCTACGGCACGACCGCCAGGGGGCACAAGTGCTTCGACTGCTTCTTCTTCCTCATGAACCCTCGGCCTTTCTACGGGCTGAGGTTCTTGGAGAAGGTGCCGCCGCACGGGCAGCGGTCGGAGTACGACGTCGCCAACGAGGTCCAGCGCTCGATCGGCCAGGCCGTCGGATTCGACTGCACCAACTTGACGAGGAAGGACAAGTACAGAATTCTCGCCGGCAACGACGGTTTAGACCCAAGAATGTGATGTTTCTAAGGGAAAGTATGAAATAAAAATCTGTTCCAAAAGACTGTTTTCCCATTGTTGCATGTATACAGCTGTTTTCCCATTGTTGCATGTATTCAGTGACTACACAGAATTCTGACTATCACTATTAAGTACAGCTTGATGAATCATCAAGAAGAAGAAGAAGAAGAAGAAGAAGAGATTCAGTGATTGAATTACTTTTACCATAGAATCATTGAAGGTCGAGTAAAGATTCAGTAGAACCGATCTGCCGAGAGCTTATTTAGTCATGAACAATTGGTTTGGACCACCGCCGGCGATGCTTTACGATGGAACTGCCACCAGCTATGCATCTCAAATTCACCATGAATGTTCATCATGGCAGCTTTGGCAGTTCACAAACCAACACCAGCTCTAGCTAATGCAGCTGTGACTGAAGCAGATGCTTCTTCGAGCGTGCGCTGCTTCTTCACTGTATTAAAGAACTCTATAAGATCTCCGGCTTCCCAATTGTCGAAATCGTCGACTCCGATACCACACTCAAGTCCAGCACCAACCTGCAACCATGAAGAAGAATTAACCTTTACTTTTGCTCGAAACAAGTAGATCAACTTCGTTTGGAAGCACGACAAACATTGTTCAAAATATGGCATTGACAAGCAAACTCTTGTTTCCCTCAAGTCATATTGATTTCTGAGACATACCTCTTTTACATCTTCCTTCACCCGCCTCAACGAATCAACCGTGCCAATGTGAACGATCTTCCCGTTTCGAATAACCCGGACACCACATTCTTTCACTACCTTTCCCTCGATGATCATGCATCCAGCAACTCGTCCACTGCCGCTACTGAATGCTGCTCGAACTTCTCCTGCTCCTATTTGTATTTGCTCCTGGAAGAAGATGTAATAGAAACCAGAATTCAGACCAAACATCTTTGAGGAAGAAGAAGCCCAATATCATCAAAGTGTTCACCTCGACTGGCTCTAGAAGTCCTTCCATTGCATTTCTCATGTCATCAATAAGGTCATAGATAACTCTATATAATCGAATCTCGACGTTCTTCTTGTCAGCATAACTCTTCACTGAGCCAGGTGCTTTTACGTTGAAACCGAATATAATGGCCTCAGAAGCAGCAGCCAAGTCGACGTCGCTAGGGCTAACCTCCCCTGGAGCTTGAAGGAGGAACTTCAAGTTAACACTGTCTTGAGGGAGCACTCGAAGAGCTTGTCTGATGGCTTCGATCGAACCCTATGGCACATACAAGAGGAGATAGTATCGGGAAACAAGCTCGCCGTGATATAAACATACAAGATAACAACATTATTTGGCCATCTTACCTGAACATCAACCTTTAAAATGATATTTAGCTGATGCATATGTAGACCTGTTTGTTTTCCCATTGCAACAGAAGAAGCAATGGAAGATAGGGTGACCTTTGTTTCCCCTGCCTTTGCAGATATCCGTGTAACTCTTAATGATTCTGCCCGAATTTCTGCTCTTTCCCGTGCAACATCAAGGGTTTCAACAGCCTCAAACTCATCACCAGCAATAGGAACATTATTCAAACCAATAACCTAGGAAATCAAGTATCCAAAATGTGAGCTGTGGCTAAGATCGGACACAAATTACAACGAACAGTAAGGTACTAATCCGAGGGGTCTTGGGACGACTAGTTCATCGCGATATAAGTTTTATCATTCAACTTTATTCAAAGATCGAAACCCAAAGTCTCTCATGTATACAAATGATACATCACTAGCTATGTGTCACATTGAGCATTTTGTTTCAAGGCTACCAACTAGAAATAAAACATCATGTTCTAGCAATTCAGAATAATATATCATCAGTGTGATAACAGCAAAGATTATAAATACATCAATAATAGAGAGTGAGCAAGACATCCGATAAGAATTTACATGCCAAGTTTGTTGGTTCATTGTGTTTCAAGAGTTGAAGAGAGTTTCAAACCAAACTTATCCTAATCTTTGGACTAGTGGTTAAGAAGATAATATCAGCTGAGAAAAACAAACCTGTACTGCCATTGATGGTCCAGCTTCATCAACATGATCTCCTCTATCATCGAACATAGCGCGCACCTAAATCATCAATATAAGCAATGAAAAAGAAGGCAGTAAGCTATCAAAAAGAAGGAACCAAGGTCAATGCATATTGAGGATTTGAGAAAAATTCTAGAAGGATTTTCAAGACAAGTAAAAATTCTAGAAGGAAGACCTTTCCAAAAGCTTCACCGCAAACGACAATGTCACCCTTTTTAAGAGTTCCATTTTGCACAATAAGTGAGGCCACAGCTCCCTTTGCTTTATCAAGACCTGCTTCTATAACAGTGCCTTTAGCATTTCTATTTGGATTGGCTTTCAAGTCTTGCAGCTTCACAATTATGAAAAGGATGATTTCAGGTGTAAAATTAGACAAAGGAAACATCTAAGAATCTAGGCACAAAGTTTATACCTCTGCGACGAGCATAACAGTTTCCAGCAATTCATCAATGTTCTCTCCTTTAAGAGCACTGATCTGATTCAAGAGAGAAGTAGAGAAACATGAAAAAAAAGAGCACATCTAGGTTATTGTTTTTTTAATGATAAATAGGACAAACCTTAACCATAGGAATGTCACCACCCCAAATTTCTGGCATAAGTCCAACAGACGATAACTCTTGCATTACCCTATCTGGATTTGCTCCATCCTTATCTACCTGAGTCGATATAAGAAAGAAACAATCAGTTATTTGCACTACACATATAAAGAACCAATATCGTAGTCGATGAAACATGCCTTGTTGATGGCTATGATAATAGGCACACCAGCGGCCTTCGCATGAGCAATTGCCTCATTAGTTTGTGGGCGGACTCCATCATCGGCGGCTACTACTATGATTGCAATGTCAGTTACTCTTGCTCCACGTGCCCTCATTGCACCAAATGCCTGTCGAAAATCAGTTAGGAGTAAAACTCATGAATGGCTCACTCATCCCACTATTTAACAAGGTAGTCAGGACATCATATGCTGCTTTTCAAATAAGAAGCTTGCATTGTGTATGCCAAAATCATCTGGAGATCCTTAAGCAAAAAATCTAAAATCAGCTGAAAACTCCTAGCAGTGCAAGATAACGCGTACCTCGTGGCCTGGAGTATCAAGAAATATGCATGGCTGAGGCTTCCCATCAACTGGCACAAGAACCTTGTATGCTCCAATACCTTGGGTTATTCCACCTGCTTCTGTTGCTACCACCTACAAGAATGAACTTAATTTAACTTGTCTTCCCTGAAATTGTATTATAATAGATAGATATTCAATCAACTAGATGAATATGCTGCAATGGATATTTGAGGTTACCCTGCTCTTTCGGATATAGTCCAGCAATGTGGTCTGCAAAGGCAAATTGAAGAAGAAAACAGTTCAAGATCCATATATGCATGGATTTAATTCCTATAATATGAAAAAACACAAAAGAAAGAGAATCCCTGATACCTTCCCATGATCCACATGCCCCATGATTGTAATTACAGGAGGCCTCTCTTCTAGCATGTCCAAGTCCTCCTCATCGAGTACTTCTGCTTTCTTTGCCATCTCTTCCACTCTAACTGGATCGACTTCAATCACTTCCACATCATATTCCTTGCATATCATTTTAACCATGTCTTTATCTAGAATGTGGACTGCATCAGGCTTGACCCCCCTTGAGAATAGAAACGCAAGAATATCTCCTTCGCTAATGGCCAAATTATAAGCTAGTTCTTCCATGAACATGCCGTCTTCCCCCACCTCAAGTATCTCAACTTTTACAGGTTCTGCAGCTTTAGCTGCTTCGAGTCTCGCAGCTTTACGGCTCGCCTTGCTCCATTTTCTTCCTTTCCTTGGTTTCATGACCCCAGGGATTGGCACACTCAACTCTGAAGCATCCTCTTCTATCTCACCATCTTCCGCCAACTGTCTACGTAGACCACTAGTGACACCTGATTTCTTGCGACGCTCATCTTTGACTTTGGATGCCAATGCCCCTTTTGCCGGCTTCAAAGGGACTGGTATCATTGCCGCAGCTGCAATCGGATCCACAGCCGGCTTCTTAGATGCAAATTTATCTATAAGAATGGGTTTTCTTTCCTTCTGGGCATCAGATCTCTTCACCGCAGGAGGTGTAGGTGAAAGAACAGCAGGCTTTGCTTGTAGCCTTGGCCGGGCTGGCGAAGGCACGAGGGGCTTGACAGGGGCTACTGCAGGAGTTCCCAACACAGTTTGCACGCTTGCAACAGGATTCCCTTTCCGCCAAACACTCTTACCTTTGTTCGACTTCCTTATAGTTGGAGTCGCATTCTGTGGCCTAACTTGTTCGGAGCTGCCATCGGGCACGCCATTAGCTTTGGTCTCTTTGCCACGAGTTTTCACTGCATTCGTGGTCTTCTCGAGCTTTTCTACCTTCTCTAAAACCTCACCAAGAGCTTCTACGACTTTCTCTCGGTCTTCCAATGAGGTTGCCGAGTCAGGCGACCAAATGGCGGCTGAAGCCGAGTTTGGAGGATTCACTGGGCCGTTGGGGCGTGCTTTCAGCAAAGGCTTGGGGGCGGGCTTGAGAAGGAGATCGGCGTCCCCGTCTCTGGTACCGCTATTGTTAGCGACCTTCAATGGGGAATCGGGAGAAGACGGAATTCCCCTCTCCTCGATTAAGTTAGTGGTCGCCATGCACCTGTAGACACGGCCTCCAAAGCGACGCCATTGCCTCGAGCTGAGGGAGGAACCAGACCTAACCCCAGAAACAACATGAATCCTCCCGACGCCGACGGCGACGGCCGTGGGCGAGACCTCGAAGACGACCGGGGAGACTGGCATCGCGCTTCCCAAAGAAACCATGGCATCACACGAACACCCTCGAAGCCACACCAACATGCGATTCTCCCAAAATCAACATAAAAAACGCATCTTCCGATCGCAGCTTGATCTCAGACGGCGAGATGCAAAACAAAGTTCGATCTTTGAGGCAAAAAGAGGCGAAATTTCACCATAATCTCATGGATTAGAGATTCTAAGGGCCACAAAAATCGCCATTGTCATGCCAAAGGGGTTTCCAATCCCTGGTGGCGGATAAGGGCCAGTGATTGGCTGTGCTGCGGAGAGAACCACAGCTGAGGATTTGAGATAGACTTGTGGTTCTTTCTGTTCCCCACGAAAGAAAAGAAAAGGAAAATCGAGTGCTTGCCACAGAGAAGGATGTGGCGCTTTCTCCGCCTGTCGATACGTATGTGATGATAAAGGCTGTGAAATTTTTCTTCAACTGCCTTGACTTTGTTCTTCCAAAAAATTAAAAATTGACAGGAAAAATATTTTTATTTTTATTTTTATTTTTATTTTAATCTTTGGAATGAACGATCTGGCTCAACCTTTCGTGCGTCAAGTAAATTCAAAACACCGTAGGCATATTGTTCCTATCTCAAATCGTGGTCGGATGAATAAGTAGAAGACGACTATTGAGGAGGTGAAATTGTAAACTTTGACAAGGAAAAAGACCATGGACTGAGGATGAATAAGGCATTAAAATGTTTGTAACACTCAAGTAAAGGTTAAAATGGTGCTCAAGGAATTCGACATAGTCATTCTGACGTCAAGTTAAGAAAAAAAATGAAAGTAATAGAGCTTGTGGAAGAAAAAGAAGAGTGTACTCTTGTGCATATTTTCTTTTATGTGTATTTTTTCTAGGGTTTATATAGTTGTTAAAAGAATATTTTTATATTAGTAATAATGGGATATCATATTCGATAACTGTTATTTGCTCCTCCATTCACTAAATACCATGTGTACATAGGAGAGCATCTAAGGGTTCAAGTCTGACACCTATATGATTGTTCCTCCATTCACTCATCTTCTACAAAAGGTGGAATCTGCCACCTTAGCGGTCCCACACGATCGGCCCCACAATTATCTGTGATGAGATAAATCAAAAAACTGTAGTTGGTCACGATGCAGGAGGGGTTCCTCCATTCACTCATGGTGTTATGTTTAGGAATATTCACAGTAATCATCAATAGACCCATGTAAGGTGGCAGGAGTTGATGGAGTTGAGGAGTTTAAATCTTCTAGAGTTGGATGGACCAAGCTAAGAGAGTTGGGTGACCTGAGGTAGGGAAGTCGAGGAGTCCAAGTCCTCGAGGATTAAGGGTATCCAAAATAGACCCGACCCTACCCGACAAAAAAAAATCAAGTTAGGATTTAGGGTTTTCGGATTTGGGTTGGGTTCGAGTTACCCAAGTTGACCTAGATGTAGAGTTTACGAGATTTTTTTGAAGTGACATCAAATTTTATTTTAAAAATTAAGATTTTTTATGTAATATTAGTATGACAATGCTAAAATATTGAGAAAAAAAAGAATTATCAGAAAAATAATAAAAAAAGTTTTTTTCCTGATTTATTCTATTTTTTTTAGGTTGGTCGGGTTATAAGGGTTCAGGTTCGGGTTTAGGATTTCAGATTGAATTCGGATTCGAGTTAAATTTTTTTAATAATATTTTATTTCAACCTGATCCGAATTTACCCGATCCACTTGAATTGAACCCTTTATCTAGGATTGGATGGACCGAGGCGAGGCAGTCAGGTGACCTATGCTATTGGAGTCAAGAAACTCGTGTCCTCTAGGATTGTGTGGACCAAGCTAAATGAGTCGAGTGGTCTGTATCTTCTAGAGTCGGGTTGGCCAAGCTAATAGAGTCGAGAAGCCTACATCCTCTAGGGTCGGATGGACTGAGCTGAAGGAGTCGGGTTGCCTAAGCTGAGGAGTTTGAGTCCTATGAGATCGTGTGAACCAAGCTGAATGAGGAGTCAGATGACTGTTTTGACTTCTAACTAGGTTTGACTTTTGAACTCCACTAGGCTTTGACTTAACTTTGTTAGGTGTAGATTCTACTTCCATTTTCTTCAGTAAAAAGTGAAATCCGCCACTTACTAACCTAATAACTTATTTTGTCCTATATTTTACTTATTTGATAGTTTATTTTCTTCCTCAAGATATTTTAATTTCACAAGGGATGTAAGGAGAGGAACGTAAATTAAGATCTTTTATTACATATTTTTCTATGATCTTAAAACCTAAAGGTATTGCCTTCCTTATTTCCCTATTAAATTTTTTTTATGCTTCTGTTAATTTCTTATTTTTTATCAATGATTCCTGTTGTAAAATTGTAAACTTGTAATCTTATTTGCAATTAATGATGCTAGCAAATTTTTACAATATAAAGATATGAACATTATTATTGTATTAGATTAATTAAAAGGTTTTATTTCTTTTTTAATGAGTATAGAGAAAATAGATTCATATCTGCTATGATTTCTGCTAAAGAAATTACAAATGAAATGAATATAAAATTTAAAAATTTAAATCCACCATTATCGATCTCTAATCCGAATAAAAAAAGGAAAGAATTTTTTTAAAAATAATAATAATTATTCACAGGCTTAGCCGCCCCTGCGTATCATATGTGCTGCGTGAATCGTGATTCGAATCATAATTATTTGGAAGAAGTGTGTTGTCACTTACTATTACCTTGGCCTATGGCCTGATTTTGTTCTTGCGCTTTGAAAGTTCTACAGTGTAGACTAATTGGAGCGTGTACACTAATTGTTCTTTTCATCTCTTAGTCTTATTTATTTGAGTAAATTTAATTAAATATAAAATTAATAACAAGTCCAAAATGATCCATTTCCCGAAAATTGTATTATAAAGTATTTAAATTAAATTATTCGATTAATAATTCGTAACGCCATTTCTGTCAGAATCTCAGATGCGTTTGTATATTTTTCAGATTTTTATTTTCATTAAATCGAATTATGATTCATTAGGACTCAAATGGTACACGTCTATTACTGGATCGAAGTGTTGGCACACTGCCCCATGTGACGGACACGTGCCTTCGTGCAACATCTACTTTGGGCCGTGTCGTACGGCCCATGATCCGGAATAGGGCCGCGCTTCCTCAATCACCACCGATCGCAACGGCGGCGCGTCGAGCTCCGAGCTTTTTCCTTTTATTACTCGCGAGGAGAGATCTTCCTCTCTTCTCTTCCGATCGAGTGTTCAGCGGCGGAGGAAGGATTTTGCTTCCTTCTTTTCTTCCCCGTCGCGTCTTTGCTGAGAGTTGTGTGTTTTTCTCCGTTGATTACTCGATCGTCTCTGGTCAGCGCTGAGGATGCAGATGTTCAGGTGGGGCTTCAGGAGTTTGTGTCGGTCGAGGACTGCGGGATCCGGCGTATATTCTTTTAATGGGTTCCTGCCCGTGGCTTCTCGCGGGGCTCATTTGAGTCAGAAACCGGCTGAGGTGCCCTCAAAGGTGCAATTTTTGTTTGGCTTCCCCTTGACGTTTTGTATGGATATAGTTGACTTCCCTTTTTCTTATCGAATTTGATTGTGTAGAATGCTGTTCCCTGTTGGTCTTCTAAGCTTTTGCTACCTGCTACATATTTGTTGTTAGTTTATTCTGAAACATGGACAAGCGTTCACTAGCGTTAAATCTCGGGGGGTTTTAGGCAGAATTGGATGATATCTGAAAATTTGCATTCTCCTTTTATGTGTTGTTTTTGCTTGCAAAGGACCAGAGCTGTTAAACTATCATTGGTGGTTGGATACACTGAACCCTCAGCTCGTTCCACATGTTATTCTTAACTTTTTTCCTATGTGGTTCATTCACACTGCCATTTTTGATGCTTCTTGTTTTGTAGTCCCTTGGATGTCCCATTCCATCCTTCTCCGATCACCAGCAGACCTTGAACCATCAAACCAATCAACTTGGTCGTGCCAAGTTAAGCTCCACGAGCTTCATATGCATCCAACTAAGTTTTTGCAAAATTCATGGGCCTTTTTCCAAACACGTCAAAACAATATGGTTGAACATGACCACTTAGGGCTTAAATTACGAAGATGAAAATTTTAAAATTTGTGACCCTATTGAAAGATTGAGAAATTGCTTGATCTTTGGGCATAGAAGTATCACAAGTGATCAGTGTTCATATGTTCAATCCTCTGCCTATTCATCCTTCTCTTTCTCACTGCCCATGGGGTGGCGAGGATCATATCCCATTTTTTCAAAGAATAGCCTTATATCAACTATTGAAGGCTAGTATAACATGATAAACTTTGTATTACTGGAATGTGTTTAAACTTTAGTCTGCATTTTCTTTAAAGAAAAAAGAAGCTTTTGCTACATTAATCCAAGTAAAGCACTTAGCATACTCCTGTTTGAGACAGATACCATAGAATTCATTTGCTTTCTTATTGTACACAAAATTTGAAGTATCTCATTTTAAGCTATGCATAGACACAACTGATATGACAGTATAATTGAATTCTGGATATTTTCTTACTGTTCTACTGAAGTTATATCAACTTTTATATTTATGCCACTTTGTGCTATGATTAGTAGGTACAGGATTTTAGAGAATATCATTTTCAGAGTTCACGTGGCTTACATGACATCGGATATCAGATTGATCAAGACAGAAAATATGCAGCTGAGGTGTGAAATTGTTTTTGGTTGGGACTTTTTAGTGACTGATTTCATAGAAGAAAGGAGGCCTCATGTGTTTGACATAATAATCATGGATATTGCCAAGAAATATTACAAAGCCTCCACTAAAATCAAGAAAGAGATGTATTTTCTAATTTTAATTCTGATAGCAGCCATTACTTATTACCTCTGGTTATCTTCCGTTTGATCTAGGAATCAGTGGACCCCTTTGCCTTAGTTTCTGATGAGCTCTCAATTATCGGAAACAGGTTACGGTCAATGGTGGTCAGTGAGGTGGGTGGTTGTAATCTGAAGCAATTTAGTCATTCTGATACTTGAAGATTTGAACATACCTTGATCTTTTGGATATTAAGACCTTATCCACCTAAATCCAAACCATTTCAGGTCCCCAAGCTGGCATCAGCTGCTGAATATTTCTTCAAAATAGGAGCTGAAGGGAAAAGATTTCGACCTACAGTAAGTACTCAGATAATAATTATTGTTGATGTTTTTTGCAAATGGCTGTTACAACTCCATATGAATTTTGTTTAATATCAGTTAACCTTCTCATTTGGAGTAATCACAACTTGTGGATAGCCTTGCCTCTTACTTCTTTCATAGCACCCATAAACTTTTCCAATGTTTGTGATGATCTCTTTTTATATGTATGGATGCACTAAAAGTCATTCTGTTGCTATATAAATGTGATTATAGAAGCTTGTGTCTCTTTGCTTTTGTTTTAGCTTATGACTAAAGAATAAAAATATTGCAGGTATTACTATTGATGGCTTCAGCTCTGAGTATGCCTACACCTGAATCAGTTGCTGCAGAAGTAGCCAGTAGTTTCGAAAAGAATATGCGCACTAGGCAGCAGTGTATTGCTGAAATAACTGAAATGATTCATGTTGGTCATAATTTTTTTTTTAAATTCTCTTTTGGAGAAAATCTTTAAATTTCTCCTTTCTCATTTCAATATGGTTACTAATTATGATACTTGTCTATTGGTTAACTGTTTTTTCACTTGTGTAGGTTGCTAGCCTTCTCCATGATGATGTCTTAGATGATGCCGATACAAGACGTGGTATTGGTTCACTGAACTTTGTAATGGGCAACAAGGTGTTTCTTTTAGTATCTTTACTGACATCTATAGTTTAATTAGACATTACAAGTTCCAAGTGTCGGTAATGTTATAGGTGGACATTGAAATCCTGACTATTTCAGTTTGTATTAACTATGCAATAGTAGAAATGTTTTCAAATATTGACTGCAATTTTTTTTTTGTATGCAGCTTTCTGTGCTTGCTGGAGATTTTTTACTTTCTAGAGCTTGTGTTGCCCTTGCATCTCTAAAGAATACAGAGGTATCACGTTTAGCTGTGTCACTGTCGTCTTGTTATCAATGATCAGGAAAAATGTCATTATTGCATGACACTGTATATTTGCCTAGTTTTCTGTACAAATTTTAGGCTTTATTTTCAATCTTCCCTTTCTCTTTTCTTGGTAGATAACGATAAAATCATTAAGTTTCAGCTCTTGCCTTAGGTTTGATATTGCACACAAGAGCACATTCCATGAACTGAGTGGTATTCTAGGTAAATAAACATAAACTCTATTTTCTCTGCTTTCTGAGGTATATCACTTGCAAGGACTCAGTTCTTGAAATTACTGGTGTCGGATTTGGAAAGCACTCACTTTATGGATGTAGTATTGTTATCCCTGTGGCCTGTAAAATATGCACAAGGCTCAACTATAGCATTAGCCAAGAATCATGAGGAAATCTAGGAAAAAGTTTACCAGTTGGTTGAGATGAATTCAAGACTTAGGTACTTATTGACGGAAACAATAAAAAACAACTGATGCAAGAATGCTGATTAGATTGTAAATTGAGTCATGAGTAGATATTGAAGTCCTTCTTTTGTCTATACACTTCCACAAATGCTAGTGTTCGTCTTCTTCCACGTGCATCAACAAACTCATTTGTTTAATTTTTTTCTTTTGGTTGGGAGGATATGTATGTAGTGCTCTTGCTTCCTTCTGCAGGTTGTATCATTATTGGCCACTGTTGTTGAACATCTGGTGACTGGTGAAACAATGCAAATGTCAGCTAATGCTGAGCAACGTCACAGGTAAACAATTTCTCCACTGCAGGATACCTCACTTCAGGAATCTTGCATGAGAGTAACTAGATCCATTATCAAATAAAAAAGAGAGCGCTTAATCCCTGAATGCTATGTTGTCTATTCATTTTATGAAAATATCACATGTATGTGGGCTTACAGCATGGAGTATTACATGTTGAAGACATACTACAAGACAGCTTCATTGATCTCAAACAGTTGCAAAGCCATTGCTTTGCTAGCAGGACAAACTACAGAAGTTGCAATGCATGCATATAATTATGGGCGAAATCTAGTATGTTAATATTATCTTAATGCAGTTTGAAGACATTTTAAATCAGTTTTACATTTGTAAATACCAATTTTTTGTTTCAGGGTTTAGCATTCCAACTCATAGATGATGTGCTTGATTTCACTGGTACTACAGCTTCACTTGGGAAGGGATCCTTATCTGACATTCGACATGTAATTTCTCTCCCAATCGTCTTGACTCAGATTTCATGACTGTAGTGATTTCCTGCTGTTGTCTCCTGTTTCTGATTTAACCTGCATATTACATTGTTGCATTTGGACATCGAAGAGCCCATGTTTTAGGTGACGACCTTCTTCTTCTCATTGCAGTGCATGCCCTCCGAATGTTACTGTGCTTATTAGCACACTACAATTCAAGATCCCTGTGTGGTTCTAACTTGTTTTCTCCTTTACTTGGTTGATTTCCACTCGGAAGTCAAATGAGGGGCATGCAATGATAATTTTGTTGGTTGACCTTTGTTTCTTCGGTTTTCAGTTAAAGAAAAAAATATGTTTCTTCTACAGCATGAGTAAGATTGTGTACCTAGGCTTAGTGATTGCAGAAAAAAATTGGACTTCTCTCTACCTGCTTTTAGTTTTCATCTGCCTGTACGATCATTTTCCATCTTTTGCTAGTTGGAAATCATAAATCCATTTATCGAACTCATTTGTACACTATAGTGTTAATCTTATCTTATCTTACAGGGAATCATTACAGCTCCAATACTTTTTGCAAAAGAAGAGTTCCCAGAGCTGCAATCAATTATTGACAAAGGATTTAGCAATCCTGCAAATGTCGAGGCCGTAAGTTTTCTGTTACTCAACCATCTTGCTCGTAGTTAGTACATTGGTTGAATTTAGCTGATCCTTTGTTTGCACTCGACCAATCATGCCCGAACAATTTATGCCACGGCTGTTTAGAACATTTGCTTGCAATTTCACCTTCTGGGATGCTGAGTGGAGTTCACATTCTTGACCTGAAACAAGACCTTTTTTTTGTAGATGTTTGTGCATTTGGTTTCACAGAGAACATAAAGTTTCCATCTAAATCTTTTGTTGATGCTTCACCATTCTCGCAGGCACTCGACTATCTTGGAAAAAGCCGAGGAATCGAGAGGACGCGAGCACTTGCGGTCGAACATGCCAATTCCGCAGTCGAAGCAATCCATGCCCTTCCCAAAAGTGACAATGAGGCTGTCATAACTTCAAGGCGTGCGCTTGTCGATCTAACTCACAAGGTGATCAACCGATCGAAGTGAAACTGCATCGCAAGCTAGCCGGAGAAACCACATACAAATGTACCTATAAGTTACAGGAATTGTCCAGCATTTTGTTTGTTCCAAATGTTCTTGCTAGCTAAAATGACAGTAGAATTCATATGCTGCTACAACATTAATTAGCTCTAGTTGGATGGTGGGTTCTTTAGGTTACATTTATTCCTATTTGTTAAGCATATCCACAGGGAGGGAAACAACCATAAAAGGCATATTGACACTTAAATAGTGTTTTTTTTGTGCTTGAAGCTTCTTATGTGATTTCAATTAGATGTTTCATAATCTTTTTATTTTTTTATTTTTTTACTGTTTTTTTGGGGATAAAGTAGGGTTGTATGATGGTGTTATATATATATATATATATATATATATATACGATTTTGATATTCTGTGTGATTGTCTTGTGTGCGCGACTTGCGATTCACCGTCCATTATTTTTTCGTCCAAATGTAGGAATGCGTAGTGATTCAGCTGTCCGATCTTCGTCGCTTTCGATTGTCCTCGTCTTGTCATTCGGTCACCGTCGGTCGTCGGACCAGGCCCAATCGACGCGCCACTCATTGGCGCGTCGATGGTCGAATTTCGATTGAATTGTGGTCGGAATCTGACGCAATTTGGCCGGAACGTGGCCGGCAGTGTGTGTCCGGCCAAATCGCGAGACCAAATCACGGTCGGAGATCGGTCGGGGAAGGACCGCGCGTCGCGTGTCTTTCCCCGATCGGTGTGGGTGTATCACTATATATATATATAATTTCATTCATATATCTATTTATATTTTAGAAAAAAAAGATAAAATTTGTTATTTCAGTGGTCTCATATGAGTTCTATGATCATCTGTAAAATCTAGTTGGTCATTGTTTCGGTTTTGCTGAGATTTGATCTTTTGTCTATTTCAATAATTTTATTTCATCGTAATTATTTGACGAAATGAACAACCATCACAAGATACATATGTATTTAATACAAATGATAAATTTTTTTTTCTTCAAATGGAGAACGTAATCAAAGGAGGGCACTGGATTCGGTCGCACGAAGTTTTCTATCGACCATGATGGTCGGTGGAAAATTTCTATAGCGGTCAGTCGTCCAGATGTCCAGTATCCTTTGATTGCATTCTCTATTTGAAGGAAAATTTTTACAAATACATATATATATATTTAATACAATTTGACGATATATATTTATCATTCATGAAAAAAATTTAATTTAGTAATAAGAGATTAGAAAAAATAAAAATTAAAATAATTTAATAAAAAAATAAAATATAATAAAATTTATTTAAATATAAGATAAAAATATAATAAAGAATCTAAGACAGTGCGCAGACCTTCACGTCACCGCACCAGAATCGCCGTCGAGCAGGCAGTGCGGTCGGTGGTCGGCGGTCGGTGGTCGGCGGCGAACAGACACCGTGTCGGAGAAGTATTGCCATGTTCACAACCCTGCACAAGTTCCGACCACCAAACAAACTCCTCGCCTTCCTCTGCTGCTTCTGCCGCACTCGCCGATCACCACCCATTCCCGTCTTGGGTCTCCGATAACCGCCTTATCCAGAGGCATCCGCGCCTGCTCTGCCTCGAGGCTCGCCTCTCTCTTCGCCGCCTCCGTGCCATCCTCGCCTTCGCCATCGTCTCCGGTCTCTTCCGCAGCCCCTTCGTCTCCAGCCGCCTCCTCCTCCACGCCTTATCCTTCGACCTCGACTTCGCCTTCGAAATCTTCCGGCGGATGCGATCGCCCAACCTTTTCTCCTGGAACACCGTCATCAGAGCCGCTTCGGTCTGCGAGAACCTGCAAACCTCGGCCGCCTTCTCCCTGTATGCCGAAATGCTGCGGAGAGGCAAACTTCCTGATAAGTACACTTTCCCCTTCTTGCTCAAGGCCTGCCGTTCCAGGTCTGATCTGAATTACGGTAGATTAGTCCATTGCCATGCTTTGACATCAGGTCTCGGCGATGACATCTTCCTGCAGACGGCACTGGTCACAATGTACTTGTCTTGTGGGCAGTTTGATCTTGCTCGCTATGTGTTCGATGATATCCCTCAAAAGGATGTGGTTGTATGGACTACAGTGATCTCTGGTTTGGCTGACAACGCCTGCCATGAGGAGGCTCTGAAGGTATTCAACGAGATGAGAATGTTTGGCCACAAGGTCTGTCCTAATGAGGTCACCATAGTTTCTGCCATGTCCGCATTTGTGGGCTTAGGATCTCTAGAACTTGTCAAGAGTCTACATGCTTATGCAGAGAAGGTAGGTTTGGAAATCAATCTGTTCTTTAGGAATTCACTTATAGCTGGATATGCCAAGTGTGGAAGTGTTGCTTGTGCGGTGCAAGTGTTTGATAGAATGGGTGTGAAAGATTTGCATTCTTGGACGGCCATGATAACGGCTTTCGGTTCACATGGACTTGGAAGAGAAGCAATCGAAGTTTATTCGACGATGTGTAGAATGAATGTGTTGCCGGATTCGACTACTTTTGTTGCTGTCCTCTCTGCTTGTAGTCACAGTGGTTTGGTGGATGAAGGGATCGATATTTTCGAATCTATGGAGAGGTTCGATGTTGTTCCGGACCCTAAGCATTATGGTTGTGTGGTGGATCTTTTAAGTCGGGCAGGACATATAGCTCAGGCACTTGAGTTTGTCTCGACAATGCCCATAAGACCTACTTTGGCAATGCTAGGGGCTTTGTTGAGTGCATGCAGAGTTCAGAATGACTTAGAGCTTGGTGAACTCGTTGCAATGAAAATTAAGGAGCTATACCAATACAAAGGGGGTGCTAATGTCCTTTTATCCAACATATATGCGGACCAGCAGCAATGGCAGGAAGTGGTTTCGACAAGAGAAGATGCTCGAAAGGAGGCAGAAAAGCCTCCAGCACAAAGTTGGATTTAATGTGTCTGCAAATGCCTTAGCTTTTTGGTTTAGCTTTGGTTGTTTGGATTGTTGGCATTATCTTTTATCTCTCACAAGCATTTGCTACTTGATGCCAAGTTCTAATTGAATTTGCCAATGGAGAGATAAAACATTGACAGATTGCAGAAAACATGTTAAGAAAATTTTCTTTGTGAAAGGATTTTTGTGATGATGGAGATGTAAGATGTTCTCTCTTCAGACTGGATTGATGAGCTTACTTTGGGGTTTTGATAGGGGAAGATGGGAGCTTTTCTCTAATTCTCGGAGATGACAATCTCAGTCACTTAGGTGAGTGTGTTCCTTTTCGACATGCTCGTTAAGTGATGATGTTGCACAGTTACCTGCTTCCATTAGATGAGTGATCTTGCAATGGCAATCATGGCACATCCATTCAGCTGGACGACAAGCCCACTACAAAGTTCGTGGGCATTAGCTGGTACCTTCAGCGAGAAGACCATGGATGATGATGGCCATGGCCAGTAAACTGGACAATTTCCAGCAGTTCAGCAGTGTCGTCGCCAGTTCTAGCACTATTTGCTTGTGAGGTTTCCAGGTGAAAGAGAATTTTGGGTTTTTTATTTTACTTTTGATAATTCATGTGTTTGGATTCCTCTGATTAATCCATACACCTATTGGATAATCTGGTATACAATTTATATACATTCAGAAGTTGACTTTCAAGATATTCATCTTATTTAGAATTTAAACTTTGCCCCTTTTATAGTTCTTTTGAGTTTGGATTCTTGATTACTTCTGTAAGTGGTGTAGGTGCTTCTATGAGTTTGGATTGTAACTAATAACCTAGCTAACAAGGATGACTACATTTGAAATTACTCTACCATGAGGGAAGCAACTAGATGTTGGCACGGCCAAAGTTCCAAGTGGACGAGTTTAAGGGGGTCAATCGAACTGGTCTGTTAGGCGGATCAATCGATTAAGTCAGTCAGTCCAGACGAGTAGATCAAGTCAGCTAGTTTAGGCAAATCGGGATCCACGGGTTCCACGAATAAATAGAAAATTAGATCTATACTAGATCTTACATGAAGCACCCCCATCTATCCCCTCGAGGAGAAGTTTCAAACTCCAATTCGAACGAGAGAGGAGTACGGTCCGGTCAGTTCGGTCAGTCTGATCGATCTAGTAGGCTTGGGCTTGAAATCTTTGTCAACTAGGCGTTGCTTGCAGCTGCAAGCATGCCCACAGCAAGTGAACCACCTCAACAAACCCTGCCAACCTCCACTCCAGCAAGCAAACCCTTTCCATCCATCTTCTTTGCCCTCTCTTCTCTCTTTCTATGTAAAAAGCTAGCCAAACCTTCTTCTTATGCTCCCTTGCATGGTGAACTCCTTTTCTTCTAAACCCTGAACATGGTCGAGAAGAAAGTCGAAGAACTGATCGTTGCAGAGTACAAACTCCACATCCACTGCAAGGAATGTGCGAGTGTTGTCCACAAACACATCGTTCGGAATTCAGGTTACTGTTTCATTGCATCCCAGTTCTTCATAACTTACAGTATGAAGTGCACATCTTTGTTTTGCTAATATGTTGTTGTCGAAATGATGAAGGAGTCGAGAAGGTCGATATCACCGTCGAAAGCGGGAAAGTGATCGTCAAAGGCTACTTCGATGTCAAAAAGGTTCAGGAACGGATCGAAAAAAAGACGAAGAAGAAAGTAGAGCTGATATGGACCAAGTGCCTGCCCAAAGAAGAAAAGAAAGAAGTAATTCGAATTGCACGATTATATATTATACACATTCTCGATGATTGATCGATAAAACTTCATAATGCCTGCTTGTTTTTTATGTATCAGGAAATAAAGATCATAGTGATAAAGGTTCATTTGCACTGCGAGAATTGCGAACAAGACCTCAAGGTTCTATTGCTCAAACACAAAGGCAAGGAATTTCTTGAATGAGTATCCTCAGAGGGGATTTCTGAATTGATTTCTTGGATGCATTATCATTTGCAGAGATTCACAAGGTTGAGACGTACTTAGGAGACAACTGCTGCAAGATCATCGGCACGATAAAGGAGGAAGAGCTCGTCAAGTACATTCAGAAGAACACGCACAAAATCGCAAAGATTCTGAAGGTGGAGGTGATAGTAATTGAAGAAAAGATAGATGAAAAGGAAAAGCTGAAAGCCAAAAAAGCTGAGTTTCTCAAGAAAATAAAGCTGGAAATAGAGAAAAAGAAGCAGGAGTTGAAGGAAAAGGAAATAGAGATCGAAATGGACGAGTTGTTCAGGAAGATAAGCGTGGAGAAAGAGGAGAAGAAGAAGGAACTGATGATAAAGGAATTGGAAATCGAGATGGACGAGTTGTTCATGAAGATCAAAGTGGAGATGGAGAAGAAAGATTTCCTGATGGAAAAAGATGTGGATGTCGAGGAGTTATTCAAGAAAATGAAAGTGAAAATCGAAGAAAAGAAATGGGAGCTAAAGGAAAAATATTTTGGTGCTCCTTATTACCTTCATCATGCTCATCCTCATGCTCCCTGCTACATTCACAGTCCTTCCAGCTACATGCAGAAGCCTCCCTGCTACATTCACAGTCCTTCCAGCTACATGCAGAAGCCTCCCTGCTACAGTCATTATGCTCACGCACCTCAATGGTTCTCTGATGAGGACCCAAATGCTTGTGTTGTGATGTAGAAGGCCATGTATTCCGAGCACCAGACTGTTGAACTAGAAAGAGTTAATTATGACATTGATTGTTGTTAGCTATCTTCCATAATCTTGCTCGAGCTGCTCCTCAAACCAATCTGTATCCAGTCTAGGAACAGAATTAGTAACTCAATAAATAAACTTCGAAAATAATGAATGTGCAGATGCGTAGGTTGACAAATTTTACTAGATAAAAACAGTAGAAGTCACCAGAGTAAGTTTGGAAGAACAAAAATGTTTTCATCTTCTCCCCAAATTAAAGCACTATTCTTGCTTGCCGTTGCATACGAGTATTTTGTCATCATCGATTTCCGAAATTCAAACATTGATAAAGATCAGAATTTACCATCAAAATAGCCCCAAATCCCTTCTGTTCAATTAGCTAGCGGAATAGACAGAACAAAGCTGAACGGGGGCTAAGGCCTATGGCTCTGGAGGGCGAAAAGGTATCCCTTCTCTTCTATGTTTTCGCAGTAACTGGCTGAGTAGGTAATATCGCATGGCAACAAAACAATACGTCAGCTTTCAGCAATAAACTTTCTTCCAATATATACAAGGTCCTGAGGTTGCAGTGTAAGTGTGACTCAGGTTGTCATCATAATTTCAGGGCCCCCTGTGCTCAGTAACCTTTCTTATGTTTTGTATCCTTGCTACAACTTCATTTGTGGTTGTAGAGAACTTTAATCAGTATCGATGATTTCAGATCCCGGTAAACTTCCATGTGAAATGCCTTTGAGAGAATCATGTAGACTTTCTTTACTAGTGTTTTTTGGTCCTGCAGTACCCCCATGGTCTGTCTCTTCATCTCTTGACGAAGGTCCACACTTAGTGGCATTGTCATTGCCCCTTTCAAAGTCACTATTTGGAATATCTTCAGTTTTGATTTTACCAAGCACGTCAGATCTTGGTGTCTCCTTCCATTCAACCCACTCCGGTGGCTTATCATCCTCACCTTTGCTAGAATTATCACTGTCTTCTTTGAGCTCATCCAAAGGACCATTTCCCACATGCAGTCTTATTTGTAACTAAAGCAGCTCCTTGATCAGCTGTGTGTATCGATCTTGTAGTATCATTTGAATCATCAACAAGCACCATATTATCCGCTTCATCCACGTCGGGCAATGTCTCATCAGAATTTGGAGAAGATGAAGCGACAGAATCAGTTAAACATTTGTTAACCCCTCTATCATTATCAAAAGAAAACCAGTTGGAATTTGTGAAGAGAGGACTGCACGAGATGGGATCTCCATTAGACTAGTTAACATTAACTCCCATTGATTATAAGTGTTTATGTTAGTTACCTGCCATGGTCATTCCCCAGATGTAAAGATGAAATAACGACTTCTGCAGATTCATCGTCAAAGTAAACATCCTGTAAAAATCACTTATCAGGTGTGTG
The DNA here is from genome assembly GCF_044706935.1 of Curcuma longa. Taxonomy (NCBI): domain Eukaryota; kingdom Viridiplantae; phylum Streptophyta; class Magnoliopsida; order Zingiberales; family Zingiberaceae; genus Curcuma; species Curcuma longa. Next base: position 5,363,956 of record NC_133874.1, read on the forward strand.
ATCATTCACTAAAACATTAGACCAAATTCAATTAGATGCTGAAGAGCCTTGATAATGGAACATGGAAATGGATCAAAACTAAATGCAAGAAGTAATCAAACAAAAATATACCTTTCCTAACGTGTGCCTAACAAAAAAAGCAATAATGCAATAAAATACTTTTCCCAATCTGTACCAAATTAGTAAAAAGTAAAATTAAGAATGGGTTAAAGAAATACTTGATAAAGTAGCATACCTCCTTGTCTCGTTCAAAAGATCCTTGAGCCTGTATTCAGCAGCCAAACAAACAAAATAAAATGAGTCTGGGATATAAAAACCAACAATATAAATGGTGAATGAAATTTCTTATCCTTCTTGTTCATATACAATCATTAATGTGGTTTCTTGCGAGTGCCTTGTGGATTTATTACAGGATAGCCTTATGAACTCAATTTATTAAGAGCTTGTGGATAATGGAAATGCAAAAGAAACATTTTAATGCTGGTTAATTTAATGTCAGTCTTCCAAATTTTTCCATTTTTTCTGCTTTTTTTTGAAGATTGTGCAGTTTTATGAATTTCTATTTTATTCATTATCAATCTATTTAGAGAACTATCTTTGGTTGGAGTTTGTTTCCATAGATGATTGTCTCTTTCATGCTATTCTTTCCATCCTCTATCAGTATCATCATAGTTTTTCTCATTTAGAATGGTCCATTACAGGACTACAAAATATCAAATTCAGCTAAGAAGAAAAAATAAGATAAAATCAGAAACAGTAAATCTAGGAAATAATGTCAAATAAATTTATGAAACAAATATGCATATTTCGTAACACTATACACAAGGGCATAGTCATGAAATATTAATGAGGGAATAGTGGCAAAAAATTGAAATATAATAATAGAATGAAATGACAAAAACTAAAAATTTGAATTTCATTGTATATGCATATTTAACACCAGCTACAAGGATTAATGGCTCATGCCTATGATCTCATACTTAACATATTCATAGTCAGAATCACCCATGCTTTTCTAATATAGTAGTGCATTTAAATATGGCCATTTTAGAATTGGTATTATTTCATATTGGTATATTATATATATTGCACAACTTTAAAGTTTTTTTCTGGTCCAAAGCCTTCCCATCAATTGCATCAGAAGACATAGCATATGCCATTCAAGGCCACCACATATGCACATAGCTAGTCAGGGGTTGAGGAACTGCCTGAGCATGGGGAATGTCGAGTGAGGAAACACACCTAATACCTAAACAGAACACCAAAACAGACATTGGTGACAATCTATAATGGGAAGCATACTGCTAAGTTTACTTGCACAAAAATAAAGATAAAAAAGAGAGCATTTAAAAATAAAACTCACTTACAAAGCATGATAGTTTACCTCTTCAATGTCATCATTAGCATAGGTATCCAACCGAAATGCCTGGCTCAAGCTACTAGCAAGTGCTGCCACATCAAAATCCTTATCTCGGAAGTCCTCATCATCACTATCTCTAACATGGTCTTGTGATGTAGTTGGGCGCCTGCAAGAGACCATAAGGATATATTTACTATACAGATTAAAACCATAAGGATTCCGAGTGCTACTAAATATATTTACTATCACAGTGATTTAGTCCTGCAACATGTACATATGGTTACTGGTCACAGGTCACAAGTTGTTGGACTAATGAGCAAGCACTCAACTAAGAAAATTGGGTGTATTATATAACCAAGTGAAGGATATAATGAGGCAAACACATGTACCCAAAAAATATAAGTTTATTTTCACCCTTAACACTTTTCTTGAACACCTCACACGATATTGTTTTGTGTATCATTGAATAAATTGAGGAAAGTGATCCTTAGAAAAATTAGTAGTAACAATCATGTTCAAGCATTCTACAGTGACTAAGAGCCCTACCCACATGACCAGTGATAAACATTTTCTGTGGCATTCCTCTTGGACAGCACATTGTTAAGCCAATCAACCCAGTCGCTATTTTCCTGCAAGTGAAAAAAAACAAAATCAGCAGATGGAACAATATTATATCATCAGAATAGTAAAAAATAACTTTGGCATTTCTCATTGAAGTAAGTCCACAGTGAAGCAAGAAGCAATAATATGACACTGCACACAAGTAGCAACTCTATAAACATAACAGAGAAATTATCAAGGAGAAGCAATTTAACAAACAAAGAAGAAATAAAATGAGGCTTACTGCTTTTCTTTTCGACCAAAAAGGGTATGCTTCAAATTTTCTTGCTTCATAATATACTATGACACATTGAAACTTAAATAAATATCAAAAACTAAGAAAACAAGATTAAAGTATTTTACAAAAGAAGGATAAAGCTTACAGTTTCCATCTAAACAATTCCAAACTCCATAATATTACTTTCCTATAAAACATGAACCAAAATGAGGCAAATGTTTTAACAAATTATATTCTTTTACAACTCGAGATGATTGACCTGCAAGTGTGTCTGGATTGTGATGTTGTTATTACCCAACTGAGTAAGCTTGTTAGCAATCCGCATTATGTGACCTATACTACCTATCCTTGGGGGTGATTGTCCCTCTGCAGATACCGTAATCTGAAACATGAACTAAAAAAAAACAAAGATTAACACAACCAAATTCGAGAGGTAGACAAACACACAAAGAAGCAAAAAGATGAACATTCAAGTAGAATATTTTGCATCAAATTTATACCTAAGCACTGCTATGTGCTCCATACCTTAGTAGAATCTGTTGGCAGCAAAGGATTTTTTTCAGCAGCAAGAATTTTCCTGACAATGTCACACTCCTGCAAAATGTATTCAAGTAGCAAAGTTGTCTTGCTCTCTAAGCAAGATGCAATAATATTCTTAACATGATGATGCAAAAAATTGTTGAAAGGGTACCTGCAATGTGAATCCACCTTTAACAACAAGATTCAAGGTTAACCAACATTAACACAATCACAAAAACATATTACTCACTCAAAAAATAAGTTTACAACAAGTTTTATTGCTCCCTGCTGGATCAGTTCTTTCTCCACAGCTTCAATACCAAAAATCAACAGAACAGAAACGAACTCCACAATCTGGAAAAACAAAACATATTACCTTCTTGCTATCCTTGACACATTATTCAGAATAGATTACAGATTATACCCAAATCCTTATGTATGAGTCAAAAGTTTGTTAAAATTTAAAAAATCTATTTGTATTTGATAAATGTAGCTCTAATTTGAAGCATCTACATCACATGGCAGAAATGAATAGAATTCCAAAGAAACTAAGTTGAACTTCTATGCAAAGTAAATTTCAAGGTGTTGATACAAAAAATTAGACAGTAGCTTCCATTTTTCAGATGGATAGAGTGATAGAAATACATTAAACAATGTTCAACATGAAAAAATTTACCTTGGCAAGATAAAGTAACAAAGGTCATTTGAGGAGACTGTCATACCTTCAAACGGTGGTTTCCAAGAGGAGGCTGTAGTTTACCATATGTGGTTGGCATTGCACTATCCGAAGAACAAACATCCAACAATTTCAATAAATCACCTGTTTGATGTTTGAATGGGAAGAAGGCAAGTGAAGATGTACAAAACCATTCATAAAAGATAAAACAAGGAGCCTAAAGAAAATAAAAACAACTAGTCACAAGGGAGTGTAACTATAGAATACAGATCAAGTGCAATGTTAACATTCAACGATTGAGCGGTATTTGAACAAGACAGTATTCTAGAAATAATAAAGTATGTAATGCAAGATGAATAATTTGAGAACGATAGCATAGTATACTTCCTACCTGAATTTCTGGAACCTACAAGATCTAGCTCAACTTAATCACAAACTCTAAGGATCTTTTAATGACGCTATTTTTATATGTTCAAACATTTCCAGCACACAGTTTAAAGCATAGATTAGACCAAAATGAATAAAAGTGTACAATACAAGAATTTACTATATTGTTGTATGAATATGAAGGGGAAAAAGACAGAATTCTTGCAATAATTCAAGACTTCTCAATCATTATTGATTACCATTGACTGAAAGACTTGTAAAACTGAAGAGATCCATAAGGATCCACATAAAGCCAGAATGAAAAATAAGCCTAAGACTATGGAAGTTTGATTCAGAACAATTTAATATAAAAGAAGGGGAAAGAGATATTTATAGAATAGCTAAAGTAAGAGAGAGAAAGACAAAAAATCTTATCCAAATAAGGTGTATTAAAGATGAATGCAATAAGGTACTAGTAAATGATAGAGAAATAAAAGAGTAATGGAAGAGGTATTTTCATCAACTTTTTAATGAAGGTTTAGGTGACCAACTTAATTTAAGTAGGTCAAACGAGTATAGAAATTTAAATTTTTATCGTAGAATTCAAACTTCAAAAGTAAAATAAGCTTTAAATAAGATGCAAAATGTAAAAGTTGTTGGACCAGATGATATTCCAATACAGGTATGGAAGTGTCTAGGGAAATAAGATATTGAATGACTTACAAAATTATTTAATATGATATTGAAAACAAAAAAAATGTCTGATCAATGAAGGGTTAGTACTCTAATCCCCTTGTATAAGAATTAGAGAGACGTATAAAATTGTACAAATTATAAAGGTATTAAACTAATGAGTCATACCATGAAATTTTAAAAAAGAGTAATCAACAAAAGATTAAAGAAGGAGATCACGGTAACTACAAATCAATTTGGATTCATGTCCGGAAGGTCGACAACAGAAGCTATATATCTTCTTATTCAAGTAATTGAAAAGTATCAGGAGCAAAAGCAAGATCTACACATGATATTCATTGACTCAGAAAAAGCTTATGATAGAGTTCCAAAAGAAATTATATGAAGAATTCTAGAAAGGAGAGATGTTTGCGTAGTATATATTGAACTAATTAAGGATATATATGAGAATGTAACGATCAGAGTGAAGACTTCAGACGGATTAACTGAAACATTTCCAATAAAGATAGAATTACATTAAGGATCAACTCTAAGTCTTTATCTTTTACACTAATCATGGACGAACTCACTGAACATATTCAAGACACAGTATCATGGTGCATGTTGTTTGCAGATGATATTATTTGGTAGATGAGACATGTGAAGGAGTAAATGCTAAATTAGAATTTTGACGAAAAACACTAGAAATGAAAAATTTTAGACTTAGTAGAGTGAAGACAAAATATATGGAATTTAAATTTAGTGATATTAGACATAATGAGATAATTGTTAATATAAAAGATGATGAGTTGTCCGGAACTGAGAACTCTAAGTATTTAATCATTTTTGCAAGATGATGGAGGGATTAAGAGAGATATTTTACATAAAATACAAGCACGATGATTGAACTAGAGGAGAACGTCGGGTGTTTTATATGATCATAAAGTACATCTAAAACTTAAAGGGAAGTTCTACAAAATGACAATTAGACTTGCTATGTTATATGACACTGAATGTTAGACTATGACTCGAACATATGAGCAAAAGATGAGAGTTGCAGAGATGAGGATGTTAAAGTGGATGTGTGGACATACAAGGATGGACAAAATAAGAAATGAGAACATTAGAGAGAAAATCGAAGTTGCATCTATTGAGAGAAAACTCCGAGAGATACATTTAAGATGGTACGGACATGTACTTAGACGACCAATAAATATTCCAGTTGGGCGATGTGAAACTATGACAAATATGCACATCAAACAAGAAAGACCAAAAAAGACTTGGTTAACAATAATAAAATAAAATAAAATTTATTTAAGTATAGATGATGATATAGTAGAAGATAGGACACAATGACGTAGAAGAATCCATATAACCAACCTCACCTAATGGAATAAGGTTTGGTCGTTGTTGACGTCGTCTAAACGGACAAACTTAATTAACTTAGTACAAGCAAAAAGAGAGGAGAGGAGAAAGAAGCTGTTTTAATGATTTAAAAAAGTACCTAAAATAATATCTTTAAGCCTCTTGCATAGGCTTTATAACTAAAAATATAATAAGTCAAATTAAAAGAGTGAACTAAAATAAAAACTAGTCCGAAAAGGATCAAAACCTAGAATTTTTTGCATTAAAAACAAGGTTTAAAATATCGAGCCGTGTTGAGATTTCGGTCCCGGACCGGAATGATACAGTTTTGGTACCATATCAGGTCGTGCTGGTATAGTTTCGATATTTTTAAAATATAAAATATATTAACTAAAAATAAAATTTAAATTTAAATATTAAAAAATAAAATATAATATATAATATATAATATATAAAATATATATTTTTAAAAAATAATAGGATAATTTTAAGAGGATTTAATTAAGCTTATTTAAATTACTCCAATTATAGCTTCGTGTTGATTATTAAAACTTAAGTTTTAAAATCTAAGTAAAAAAAATCCAAACGATCGCGACCGGGGCATGCGCGACCCGCTCGACGCCTCCGAAGGTGTCACCAAGATCGGGCGACGCCTTCGGTGGCATAGCCAAGCCCAACCAAACCCTCCGGAGGCGTCGCGGGACCTAGGCAACACCTCCATCCCAGCCGGAACGTTGTGTCGGTGTCGGTCCGCTAGCGGAATGAAAATTTTCGTCAATATCGAACGAAAATTTTCACCGATATCGAACGAAACGGCTTGAAATTTCAAACCTTGATTAGAAACACTAAATGAACAATTAGTGAATAAGGAAGACTATATAAAGTATTAAACAATAAATTGTGGATATCTAATACTATAACATGTTTTAGGTCAAAAAACAATTTTTAGGGGAGCAATGCTACCTAGTAATTTATCATAACACGATGACCATGCCCACCAGTAATTTGAAATCAAAGACCGATGAAGTCGCATTAGTGCACAAGGCTGTGTTCCTCAAAAGTTATTACATAGCCAAATCAGCAAAATGTTGTTGAGACCATACCATCCCCACAGCCAGTTCATATGGAAAATCATAGTTGAGAAAGGTAATAGTCAATTAAGGATTGATTTAGGCATGGCTGCAGAATTATTCTCTGTGGTTAGTAACAAAAGCAAAGTTTACACAAAAACAAAAGAAATTATTGTCATCCTTGTAGAATATCTACAGAGAATATCTACGCATATAGACATAGTATCTAATATTGATAAATCTATGATGACTATTGATAGGAACCCGTGTCCTATCTTGCGAAAAATAAAAAAAAGATAGACGAAAGGGGATAAACGATCACTTCGAGGGGATCGACCTCTAATAATCAATAGATTTGATTAATCAAAACTATATGCTTTATTGCTTTAAAAGATTACATAATGACTCTATATATAACCATAAAACAATACCAAGTCAATATAATAAATCTAATATTGTTAATAAATCTAATGACCTTATCTAAATTAATAACAAATCTAATAACAGATTCTAATAGATAATATTTTGAAGGGGCTATTTGAATAAATCTATCTAGGAATCCTATCATTCCATCGTCCTTCAAAACAACTTTGTCCTCAAGGTTGATCTTTTTCTTCTTCTTTTTCTTTTGATGATTTGTATAAAATAATTGTTTATTGTCCACCAATTGAAATCTCCTTTTGACGAAGATAAAAGACCTTCTATAAATCTTTCTTAAATTTGAAATTTTCCTTTGGGTCTTCTTTGAAAATTTATGAGCATGTCAATACTTGCTTTTTCTTCCCCTAGCCTTGTATCGGGTCTTAATTTCATGATTTGGCGGATGTTGTTGGAGATGACAAGGCATTATCGCTTTATTCACTAGAGCAATCACGGGTGTCATAATGATGGATGAATTCTCCTTATCATTATCAAAATTTAACTCCTCGTGCAAATTATTTTTATAACTATCTTGTTGTTGTTGTTGTTGTTGAAATTGTTGATTTATTTCTTCTTTGATATCATCTTTTTCTTTAAATCCTCTATTAGTTCATCCATCAATACTCTCCTTTGTGTATATTGATGACTTTGATGTCACTCATCATTTCTTCGTGCTTCCTCTTTGAATTTCTCTTTTTGAATTCGTGCAAAGGATAATGCAGCTTTTACAGTATGAGGATAGCGCTTCTTCACCTCTTTTTGGATGTTAAGATGAAGTCCTTCAATAAAAGTATTCAACAATTTTCGTTCTGACCAATTACGAGTTTGGTTAAAGAGTCGAAGAAAGCGATTATGATATTCTGTTACCGTGGTGATCTGTTGAATCTTGGATAATTTCTCATCTGCATTATCATACTCTTGAGGTATAAAACGAGTTAGAAGATCATCTGCAAACTCTTCCCATATTGTAGATCCATGACATGACATATATAATTAATAGCATCGGAGAGCCTCTCCATCCAGATGCAAAGAAACTAATTCAACCTTCAAATCATTTGATATATCGTGTAGAATAAAATATCTTTCTGCTTTAGAAACAAATCCAGTAGGATCTCTACTTCGCCAACAAGGAAATTCATCTTCATAAGATCTCCAATTTGTCATAATATGGAATTAACTTTGCTCTGATACCAAGTTGATAGGAACCCGCGTCCTATCTTGCGAAAAATAAAAAAAAGATAGACGAAAGGGGATAAACGATCACTTCGAGGGGATCGACCTCCAATAATCAATAGAATTGATTAATCAAAACTATTTGCTTCCTTGCTTTATTGCTTTAAAAGATTACATAATGACTCTATATATAACCATAAAACAATGCCAAGTCAATATAATAAATCTAATAACCTATTAAAAGATAATTGTTAATAAATCTAATGACCTTATCTAAATTAATAACAAATCTAATAACAGATTCTAATATATAATATTTTAAAGGGGCTATTTAAATAAATCTATCTAGAGATCCTATCAACTATGAAATGAAGACCTAAAATAGTGGAATATGATGCCCTCGCCACCCATTAACTCCGTTTGAAATACAAAAGAATAAGAAAAATGAAGAGCAAGTTTGTTAACCTTAAAATCTAATTAAAAAAGGACCGGATAATTAACACCGTCAGTTTAAAAAATAACGATAGATTAAACACATCACGACAGGCAAAAATAACAGGGACAACAAATCACATCTAATGATAACGCCAGCACAGGCAAAACGATCACGGACAACGAATCACATCTAACAATATCGCCAGACTTACAGGCAACTCTTGAGAGAATGAGCTCATGCGCCAGAACATCTTGACGGCCTCAGAAAATTACAAGGAATCAAACCTTCAGATCTAGGGTTCGATCCCCGAATCCCACAGTGCCTGAAAAAACGAAGAAAAGCCCCTATCTCGAAGACCTCCGAGCCTCTAGTCCGCCCTTCCACGGGGCTCCAGGATGGAACAGAGCGAGAAGACGAGATGCAGCAGGTGAGAAGAAGCGAGTGAACCGGCCAATAAGGGAATGCGAGGGGAGGAAGGGATCGAAGCGGAGAGGGCTTGAAAGGAGGAAGCGACGGATCGGCGATCGGCGACGCCCTCGCGGGACGAAGGCGGGGGCTGCGTTCTCCGGCCGCGGATCAGTTGAAATAATCATTGCGTTTGTGCGGCCTGCCGATGCTTAAATACTCAAGCGTCAGGTGACTGGTAGTCCTACCGCTACATTGTCATTTAAATATAATTGAGTAAGATTACAATATAGCAGAATTATTAAAATAGATAAAAATTAAATATATTTTTTTAATCATAATTAACTATAATTTTTTGTGATTTATATTCTCACATATATTATGAAATTAACCCGGTGAGATCGCTGAGATAACAAATTCTAACAAAACTTTTGCTGATAATTATATAATTTCAAAGATATCACAATATATCACATCTATTAAAATTAAGATTTTTCGTGTGATTACTCTAGTAATTAAAATCATCTTAATTATTATATCTAGACCTTATTAAAAGTTCATTGCCTTTAAACACCTTGATGTTCTATTTGGATGGGGTGAGAAGTTCTTTAATAGAAGGGGACAAAAGAAAAAAGAATAAAATATTTATATTCTCCTTGTTTGAAAGAATGGAATGTTCATTAATATAACATGTGTTATCTTGTTTGGGAAGAAAAGAAGAAAAATGAAGATTAACTATATAAAATTACAAAAATACCCTCACTTCTTAAAAAAATAAAAATGAAAAGAAATGAAGATTAACTATATAAAATTACAAAATACTCTCATTTCTTAAAAAAAATAATGTATATGGAGGACGGATGAAAAACTGTAAAATTCTATCAATATTGCATGTAAAAGTTAAGATACAGAAGGTCTTAAAATAAACAATATATGCTTTTTGGATAAGACTCTGTTCTTGAAGAAAAAGAAGATGAGAATTATCTTACTAGTGGATTGCCTACCGAAACGATCAACCATCGCAGGTCTTAGAGTAGTAGTAGAGGTTGTAAATTAAATAAAAACAAAGATATTTTTTTCTTATATTTTCGCTGCTCATCTCTATAACAAATTTTCAAAAATAAATAAAAAAATGACGCACACTATTAATTTACCTCCTTTATCATTTTCTCAATCCTACAACAATGATAGAGCATGAGAAGAGCATCCACCATCTCGTCCTCCCATTGTCATACAGACATGTCTTGGATTCTACATACATCAATTTGTCCTTGGTGTGCATCTTACCATTTGTCAACAATCACACGACAAATTGATGCTCCATCGGTGGCATGATGCCACATGACAATCGTTAGATGGCACACCCATCTAACAATTTTTGTCATCTAAATAAAAGTGCTCCTTTCATCCATTTTTGCCCAATAATTTTTCATTTTTGCTCAGTTTTGTCAACCATCCCTAATCTTTTATGCAAAAGGTAAAATTCGTCATCCCAACGGTCTCACATGATCGGTTCTACGATCATATATGAGGAGGTAAATTGAGAAATTACAATTAATCATGATGGAAAAAAATATTATTCGACTTCGTCGTGATTCAAATTCTTGTCCTCTTTGCTCAATCTTCCGTCGCCCAACCATCCCTAATCATTTGCATGCAAATATGAGTCCAGTTCGTTATTCACGTAAACCCATTCAATGTAGCGGTACGCTTTCCCGCCCACATCCTCGTAGGCTTCTCTAATCCATCATTACCTGTACCATCCTCAATCAAATCATTGTACTTGTCCCTTAACTAAAACGATCAAGAATTTAATTACATTCTTAATTATCCTCGATGCAGGCCAGTAATACTTGTTTAAACTGCAGCTCAAACAAAAAACAGAGCTTAATAGAAATTTGATGTTTTAAAACACTGCATGCTGTGGGAAACAGAGTGTGATGGGCTGAGTCAGTGATCACGAGGGGGAAAAAGATGAGAGATCTTAAGTTACCTTAAGATTCCACGTTTGTTGGAAACATGAAAGGCTGCATAAAGATCGATATTAAAGAAAAGAAGGCATAGGAATAAAGTGGAGTCTGAGTGATAGTCTCCTTTGAACATCCTTAACAGCTTTATCTTTAGAAATATTTATTCAAATATTTTACTTGAATAAAATATAATATGTTATATACTATCGCATCTAGTTATTTCTATATCATATAATCTATTGATGTTGATGCGGAGGGTTATTTAGTGATGACTTGGACGTCGAGTATAAGGAGGATACGAAGAACATAGAGTAAATATAAGAAACCAAATGAAACCCCGACCTACAATCTTGGTCTCGGTATGTTTTCTTAAGCAGCGCCGATCTCATGACTCGATTTTGGCACTTCTCCAACATCATGTGCTAACCTCCTCAGTCTGGGCACGCCTTTTGCATCACTTGCCGATCTTATGACTCGGTCTCTCTCGGCACGCCTCTTGCATCATGCGCCGACCTCATGACTCGGTCTCGACACGCCTCCTGCATCACGCGCCAACCTCATAACTTGGTCTTGACACACTTCCTGCATTCAGGGTTAACCTTCGACATGTGATATTTATTTGAAGACATGATCGTTCCGCCTAAATCGGGGTGCACAGAATCGATTCCGTGAAAACAGGAACACACTTTCAAATATTTAGCAACAGATGGAATCTTCCTAGACGGAACAAGTACGCCAGAATATTTCTCAAACGGTTACTAATATTTCGGAGATCAACTGTTATAAAAAAGTAGCTCATGTCCATGGGCAGAGGTACGCATACATAAACCCTAACTTCCCCAAGCCCTTGAAACTCCTTTCTCATGCCCAATCCTAATTTGAGTGTCATAGTAGTTTACCGGAAACCCCCTCCCCTGATGTCATTCTAACCCTCTTTTTGGAGTGTCTTGTAGGTTTTTCTTCTTCCGCAGCCTCATCACAGAAGCGTGCACGTCAATAAAGTCTTGAACCAGCATTTTAACTATTCACAGTGTATTATCCTAGAACAAATGTAATGGAAGAGAGAACAATAGAGAAAGATTATGGAAGTAACCTTTAAGGGGCATATTGAAAATGGTGAAACTTCAAGGGGGTAAAATGAATGCTTTTTCTATTGTGGGACATTGCTCAAGCGCGTCCGAACCAACCGGCGAGATTTGATCGCACCAACGACTTTAGACTCTCCGCTGTGTCCCACCTCGCAGGGGGGCCAGCGTATGCGACTCCATCCTCACCGTCCGTTGCTTCCGGCACGACTCCACCACTCACCCAGGTGGACTCTGTACGGACTCTCCTTTCTAATCTCCTCGCGCAATCCACGCCTTTGTTTTCCTGCCGTCTCTACCCACCCACCCACCCACCCACACGAAAGGGCCCCACCTTTTCGTTGCAATCATCGCCGTTCGTAGGTCATCAAACCTGCCGTCAGATCGACAGCGAGGAGACCCACGATTAAAACCCTGGCGCAGGTTGCTAACTTGCGCCAAGTCGCCTCGCTTTATAAAGGAACGGTAGACCTCGTTATCGTCGCCATTCTTCCTCTGCTTCCCGCCTTCATCGGCGCGCCGCCGAAAAAGAGGGAGAGTCTTAGAGGATGTCATCGGCGGCGGCGGCGGCGGCGGCGGCTTGGATAGAGCCAAGCCTGGACATGGACAAGCTCAGTTACGAGATCTTCTCGATACTGGAGAGCAAGTTCCTCTTCGGGTACGACGACCAAAACCCTTTCCCTCCTTCTACTCCCCTCACCCCGCTCGCCTCCGGCCTCCGGCCTTCCTCTGCTGGCAAGGTCTGCATTCTCTCCATCGACGCCTCCGACGGAATCCTGGCCGGCGCCTCCCTCGTCCGCCTAGAGGCATCCATTCGCAAACAGACCGGCGACCCCGCCGCCCGCGTCGCCGATTTCTTCGATCTCGCCGCCGGATCTGGAGCTGGCGGTGTCCTTGCCGCCGTGCTTTTTACCCGCGGCCCCGACGGCCGCTCCATCCTCTCCGCCGCAGAAGCCCTACGCCTTCTCGGCAAGCACCACCGCCGCCTCGCCAACGGCGCCCAGCGGAAGGGTATCCTCGACGGCATTCTTTGCCGGGTGGGCGGGGGGCTGTTCCGGCGGGTGTTTGGCGACGCCACGCTGCGGGACGCCCTCAAGCCGCTGCTCATCCCGTGCTACGACCTGGCGACGGGGGCGCCCTTCGTGTTCTCGCGGGCCGACGCTGTGGAGGCGGACGGCTACGACTTCCTCGTGGAAGAGGTGTGCGCGGCCACGTGCGCGTCCCCCGCCGCCGGCGCGCAGGCGGTCGAGATGCGTTCCGTGGACGGCCGGACGAGGATCCGAGCGATCGGAGGTGGGTTGGCCATGGGGAACCCCACGGCGGCGGCGATCACTCACGTGCTCAACAACCGGCAGGAGTTCCCCGCCGCGGGCAGAGTGGAGGACCTACTGGTAATCTCGCTCGGAGGCGTCGAGGCACCGACAGCTTCTGGGAAGCCCTCTGCGCCGCTCTCCACCGCGGAGCTCTCAAAGATCGCCACCGGCGCCCAGGCCGATGTGGTAAGAACCCGTTTTACTTTGTGAGATCCCGACGATCTATATATCTCACTCTGGTAACTAAATCAAATCGCAGGTGGATCAAGCGGTGGCGATGGCATTCGGAGAGCGCCGGGTGACGAACTACGTACGGATTCAGGGATACGGCGCCACGGCGAGGGCGCCGGCGGCGGCAGCGGAGTCTTCGCTGACGGAGAGGGGAGTGGAGTCGGTGCTGTTCCGCGGGCGGAGGTTGTCGGAGCGGACGAACGGGGAAAAGCTGGACGCCTTCGCTGCGGAGCTGATCAAGGAGCACGAACGTCGGAAGCGGAGCACCACCCCGGCAGTCGTCATCAAACCCTCCATGACGCCCTCCCGCTCGTCGTCGTCCACCTTCACCACCATGGCCTCCACCGTCACGTCGGCGTCATTCTGATGGACGGCCAGGATTGCAAGAGAGGGATGACCCGCGGTTCACGATGACGACGATGATGACCCGTCTGTATATTCAAGTTTTACAAAGCGCCCCTCTGGCCGAGCCCTTACGAGTGAATTAGCTTCAGAGTAAGGTTTCGATCGCAATTCTGTTGTTTTGTGAGGGTTTGATTGTTAATTGACACCAGGTCTCGGGAGGACCAAATTTGGCAATGGCAAAAATAAAGATGTTGGCACGATCTTTGTTTCTAAATACGAACGTTGATTTTATCCTTTTTATATTTGTTAAAAAGATAAAAAGAAAGTTCCAGACGATGAGACGTTGACTCGTCTAACGGCCAGCTCATCGGTGCTACGTGCAAGTGGGACTCGTTCGAGGACGAAGCGCGTGGGGTCCGGTGGTTTGTGCTGCTAGTGGAGAAGGCGCACGTGCGAGGACGGTGGTGGCCTCGCGGCGAAGGGACAATATGCACGGTCGATACTTCCTCTTTATTTATTTTTTTCTCTTTAAAACAAGAATTAATATAATTTATTTACTTTGGTACCAAAATATATCACATCAGTAACATATGAAGGACCACGAAAGTTCCTCAAAGCTGTAAGAGTAGCAAATAAGCAAAGACCAAATGTAGACCCCAGTCATCAACAAGCTCTCGCAGCAACAACAAGTACATCGAGTATTCATCCCCAATTCTATCTGTCCTCTATGTCCATTTATATCTTCCATTAGTCATCAAATTTTCATGCAATACATTTGATCCGGAGGATTATTTAGTGATTACGTAGATGACGGATATAACAGGGGAGGGAAAAGAGAGTAAAGATAGGTATTGATTAATAAACAAGAGTTATTTTAAGGATCTTAAGTAAACTTCCGACTTCATGCTCAGGTCTCTGTATACTTCTTTAAGCATACATCAACCTCATACTCAGGTCTAGGTATGCTTTCTTAAGCATACACTGACCTCATACTTAGGTCTCGGTACGTGATGAATTGGGATTTTATTAATTTTTAATCGATTCAATTTTGAGTTTTGCATGAAAATAATTATTTATTTGAATCGATTTGATCATGATTGTCCTATATTGCAAAAATTGAGGCTTGATTATAATTTTCCTGATTTAATGGCAATTTTTGCATTAATTTGGATTTTAATTGATTTTAGGGCTAAATCGGACCCGACTCGAGCTCAACCGCGGTCAAATCGAGTCAAATTGGCCAAATTGATCAAGCCAACATGGAGGACACGACTCGGATCGAGCCCGATCAAAATCCCTGATTTTTTTGGAAACCCTAAGTTGTCCTAAACCTCAGATCAAATTTCAGCCGTTGGATTCAAGATTGGATGGCCTGGATTCGTTGATTAATCAGTATAAAAACCAAGCTTTAATCGGGTGAACAGTGGCTGCGCACTGTTCACCGTCTTCCCAAAACCGCGCCCGACGCCATGTTCTGTTCACCGACGTAACTCCCAAGCCAGCCCCATCTTCCCAAACTTATCCCATTGCGATCCTTGTTCCGTGGGGGTTCTTCCACCGGCCGAATGGGTATATTCCGGCAGCGGGATTTGGCTTGACGGCGGGGGTTCTTCCGGCGGCCAATTTCTTGTTTCAGCTCGTTCCGGCCATCCACACTGAAATCCGGCGCCGCAATTCTTTGAGGGGTTCTCCTAGGAGCGCGGAGCATCCCGGAATTACCAGCAACTCAATCGGAGCAAGATTGACATAGGAAATCCCGTTTGCCAGCTACAAAGTGGTCTGCATAGTCTGATTTTCGTCCGGAGAGGGTTTTTCCGGTGACTTTCCGAGTTTGGGCAGCAAGAAAACACACAGGAGACCAGCGTGGAAGATTTCTAATGGATTCAAAAGCTTGTTTGACAACCAAGCCAAGGAGAAGCAATCGGGAGAAGTTTGGAGGATGTTACTGTTCTTCTTCGTTTCTGAAATTCTGATTTCGGCAATTCTGAATGTTCTGTTTCAAAGTTCTGTCAATCCCATTTTCTTAGCAACATTAGCAATTGGATTGTTTTCAATTAAGGCTTGAGTTGTAGTTGATTGAACTTTGTAGCTTTAAGTTTCCAAACCTTTCGAATCTGAAATCCTTGAATTCTGATTTTCAGGTTTCTGCCAAACTTACTGTTCCGTGCCAATGTTTGTCAGTTTGTTGGTTGATTAGTTGTAGGAATTAGAGTTTTGAAGCATTGCATTGCATGTTAGGTTTTCTTGGATGAGATTTCATTTGAAACTTACTGTAGCGTGCCAACAATCCATTGTTTTGTGCCAACTTCATGTCATTTGATAGGTTTGCTAGATTTACAATTTGGTTTAAGCATTTAGGGTTTCAATAGTTCAGTTTTTAATTGTTAGATTCAACTCCACTTGAATTTAAATTTCATATGATTAACTTAGTTTCATTTCATATAGCTTGCATTAGGATTAGCTAGGTTCAATAGTTTCATTTTTAGGTTAGTGACTTGGATTTTTCATATACTTGTTAATTTCGAATTACATTTCATTTTTAAACCCCAAAACCCATTTTTATTCGGAAAACCCAAAAAGAACGACACGATAAGCTCACTTTAGACACTTTTCTACTAGTCCTTGGAAAAACACGACTCGAGGCCCCTATACTTAATTTATTTGTATTTATCGTGGGTTTTCGATACTTTTATAAATTCTAATTTGAAGCCCTACTCGTGACATCTAATTTAGGGTTTTCAGTACGCTTCCCTAAGCATACGCCGATCTCATATTCCGGTCTCGATATGCTTTCTTAAGCATATACACCGACCTCATACTCAGGTCTTGGTATGCTTCCTTAAGCGCACGCCGACATTATACGTCGGTCTCAATATATTTCCTTAAGCCGGTACCGACCTCAGGTTTTGGTCTCGTCCTACCTTCTGCATCCCGTGACAACCTCAGGGTGCGGTATCAATGGGTTTCCTACATCTAGGGCTAATCTCCAGCGCGTGATATTATTTAAAAGACGTAGTTGTTCCGCCTAAATCGGGAGAAAAGAATGGAACCAATTCTTTCGCAACAACATGAACTAATATATATATCAACAGATGGAATCTTTCCAAGAGAACTAGTCTACCTGAATATTTCTTAAGCGGTTGCTAATATTTCGGAAATCAACTGCTATAAAAAGGTACTCTAGGCCCATGGGTACAGGTACGCACACACATAAGCTCTACTTTCTTCAAGCCTTTAATTTCTTACTCTTCACATCAAATCCTAATTTGAAATGTTGAAGTGGCTTGCCGGGACCTAACTCTGACACCGTCCTAACTCTCTTTGTTAAGTGTTTTTCAGGACATCTTTCCTTTCGAACAATTCTTTTCAAAGAGCGTGCACGTTGATAAAATCTTGAATCAGTATTAGAGCCATTCACGATTTACCGGCCGAAATAACATCAAAGAAAATATTGTTGCAGAAAGATATAAGTGGGTTGGTGCCTGCATTCAATTCTCTACAGCTCCACTGAGTCGGACGCTGTCGAGGAGAACAAGCACAGTCTTCGTCCTGGACAAGCCTTTTACCCCTGCGATTAAGTAGATCTTGTTGGTGGTCCTCTGATCGATCTCGTTAGTCCGTACAGGTATGGCTAACCATAAGCCATGAGCACAGTATTCAAGTCGAGGACCACGCCACAGACAGACAGTGTGTGTCTTGAGTCGATGGAAGCTGCATGTGCTCAATCAATAAAACCTCATCGTTTTCTTCTCCAACATGCATGCACTGCGATGGGTGATGCTGTGCTGACAGCAGAGCGACGAGATGATGATTGTGTGGTTAATGGCCACGTGAAGGAACGAGAGTGTCCATGCATGGGGGACCTTGAGGAGACTCTTCGACTGAAAGCAAAAGCCGCATCCATGCACAAACGCCAAGGACTGTGAGTGAGTGAGTGTTCAAGTTGGTAGCGAGTAAAAAGTAAAAGAGCTCGATGGAGAATTAACTAGATGAAGTCAAGGCGAGAAGATCAGTTCTTTGAGTGTTTAGTTGAAAGTAAAGAACACTTCAATTATGACTCATATATGAAAGTAATAATAATAATAATTAAATCTTATCTCAAGTAGTGAGGCAAGGACGGATTCACAAATTAGAATTGGAAGCTTAAATTTAATAGAATAAAATAAATTATATATATATATATATAATAAAAAATTATTATGTTATATTGTTGGACAAAATTGTGTTCTACTAGATTTAAAAATATAAACTTCATCTAACATAAAATGTGCATTTATATCTTTAGTTAAATATCATTCGATATAGAGTGTCTAAGTAATCAGCAAATTAAAAAGTCATCATCTATTTTATTACGAAGTATTGTTTTCATATATTTCATTACTAAAAAGACTCGATCAGTAGTGACTGTAGAAACAGGCAACGTAAAAACAAGATGTATCAATCTAATCAACATAACGTAAATTTTTTAGCGTCCACTCTCAGTCAATTGTTGACACAACTCAATAAGTACAGAAATCTTCAAATCCTATATCACATCAAGTTTATAATATACTAATTCATACTCTAAACCAAGGATATCTTAATATGTGAAATTTTTAGGATAAAACTTATTGCATCATCATTGCTAACTGAGTTAAATGAATTTTTAAGATATAAAGTTGTACTAAAAGAAAGAAGTTTTACTGATAACTCATTAAATCGAGTATTTAACTCCATTAATATGAAATCCATTGATGTATTAAAAATATCGAAGTGTTAATGATGTTCAACTGTAGTTTGCTGACGGAAATGACCAATCTTACATAGATAATTAAGATCAAACACATCAATTTTATTTCTCGAATAAAAAACTTTCACTTCAAAAAAAAAATTCTTTCTACCTGCATTCTCTAAGTTTTTGAAGGATAATTTTGGTAGTAGAGACAGTGTAATAGTAGTTAAAATGCCTTGAGATTTTCTTTAAAGAATTTGATAAAGAATATTTATTGTTATCGTAATTTTATGCATTAAGTACAAATTAAACACAAATTCAAAGTTTGTCATGTTTATGTAAATTCCTCGACTTGAGCCTTAGCTCTTCCATTCGTAAAATGATCACTAAGAATTTCATAAACTTTACAAGTTGCAACATATATATATCTATCAAACTTTTTTTTACTAAAGCATAGCAAGAACTTCAACTAATAGCTATTGCTTGTTGCAAATTACCAATCTGATTGATCCTACTTCTATAATCGCATTTCTCAATTACTAATATATACTCAATTTCACTTCTCTATGTGTTATGTCACTCGACAATATGCTTAATATAAAAAGTGAATATTGTCTAAATGAGAAATTTTTTTTCAAATAACATTGACATCCTTAATTGTGTTAAGGACATCATTCTTTTTTGATTAATATGTTGTGTTTGTTAGGTCTAAACATATCTTTAAAAAAATTTCTCTTAATAAATACAATTTTTAAATATTTTCATAATATTTTTATTTTATTCTCGTCTACTTATTTTAAAACTTAACATTCAGCTTTTGTAAATTTTATCTTTAAAGTTTAATACATGGAAGTGAAATTCACGTGGACAAACCTAGAGCTTTATAATATATAAGAAAATATTAATATGAATAGATTTTAGGCTACACTTTGTAAAATTAAATTAAATTGAATTCCTAATTTATTTTAATAATCGATGATTTTTTTATGATTAACTAATCATCCCCGAATTAATCAGTCCGAAAATAAATATCTAATGTCAACTAAAATAAATAAATAAATTGAGCCCATAAAAAAGGCTCGTAACAATTAAGAATAATGATAAAAAAAATTGAAGACGACTTCCATGGTTTTAAAGGAACAGTGGGGAATTAGTCAAATTGCTCTTTGTTTTATAGAAAAGAAAAATTAATTATACCATTTTATTTGATATATTTTTTTAAAAATAAATGTTCCTCTTCTTATATTACCATTTTCATTTCCCTTTGAGAGCTACCTTAATAAATGTCTTGTCAAAGTTCTTTTATTAAAATAAAAAATAAAAATAACCTTTTTCTAAATTGTTTCATTATTTTATGTCACTTGATGTAATTCAAAAACTAGCATTGTTTTTAATGGATATTCTTTATATTTTTAAAATTATAAGTTGTGTTGGATACAATTTGTCGTACTTTATGTTAAGTCAAACAAGTACTTCACCAATCATTTGTTGATAAAATAAAATAAGGCAAGGTATAATTTAATGAAGTTAAGAGGAGTATTTTGCAAGTCAAGAATGCTATCTTCTGAGTGCTTTGATAATAGTAAAATTATGGGGGGGCGTTTTGAAAGCTTGCGGTCAACGATCTAGTCAGCAACTAAATATTATATCAACAAATAGGCAAACGACACGAGTTTCACACTAGCAATTATGCGCCACCAATGGCGACTTTGATTTTATGAGTCTCTCTCTTTTCCGCGATCTTACACGCATAAAATAGGAAGAATAATTAAGCAATTAATCATGCTACTTTGTTGTTAATTGTTCGTTAATCTCGGTATTAATTAGCAGGTCCACTGCGCATGCGCCTAAAGACGACCGCCACGTGCCATCCGTTCAAAGCGTCCGTCATCGTGCCAATTGAGCCCACAAATTAATACGAAATTTCAAAAAGGACCATTTTATTTTAGATTTGCCCTTTTGCACGACGATTATTTTATAAACAATAATCTTTTATAGTTTATATTTATTGCCTAACACGAGAAAAAAAATTAAAAAAGAATTAAAGAAAAATACTAGCACACTTGGATAATTAGAAGGTATGGGATTTTGACTGAGAATATACGTAAAAGCGGGGATGTTTTGAGAATTTTGCCCAAATGATGAAGACCGGACGTGGTTTGAACCGGCTTGGACCCGGTTCACGCGGAGTCAAAATTGTCGACTCGGTCAAGTTGTTCAGAATCTCACTGCCCGATACGCTTTTTCCATAGCGACAAGTCAAATAAATAATAAGCTCAGATCTCCTCGCTTGGGGCGACGGCAGCGGCTCTCTCCTCCCTCCCCCGCTCGTTGGCTCTCTCCGGCGATCTCCGCTTGCTACGGGTCGAGCTGGTGTTTCCTGATTCGTGGATGCTTCTCTCCCCTCGACGCTTTTGCAGCTTGCGATTGACGGGAGTGGGAAGGAAGCGCGTGGGGGCGGACGCTTGTCGGAGGGAGGAGACAGGTTGCGTAGTTGATTCGAAGAATTTTCAGCGGGGTGCTTTGGCTTCCGAGGTGACCTCCGCTTCTGGGATTCAAAGGTGTGTTTTTTTTTCCGTTTACCGTAAATAAATTTTGCTCAGTTATTTTGGGATTAGATTATCATGGTGTGTTTTGATCTTTATTCTTATGTAAGGAGACGGTATGAACCCTCGAGTCCAAACAGTGAGAAATGATATGGATGGTATGAACATTTCCAGGGAATGCTTAAAAAGACAAGGTGTCTAATGGCTTAAATCTGAAAGAACTTCTTTATCATTTGGATGTAGTTGTTAAACGAATTTGGAAGTGGATGTAGCATAGTTCTTTGTCCAACCTAGGAAGATTTGATGCTCTTTATGTTGGGATCACAAGTGCCTTAGATGCCACTGGACGGATGGAGATGACTCAAACTGCTTGCTAGATTCCACTTTTCAAATCACATACTTGTGGATCCAAATTTAATATCCCTAGGATTGTTTTCCACCATACACCCCTATCATGACATTTTTGTCTCTTTGGTAAAAAAAAAATACAAACCATTAATAACTTGTGACAACCTTGGTTCTAATACAACTTGGGATAACAACTGCCTTTGATACTGTTGGACGAAGTTAAAGGCCACTGTAACATTACTTGTTAGATTTTGTTGCCTTAAAGTAGACATTCACAGGTCCAACTTCAATGCTTCTAGAATGTAGAATAACTTCCACTACAAGTTCATATGATATAATCTTCAGCTCTCTTGGTAGAATAATCACAAGGACACCAAGTTAATGGGTTTCATCAGTTATCTATAGAGAAAATCTAAGTGTATATAATTTTTGAGAAAAAGAATGATAAAAAATCAGAGAAAGCATTGCCCACACTTTTAATGCTCCATGGGAACAAAAAAAAAGCCAAGAAGACAATCATTTTTGCTACAAGCTCCTTGGTCTTCCACAACCTTCAAATTGTCTCAGAACATCTGAGCTTCAGAACACTTCTATCTGTAGGAAAATCAGTCTTTATTTGACACAATTGGACTGGCTGGACCTGACACTAGGTTGTTGGCCTAATGTTGAGACAAAATGAATGCTTTGCTGTCTAGCCATTACAAGGTCTTATGCAAGCTTACCAAGTTGGTGAAGGCACCAGAAGTTGTTGCCAAAATTCAGAGTTCAAAATCCACGGAGAAACCAGTCAAATGTGCTCAATGCTGGATGTTTACTGTGTCAAGAACCTATGTCTAGTCTGTTCTGTTATGAAACCTCACTCGGAAATCTACTGAAGCATATACTTCATTTTTTTCTTGGCTGAAGTCATATTTTGTACATTGTTATTCTACTTAACCTAATTGATTAAGGTACATTATCTTGAGGTGTCCAAGCAACTTAAATTTGGTTACACTGGGAATAATATGTGTGCCATTTTCATGACAGACCAACATATTTTCCTAAAAAGGAATCCTGATTTTCTACTAAGGTTAACATTTCAACCTACATCTTGTCAATTACTATGCAAAAGAAGCTTATCACTTCATTGATATTTGGTAGCCCATTCTGTGCTAACCACTTTGTTGTGTACTTGTGTGCGCACGCATGTAGTATGTTTATATATCCCTATAAGATGCCTTCTCTTTGTTGCTTACTCCACCTCTTCAACTAAGCTGCATATTGTGAACCAGGAGCCACATTCCTGGATACACTGCAAATGTTCTGTTAGGTCTCAATGATGTGATACTTTATTCTGTTACAAGCTTTGGCTAATGGTTGGAGTATGTTTGCTATTTGTTTTAATAAATGACTAAGTTCTCCTGTGACCTTAGTGTGCCTTAACACTTAAACTTATGTCATATTTCCCTCACTTATGTCTGCTGTTGCAGAGAACTCTTGATTGATATGCCCCAGCAATCTACATCTATAAAGAAACTTGATAAATAATCATTCGGTGATGGCTTGCTTTTCTTGCATATTCAGCAGGAAAGAAATTGCACACCAGAAACATAACCAGTTCAGTGAAGGTAACATGTCCTTGATGTTGTCCTTGCATTTAACTTATTTGCTTTGATACTTACAATAGCTTATTCCACCTGTCTTTGAAACTTTAGCATGTTTATTTTTTTTCAGACAATCATGAATTGAAAGTGTTACAATGTATACTTTCAAGGAACTGAAAAACACAGACAAATAGATTATTCTACCTTTCTTTGAAATTTTGACATGTTTGTTTTTTTCCCCAGACATTCCTGGAATTGAAAGTGTTACAATCTACACTTACAAGGAACTGAAAAATGCGACAGACAGTTTTAGTCCAGTTAACAAAATTGGAGAGGGAGGTTTTGGTTCAGTGTATAAGGTGATTTACTGATTTGTGTAGACTGTATCAAAGCTATTAATTTTAGAAAAAACACCTTGTAATATCAGTTCATTGATATAGGGAAGACTTAGAGATGGAAAAGATATTGCTGTAAAGGTGCTGTCCTCTGAGTCAAAGCAAGGAGCACGGGAGTTTCTGACTGAAATTACTGTGATCTCTGGCATAATCCACGACAATCTTGTCAAGCTGTATGGCTGCTGTGTAGAGGGATCTCACAGAATTCTTGTTTACAACTATCTTGAGAACAATAGCCTCGCACAATGCCTTCTTGGTACCTAATTTGCCTTTTATTGTCTTTTATATTCGTTTTCACGTCTCTTGACTTACTAGCAGACTAACAGCTAGACTCTCCATTTATAGCACACAATAATGTTCTAGTTACTACCTTGTTTCAGGTTCCAACCGCAATAACATTCATTTCAACTGGAGAACACGAGTCAAAATTTCTGTTGGCATTGCTCGTGGACTTGCATTTCTTCACGAAGAAGTTCGGCCACATGTAGTTCACAGAGATATTAAAGCAAGCAACATTCTTCTTGACAAGGATCTAACACCCAAAATTGCTGATTTTGGTTTAGCAAAGCTTCTACCAGCAAATATGACACATGTCAGTACTCGAGTGGCTGGAACAATGTGGGTACCCTCTTGTCTGAAATTCATCTATTTGCAGAAAAATGCAAAACCAACCATGCTTGATGCAATATATAAAAATATCTGCTATTCATGAACTCCATTTTAGAAATCTAAACTGATCTTTGAGGCTGGACCTTGCGACATATTTAAAATTTTCTGCATAGTGAAATAAAGCCAATGGCAGTAATCTCCATGGCTTCTTACTTTAATGTTCTCACAAATCTTCATTTTCTTTGTGCAGAGGATACTTAGCACCTGAGTATGCGATTCGTGGACAAGTGACAAGGAAGTCAGATATTTATAGTTATGGTGTTCTTCTGCTGGAGATTGTCAGTGGAAGATGCAACACAAATACAAGGCTGCCTTATCGAGATCAATTTCTACTTGAAAGGGTAAGAATGAAATAGATGATGACTTTTAAGTTTCACATACAGTAAATATTCCAGTAAGCAATGTTTTGTTTATGAAAGATTCGTCTCTGTCATGACAATTTTGTTTAGGTTGGATACTCTAGCTTGCTAATGGTTTTGAAATATGACAGAGGCATTGCACACATGAGAAACTTTATATTTTTGTAAATTTATTTTTATGAAAGTGAAGTATTGTCATGGTGTTTGCTAATCATATTGTCAAATTGGGAATTGTGTTTCAGAATAATTAAACACAATTATCTTGAAATCCTGGCATACTAAATAAGATTCTCTCATAATAGTTTTGAGCAACATTTTATATTCAAGTTTTTGGGCACAACTAGCTAGGAAAAGGATATTTGTTTGCGTTTGCACATGTCATATGAAATATTAATTGAAGATTACTGAATCTTTTATTTGGACTTGTTTGATTAAAATACTTGGACATTTTTTCCTCTTTTGACCTTAGTTGGAAGTATATTTATAATACCGCCCTTTTGTAATTGGCATGGTGTCAATATCATTTTTGAATGTTCAAAAAACTTGGTATCAGATTGGTAGAACTAGTAGAATTAATAGAATCAAAATTGACAAGAAAAATTCAAATAACAAGAGAAAATTTTAAAAATAATAATATTAACAGCAAATATTAATTTAATATTATGATATTATATTATTTGATTAATAAGTATACATGTAAATTAGTTGGATGTGTATATTAGTATGTATATCATATTGTGTGATATTGTAAGTATACCAGTATTTTTGTTACATTATTTTTATACACTCACTAATCTGATCGGTTAACATTGATTGAACAATTGCGATAACTAAGTAGATATTATTATTGGTAGGAAAGATCTGAAACTATTATTAGATTTATCAATAATGGGGTATTACATGTTGAGAAAATATTAATTGAATGATACTTCAGTATAGTTAATATGATTAATTTGATAATAATTAAATTATATTTGATAAATAATCAATATATTATTATTATTATTTTTAGTATTGATTATGTAAATATTTTGAATTCGTCTATTATTATTTATGTTAATTATAATTAAATATTAATTCATAAATAATTATATAGTTGTTGCTATTATTAATTTTGGTATTTTCAATATCAATATTATAATTATTAAAATAGCTAATTTATCAATTAATCAGTATACTATTTATTAGATATTTTCTTGCCTACATTATCAAATTTATCAATAATTTAAAACAAATTTCTCATGCAATATAGCTGATAATATCATTTATTACGTATAATTAATAATTATAATTAATGTGTATTGTATATTAGTTAAAATAATTGATGTGCATATTAATGTTTACTATGTATCATCTTATTATAACACTTATTAATGACATTTCTTTATTAGTTATTATCTAATATTTTATATAAGGTAAAAATCAAAAACATGTCCTTTTTGTTTGAATCATCAACGTGGTGCCTTTTTTTTTTTTATCTTCAAAAGGGTATTCCATCGAAGAGTTTCTGCTAAATTTGCCTCTTACCTGATCACCTTAAAGAAACCCGACCAAGCCTTTTTTATCTAACCTGTCACTTAAACCTATATGAATCCCACCCAAATAACATTATTATTCATATCCTTTGTCGTATGCTAAACTACAAACATTGTTTCATTTGTCTACAAATGTTGTTTCGTCTCCCCTAGTTGTCAGTAGACTTCTCTCCTTACTTCCGATTTTGTTTCTTCTCCATTTTTATATATTTGTTTTGGATTATCTGATATTCATGTAGAAGCAATTTTGATTTCATTCTACATAAGGTTGGGTTGTCTGGAACCATTCTATGCTCTCACTCATCTGTTTTTGACATTTTTAGATCCATGTGGTAGCTTTGTCAAAAATAGCACACAAGCTTGTATGTCAAATTTCATAGATAAACACTCCTTTGAACTTGTTTAGTCGTTCTTTCTCCTTATTTTTTCACAAACGAGCATACTGTTGTGTTCTTTGGAACCTATTGAATTGTTTACACTTTCATTTTATAATTTTAGGTAAATTTATGTGCATGTATCACTTTAACAATTGCATAGACCCGAACTGCTCAATTGGAGACAAACCTCTACTTAGAACATATTAGTCAATATACACTTCATTTTTCAATTTGGCCAAAGTTAGGTTCAACATGTCAAAATTACTATATGGACCCAAATTACCCAAATATCACAGAAGAACCCTTTGTTATATTCCTTGGAACATATTAAGTCGTGCAATACCTTTATTTTATAATTTGGGCATGTTAATGTCTGCAAACTCGTACATTGAATCAAACTGCCCAAATTCTACAAATGAATCCTCCATTGTACTCTTTGGAACTCATTTTATGCCTTAATTTTTCAGTTTTTGCCAAGTTTATGTTTGTCTATCAGTTAACAAAACTGCTATATAGACACAAACTGCCCAAATAATATAGATGAACCCTCTGATGTGTTCTAACTACTCAAAGACCACCTGGATTTATTCTGCGTTTGTTTTCTAATTTGGCAAAAAATGTTATAGGGATCTAAGTTTGTAAAATTGGAAACAAGGACATAAGATGACTCAATGGATTGCAGGGAGCACCACAATAAAGGAGCCAAAATTGCTACATGGACCTAATAATACTCTGATAACATACCTAATAGTATAGAATGAGGCTTAAAGAAACACAACAGATAGAGAGAATATTTTTCAATTTGAGGTAGTCTAGCTTCTGGTACAATTTTAGCCAATATTATATAGCCTCTTTAAACAATTTAGTCTTGAAGAAGCACAACGGACTACTCATATGTGAATTTTAGTCAGTTTAGGTCTATATAGTACTTTTGGTCTTGGTTTTAGCTAAAACTACTATATAAATCTAAATTGCCTAAATGCTAAAAATTGGAAAATAAAGACAGAATGGTTGAATAGGTTTTAAGGAGTACAAAGGAGTGCTTATTTGTGAAATATGACCAGTATAAGCCCATGCACTATTTTTGGCAAAATTGGTATATGGATCTCAAGAACTAAAACAAAAAATAATGAAAAAATTCAAAGTGACAAGCAAAAGGGTCTAAAATTATTATTTATTTTAAGGTTTCCACTTAGGTTCGTCTAATACCGTAAGACTGCTACAAGATCATCTAGGGTTCCAACAACAACACAACTACACATGCTTCAAAGTATAAACTTAAAACTGAGTAAAGCATTTTAAACAATAAATCCTAAAATATCTCAGAATGAAGTAAAACCCTAAAATCAGAAATCATACATCTTCTAAGCATTTCATACTAACCTTGGATAGATTGTTCATGGTATAAGGTGTTTCCTTGCAGCTCGTGCAACTTAGTTTCATTGAGAACCTAAGACAATCTCGTTGGGTGGTGATTGGAAGGGCAAGGAGTGTGTCAGAGAAATATAATGGGAAAAGAGAAGTACGGGAACAGGGGTTAATTAATAGTTCTGGACAATGGGTTTGTTGGCTGGGCCTTCGGTCTAATTTTCTAGGTAGGCAGGTGAGGATGCAACGGTTTATGTGGGTTTAATGGTAAATTTGGTTGGAAAAATTGGGTGGGAGTATGGGATGCCATTTTGATGATAAATCAAAAAGGATGCCCTTTGATGATTTAGAAAAAAAAGGGCGCTCTTTTAAATTTTGCCCTTTTATATAAGTAACTTTACCTAACGAATAAACTTATATAGTACACCATACAATGAACATTACATATATCTGAAATCACAACAAAGTACTTTAAAAACCTTATTTCTATTTTCTGCTGCACCGGTTGTCAACTGTTTGACTTCCCTGTACTTCCTATGCCAGAACACCACATTGAGAAGGAACCTCCTATGTGGTAGGCTTTGAACCCTTCCTCTGCTACTCTTTACTCTTTGATCATTGTTCTCATTGACACACAATCATATGTTTATTTTATTTTATTTTTTGATGGGCATGGTAATTGGTGTTTTGTCCTGTTATGCTGATTCCTCAATCTTTCATGTTAATAATATATTTGGATTGATCTATTGGTCTCTTGTTAATTATCTTTAGCAGCTCCATTACATACATAAGGCCTGATGAATGAATATATATATATTTAAAGCCACTCGCAGTTCAAATTTGAGGCAGAGAGAGGTCCCCTCATCTAATGTGAAGTCTATCTATTGTTCATGGTTGGGTTAGTAGGGATTAGGGAGCATATACTGAGTTTCGACATGACACTTTGAGCTAGCTTGACCAAATGGGAGTGCCATGATTGTCTTATTTCAGTTAATGCTTTACAGTTTGTTACATATTGGGTTACCCAAATAAATGTTAAGTCACTCTTGTTGATTATTCTGGAGAAAATCAGTTTTATCTGTTTTCTATCTGGATGAAACAATGCATCACTTGGATTGGGGTAGGCAATGGGTATTGCTATGTCCATGGTATTAAGAGTGGGATTTTTATCGAAGGGAGCTTTGACGCAACGGTAAAGTTGTTGTGTGACTTGGAGGTCATAGGTTCGAATCTCGCAAATAGCCTCTTGCAAAGCAAGGTAAGGCTGTGTATGATAAACCCTTCTCTAGGATCCCGCATTGGTGAGAGTTTTGTGCACCGAGCTGTCCTTTTTTTGTGGATGTGGTCTGATAACAATTTTCATGGCCAAGCTCAAAATTTGGTTAAAATTGGATCCCAAAGTGGGCATCTTTTATGATAAGTTTACTTCAAAGTCTCTTAAGGGCAACTTCAACCGGGAAGCTTCTTGAATTATGGTTGTAAACCGGAGAACTAAACAGTCTTTGCTTCGTTTCCTTAATGATATAACTCCATGTCTAGTTTCAGCAGAATAACCAACCCAAGTAGTTGGATCTCAATCATTTGCTTTTTGTTGTCCTTGGCAGTTCCAGGAAAGAAATCTGCTGTGAAAGTAAATGGTCAAGAAATATGAATTCTGTTACTCAGAAGTGTTTTAATCTACGATTATTCTTTGTGCACAATTAAGCTATTTTGCATCTTCCTTGGAAATTATCTTGTATAGCAATTGTGTGTACTGTGTAAGACTCCTTAAGTACATATTTGTCTTTATTGAATGTATTAAATAACACACCCTTATGATAAAAATAAGTTCCTCTATGCCGATGAAATGGCTGCCCTAAATTTGCAAATATGGTTTGCTATTGTACAGTCCCCAGATATCACGAATGGACTTCTCGTCTTGCAGACATGGGCATTATATGAATCTGGCAAGCTGGTGGATATCATAGATACTTCTTTGACAGATGATGTAGATGTTGAGGAAGGATGTAGATTCTTGAAGGTCGGACTGCTATGCACACAAGATGACATGAAGCTTCGGCCCTCAATGTCAACTGTTATACGAATGCTGACTGGTGAAAAGGATGTGAACTCTGTGGAGATCACAAGGCCTGGTATTATTGATGACTTAATGGACCTTAAAATTAAAAGCAAAAACAAGGCTGATCCAGTGAATACATCCTCCATCACATCATCTGCTCTAGACACACCCTCATCCCAAGATGATACAACACATGCATTCATGAGCTTCACGACAATAGCTGAGCGAGATTGAAGATAACTGAAGGTTGAAATTCAAGAACTAACTCTCTAATTCTTTTTCCCAAGTTGTTTATTTCTTAATTTTGCATCTTTTAGATTCCTCAATGTGGAAATATCCACTAGGATTGTAATTGAAACAGAACTTGATTGTGTATAAATTTTTGAAGAATAAATATGGAATTGTTTTCTTGATTTAATCTGCAATTTTGAAGTTCTTCCTGGTTTCGTTGTAGTTACTATGAATGTTGAAGTGGCTCATGAGTTGGAAAAACTATGTTTTTGGTCAATATTTGGGTTATATTCCAAATGTTCATTTTTTATACAGTTGGCTAATGCATGTGTATTTATTTAGAAATGATACAGAATATATGTATCCACATAATTTTCTTCTTAATAGGTAGCTGAAATTTAGGTTTTCTGATGATTTTTACACAGTTTGGTTACTCTTTTTGCTAAACTTTGCATCCAGTTATTTGTCCACACTGAATCACTGGTGTATGGTGGATAAAGGCAAACCTCTTGGTATAGATCCCAGTTCAGCTCTCTTTCGGCTACTAGTAGGGTCAAAGCTGCATATTAGTTGTCCAAGTACTTCCATTTCGAATTATTCTCCCTGCTCCCTTTAAGTCGTTGATGCATCTAACTGATTGTAGCTCCAATGCCTCCAACTAACAGGGAAATAGAATCTAGATCTTGGATGAGTGGACATCATTTTGATTAGGCACAACGTCATTTATAGAGTCGAGAGCATGACTCTGGTGGGGCCGACCGTATGGGGCTGCTGGGGTAACGGATTTCATCTTTTACTGAAGAGAGCATGACTCTGATTCTATCTTAAAGTTGATTAGCTAGCCATTTATCTCAAAAGTTCAAAATATTAAGAAAGAGCCACTTATACCAAAAGCTCAAGATATTAAGAAATTTATCAATTTTTTTATTACATAAATTCTTAATACCATTTGAAAGTTCAAGAGAGCGCAATTCAACTTGAAATGCTAAGGCTTTTACGTTTGTGATCTCTTGATATTTATGTGTATTTCAAGAATTCTTGTCTTTAGGATGTAGGACTAAGGAGTAGAGTTTTTTTCTTCATCCCACTTACACTCTGTTTAGCATTACCCTATGCGAATATTATGGATATGTGAAATAACTATTGAATTTTATTAATCATTTTTTAGACAACATTAACCGTCAGCTTTGCGCTTACATTTTGGATTGTCTTTCCTTTTCGTCTCACTAGCTCCTTTTTTTTTTTATGAAAGGTAAATATGTATATCATCAAAATGCACAAAACATACAATGATCAAAGATCCTACTCATGTCATGTCTGATGAAATATTAGATCTAAGTAAGTATCTAAGGTGTGGTATATATGTGATTGTGCTATCGTAAGTACCAACTCCACGTCCAAATGATCACCACAAAACATCATCAAGCATACAAACATATTGGGGCTCCTTGCCTGTCCTACAATGGGTGACAAAGCAAGTCACCAAGTCTGTGTCTATCTGCTAGTGCTTTGATATCCATACCCTCCTCTCCTCTAATATGTAGTCTTCTCTTGTGTCCCATGTGGCCATCATCTGATCCCTATCCCAGACTGATCCAGCGATATATATAGTCATCTCCTGTATCCGCAGCAACTATCATCTGAACCATAACCTAGTCTATCTGATGCTATGATAACTAGGGGAGGGGAGCTTCCATATGTATGCCTCCACCTCCCACATCAATGCTATCTCTATCTGCCA
This sequence comes from Curcuma longa, assembly GCF_044706935.1. Classification (NCBI taxonomy): domain Eukaryota; kingdom Viridiplantae; phylum Streptophyta; class Magnoliopsida; order Zingiberales; family Zingiberaceae; genus Curcuma; species Curcuma longa. The sequence continues at coordinate 5,396,122 of NC_133874.1, forward strand.
CATCCTTCATATCCTCCAGGATCTGTCAAGATGGTAGAATGTGTAATAGTGTCTCCTGAATCAACCCATGGTAGCTGTGCACCCTCCACCATGGTGTGATTCCTTGCCAGTCCGTCATGAGGTGTCATGCGGGCCTAGCAAGGTGTCATATTGTGTCCGTCTCACTAACCCTAGGAGCTGTGGATGAGTGCACATATAGATAGTAGAGATCAAGAATGTGAATATCACTTGTGTGTTACAAAGCCAACTAGTAGAAAGGTGACATATGACTAATCAAGGGGTCAACAATCAAAGTTTACTAAAGAGACAGGCTAGATTCACCTAGACATGCTGACCACGTGGTGCTTTGCTACTGGCTGGACACTCACTTTGAGGCTGATACAAAGGGGCTAAGAGTCACTTCAAAAGCGACTTTTAGGTGGAGGAGAGAATAACAATAATGATCCACAAAGTTGTGGGTATCTTATGGAAAACAACTAATCATTAACTTGGATTAACCTTCTAGAAACTTGCAACAACTTAGTCCCTTTGCAATCCCTACACCTAAGTCAAGTTCACATGAATTCATCCCAAACGAGCTACCAACAACTCGACCGAGCTCAACCCACTTTGACTGAGCTCTTTGAAGTTTGGCCTTGTTAAGCCTAATCCCCAGCCCAATTTGTACAAGCTCTCCCTGACTCAATCTCCCTTAGTCAACTTTTCTAATCGAGGAGCAATTTAGATTAAAGGACTAGTAGACTTTTGTATTTGAAGTTTTTTTAGCCCGCTTAATTGAGTTTGAGTGGTTTAAATGAGTATGGACTTGTTTGGACGAAATGTTAGATTGCACATCACAAGTTTAGGATGGATTTGCAATTGCATACACAAATGCAGGTACTTGTGCCTATATATGTATGTATACATCACACATTTACAGCATTTATCATGTCTGTTTAACTTAAATCTGATAGATATTATGATTTTATTGGGCATTGCATTGTTGGAGCTTGACTTATGCACTTCCATACATTTTATTTGTGAAAGATTGTATCACTTATTCTAGAGATTCAACTTGTCTGTGGGAAGCATGTGCTAGATTCATCAACAACTATTTCCAGCTATCATTTGTCTGTATACTTGTTGAATCATGATATCTGCTTCCTTTAACTGAAGTATTTTCACAACTAAATATGTATACAATTAGCATCCTCCTGGTACTATCTGATTATTGTATGCATTCTATTTACCTGCAACAGAGCTGTACCTCTAAGTACTTTTCCTGTTGTCATTTTCCTCAACTGTTGTGGCAGGTAGGTTCCTTTCTCTCAAAATGCAAAATGTGATGGCTGGTATGGTTGTCCTTATATCCTTTTGAACTCCTTTGAGTTTGTATGCTTCGACTAATATGACTCTTGTTGTCACTATATACTTTGGCCAGAAACAAAGCCAGTTTGACACTCTTTTTGAGGTTGGCACGCCGATTCCATCGCTCACAAGGTGTCCAAGAAGGTCTGTATTCTCGGAATGAGTATCTCATTTTCTCAAGTTATTATTATCTGTGGTCGATGAGAAGCAGATGAGTAGTCTCTGAATATAAAGTGATAGACTTATGACCTGGAAATAGCTCAGTGGTCCATGTTTCAGGTGGCCCTAAAAGCTGTGGTTGCATCAACATCAACAGGAAGAGCACAGCAGGTGGTTTCTCCAGAGAAAAAAATTTGTGAAAGTGAGATAGCCAGTCCAGGAATGGTCCTGGTGGTCCAGTTAAGAAACAATGCTCACAGCAGCAATACTTTTTAGGGTGCATAACTTGGAACTCTCAATGCTTGCCATCTAGAACTCTTTTATCACAGTGCTGAAAGGTATATTATGTATACAGTAGTAGAACATCTCTGTCTTATTTAGTTGTTCTTCTGGATTTGAGTTAACCTGTTATCATCTTCTTAGGTAGTTGGGTTTCTTTGATGTCTTGGTTGTCCAACCTGCTTTACAACTAAGTATACTTGTCAAGACATTGAGGTCTCAACTGACATTGGTCTCCCCTTTAAGCTTGTAATCCTTTTGGTGTACTGTCATGTGCCAGTAGGGCTAAGTAAGCACATCTTGTTTTGAGCTTTTGTCTGAAAGACCTTAATAAATGATTGAAGTTGATTAATTTTAAGCATGACTGGGAGATTGATTGATACATGCATGTAGTTCTTTGGCATAATTGTAGTTCATAATTGTGTTCTTTGGCATAGTTCATGAGGCTTGATTGTAGTATGCCTTAGAAAAGTGATAATCTACACCCATTCTCTTTTGTTTACTTGAACAGAAATTCAAGAGGGAGAGAGAAAGAAGAGGATATAAAGCAGAAGAAGAGGACTACATTGTGCATGGACATATATCCTCAGTCAAACATACAGGTCAATCTTCCATTTTACTTGTGTGACTTTGGCAGCAATATAATTATTTACAGTGAGGGTTGGGTTTCTATACAAAACTGAAAACACATGGAGACTGAGTGAGAGAGAGAGAGAAGAGAGAGAGGTGCATTGATTGCCTTCCTGGTGCATGGAGTAGAGAGAGCCTTGGAAGTGTAGAAAGCTGCAGCTCCCTGCAACAAAAACACTTGGGCCTCTTCTTGCTCGCACTGTCACCAACAAAAAGCAATGCAAAAAAGTAGAGTACCATGTATATATTCATGTGGCTCTGCACTCCCTCAAGTCTCTTCTCTACTTTTGCCACACTAATCTGTGCCTCTATTGGTGGTAAGTCCACAACATCTTCAGCTTCCTCACTTGCTCCTCCACCATGCAAAATTATGAGTGTGTGTGTGTGTGAGAGAGAGAGAGAGAGAGAGAGAGAGAGAGAGGATTTGACCATGAGAGTACATTGGACCACAATACCATGCACCATTTCTCATAAGGAACAATTATTAGAGAGACATTATATAGATATCACCTAATTAATGGAAATGACAAAGATCCTTAAGAGCCTTTTGTTTTTGTTTTTGTTTTTTTTTTCTTTTTTTACATATGAAACAACTATGTCAAAGTTCACCAAAGTTTGATGTGGATCATATATTGAATCTCACTCATCTGGATAACTAGTAGTCGATTTTATGCTAAGTAAAAAAAATTTAGCATACTTTTCTACTTTTACCCGACTAATTTTAGAGGTAGACGACTTTCTCCTTTGGTTCACCTATTTGATGAATTCTAAGCGCAGTTTATGCATACTTAGAGCTTGACCTTTGAATATGAGATTCAAACTTTGATTCTTTTATTTGTTCCCCTAAATACTTTAATTACCACTGCACCATATCCGTGGAGGCAAAATTGAAAAACTCTTTATTAATGATGTGTCGAAAATAGTAGGGGCCACGAGGTAGGTTTAGGACTTGGTCGACATGGACCCCAATCAATCTGATTTAAGACGGAGCTTGGGTCAAGTTTGCCTAGCTTATAGTGAGCTCAAGTCAAGTCGGACCAGCTCTTCCGAATTCAACTCAAGTTAATTAGGCTCAGGACTTGATCAACGCACTCGGGTCGAGTCAGTCAATTCATAGCTGAACTCGGGTCAAGTCGGTCGGCTCATGGCCGAAGTCAACTCAAGTCGGCTCGAGTCATATCCAAGTTAAGTCCAACTAGTCGGACTTAGGATCAGGTTTAAATCAAATTGTTCCCACGCTCGGATGATATACGATGGTTATAAAGACGAGTTACAAAAGATTGTCCCCTTTAGTGAAGAGGTACATATTTTGAGAATCCTGACTACTCTTTGCTCCCTATATAAGACAATGAAGATAACATAGGGAGGTACGTGAGATATTACTTATTTTCACTCCTTTGCAATCTTCTCTTTCCTTTTGAATTTGATTTGAACTAGATATTATTATTTTCACTTCGTTTCTTTCTTTTCTCTCCTTTTGAATTTGACTTGAACCTAATATTACTATTTCACTTCTTTACTATCTTCTCTCTTCTTTTGAATTTGACTTGAACGTGATAAGATCCAACAACTATCGACTTAGTAAGTATCAAATCCGACAACTACTAACTCGGCAAATACTAGATTTGACAATTGTTGATCCGACAGAAGTCGGCCTGATGAACATCTGACTTATTGATAGATACATCGAAAAGTCATCCGATTAATCATGAAGGTGATCGGTCTAGTTCCACTAGATATTATTTTCCTACAATATGTTGCAGTTGAGACTCGAACCTTAGATGTCTGATTAACCGTTGGAGGGCTTGACCGTTGCATCGTAGCTCTAAGGGTGTCTTGATGCATACTTTTGTTACAAAAAGTGATAATGCTTACCCTAGGCACCCTAGGTGCCTCTCCACGATTGGCCCAAAGTCTTATGGAAGGGAGGTAAATCATGGTATCGAGTAGTCTTGTAGGTGAGAGAAACTTATTCCCCAAGGGCATGCACCCATGAGGATTCGAACCGTGCTCCATTATTGTAAATAGGGGTGAGCAAAAGTTCAGTTAAACTGAATAAATTGGCCAAACTGATCAAATTTAAAATTTTAGTTTGGTTATTTTAAAATTTTAATTATTTTCTTAAAAAATCGATTATATCGGTTAATTTAGTTTGATTTCTATTTTAAAATCCTTATTTGATTAAATTGAATAAACTAAAATATAAAAAAATCGATAAATTCCTAAGTAAGTGAACTTATAAATCCCTGATTAATCGATAAATCTCTTATAATACTTGAAAATTTTGATTAATTTAATTAATTTAGTTTTCGATCAAATTAATTAATCAATATTTTATCAGTTTGATTTGTTCGATTTTTATTTGAAAATTCGATCGGTTCGATTAGTTCAAAAAATTTTAATTTATTTAGTTTTGGTTAATTTGATTTGGTTCGATTTTAACTGAATACTTAATTTTAGTTGTCAATCTACCATCCGAATATCAACTCGCTATGCCCATAAGGCATCTTGATGCATACTTACTTTTGACATTGTAATGGGAAGAGATCCAGAGCACTACACTAGTCATAGATGAATCAAAACAAGATTGTTGGGATTTAGATGCAAACATGGATCTTTGCCAAAAAGGTGTGCTAATGCTTACAGTTTCATATGAAAACATACACACACAAAAAAAAAAGATGAATTACATTCGTGTCTTTTTCTTTAAGTTTGACATTCGAAGACTATAAAATTGTGTATCACTAAAATATAGCGGTAAACTATAGTATGCACTTTAGCACTCTTATAAGTAGAAGAGATAGAGCTTGCTAGTCAAAGTTATGCATTATCACATATAATAAAGTATTAGTAATGTAAAAATATATATGATCATGTGCTTTAATTTTTATAAATAAATAAAATAGAATATCATTGGTTACTAAATGGTTTCCTTTGAATTTGATACTTAGGTAACACAAAATCATATCTTGTAAGTGCAAATAAAATGATTGTAAATATTATAAAAAAACATTTATATCTTTTTTTAATAAAAATATACAATGAAATATTTTTGAAAGAATTTTGAGATTATTTCAAAAAAAAAATGCTCTTGATAAGTCTTTTGGGATAAAAGGTCTTTTTAACCCTTTTGTCCAAGACAAATATATTTACATTTGATGTATAACTATCGAAGAATTACCGACACTAACAATATACAAGTAAATCATATGTTAAAGTTGTAGAATTTTCTTAAAAAGCTTTACATCAAACCACTTCTCAAAGGCTATGTTTACCTCAAAGGAAGGCGACCAAATAAAAAAATACTAAATTTGTGGCAAACCCCTATGTTTGACCTCTCAAAGGTTATGTTTACCTCAGTAGAAGGGGACCAAGGAGGGAAGAGAAAGGACATATCCCTATTGGTATATTAATTTGTAGGACGAAGGAGAATGACAAACGAACATGGATGACAATAGAGTGATTATCAAAATGCTCACTTACAATGCTTCATCCTAACCCCACTCGATCGGTCTCAATCCCACAATGCCCTCTCCTATCTCGTGGAGATGCTCCATTATACTTCTCCTATTATGAGCCTCGATCGAAGCACTTGATATGATCTTTCAAGTTCCACAATGTTGCCACCACTATTATAAGTAATAAGTCATCATCAAGTTAGCAAAAGATGATACACATTTATTAACGCAAGAATTAAAACCAATCATGTTGAACCCTCAAACAACTACTTTCATTTTCGATCAGAGTAGTAGTTATACCAAAAAATGATTTCAATTAAAAGTAGATGAGCATAAAAAGAGAGCACTTGTTTTGTATTTTGCTAGAAGAATTAAAGAGCATAAATTTACATACACATGAATTGAATCAAAGAATTGGCTTACATATATACATATTTTGAAAGAAGAAGAAGATATTGCAAATCTAAACATAGTCAAGAAATTAACTACATACTCAAATCAAGTCAATTTAGCAATTCTTGAACTAATGCATTAACCATCAATATATGATGATCTACATTTCTTCCAATTTTTTGTTCTATGCAAAATCTAACCCTTTGCCTTGTTACCTATCTATCTATTTATCTCTATCAAAAGAGATGATCAAAGAGTTAAAGTCACAGAGCTTCTTCAACTCAAAATGCATACTCCTGATCAAGTCTAGCTACTCATGCAAAAGGAAAAGCTCGACTTCTATCAATGCCTATGTGATCATATGCATCACCATTCATGAGAGAGAGAGAGAGAGAGAGAGAGAGAGAGAGAGAGAGAGGCGTGCTTGGCTCCTTGCATGCCACCCAGCAGATTAGACAATCACTAGATGGATTGTTCTATGTGTGTGGCATACAGGGAGCCAGGCACATCCATTTCACCTGTGTACTCTTCTTCATTTGCTATTTGCCCTAACATACTTCCACCACAAGCACAATCATCTTCTCTTCTCTTCTCTTCTCTTCTCTTCATGGCTTCTTCTTCTTCTTCTTCTTCTTCTCTTTCTGTCCATAAGAGCTAGGGCATGCCTTTATAAGAGCAACCAACTGCACTATTTGGCCAAGAAACCTAGCTAATACACATGCACCACCACCTAATTCCTGCAGAGCTAGCTGGATATGAAGTTAAAGAGAAGCTAGAGGAAGGTGAAGAGGATGAGAAGGCAGATGAGGGTCCAAGAATGAGATGGTTTGTTTGGAGGATTAATTAGTCCATACATACACCACAATTAAAGGCATGCAGTACACAATTATATTACAGTAAAGCAAATTTATAACCTAAACCAAAACTACTCATTAATTAATATGACCCACTTTTTTTTTTTTTAAATTTCTCCTTCTTTCTTTACTTTTTTGTTTTATTTCTAACTCTTCAGACCACCCTGCATGCGCAGAAATTAAGATTACTCAGGCAAATCCAAATCTGTCAAACAAACCCTAGCTAGCATGCAGTTGGAGGACTTGAGAAGCTGAAAGATCAAGCTAAAGCACTTGAATATATAAAAGGTAATAAGTACTCCCTCTTCTTCTTTTTTCTTTCTTTCTTTTGCTCTTCTTCTCGACTGGTTAATTATATTTTGTCTGGAGCACTTGGATTAACTTCAGATTCCTGCACTTGGATATCTGTGTGTGATTTTTCTTATAATACCCTAGAAATAGAATAATAATGTGAGCACTGCAGCTGGTCTGTTACATTTTTGGTAGGGCTTTCATTTCATTGGATTGGATTGGATTGTCAAGAATTAATAATATTAATTAATTATCAAGAAATTAAAATTAATCAGGTGTGGTTGGGAAAGTGGAGTGCAACTTCCTTTAAATTATAGCTCATCATGCAGCTTTATTGCAGTGTGGTTGCATGCTCAAGTAATTGATTGATTGATGGATCCATTAATTATTAATTATTATCTATATATATATGTGCTGAAACAAAATGCAAATGAGGGATATAGATAGTTTGAACTAATTATGGCTACAACTATTTTTTTATGAACATTTTTGTTTCCACTACTTTTCAAGTTGTCCAAGTTAATTGTTCAACAAATGTTTATATACAAGATGCACTTTTTATTTATGATTTAGTTTTTTTTATAAATGGATTTAAAATTATAATTAAAATTTTCTTGATATTATTAAATAATAAAATTTTTCATCACATGCATGCTCTATGTGTGAGTTTCACACTAGTTTTTTATTCTAGGAAAATATAATATTATGCATAGAAGTTTAATTTTATTCTTCATTTGTCACTTCACATAATTTAAATTTTCCACATAAAAGGGTCTTTTTCATAGTTCCTAAAATCAAATTGTTGAAAGTATCTTTAGTAGAATCAATGTGACATAGACTTGATTTTGACTATTATAAAAAAAATCTCACATAAAAATAAATAATAAAATCTTTAATTGGGTGTATTAGTGTTCATGTTAAGTGTATAGAATAGAAATATATATATATATATATATATATATATATAGTGAAGATATAGAAAACACAATGCTATCAAATTCATTTAACAGTAAGTTAAGCACTTTAAATAATACTTTTTATTAATATTTAATACAACAAATGCATATCAAATTAAATCTTATATACTTAGCTATATGTTGTAATAAACAAGATATGAAAATGAGTTCCACTAGAGCAAACCTACTCTCCCCTTCTTTGTTTCATTCTCAATCCTTCTTGGTTTTAATTAATGTATTATTTGACAAAATCGTATGCGCATTCCACCAATTAGTCCCTTTCATGACCAAACATACAATCTTTAGGAAGTCGAAGAATTTATCGACACCTATAGTTAAACAAAAGAGAATGGTAATCACTATTGTCATTTTCCAAGGGAGTAGTTGAATTTTGAGAGTCACTTTGTTATAAAGCTTCAAGGAAGGAAATAAACTAAGTGCTTGATGGTGCCCTAAAGAATTAAAATAAGGAAAAGGGGAGCATACACAATTTAAATAGGCAACTTTTATTGATGGCAGACATACACCATTTGAATAGGCAAAAGATTTCTAATGCTACTAGAAATTCTTAGATTGTGTAATCAACCTCTTATTAATATTTATATGCCAAGAAATCCATAACTTTGACAAATTTTATGTGTAAATTTTGTTTACAATTAGTTGAAAGGAGTTAATTTGAAGCATCAATGACTTTTAATCAAAATTTTTTAATAGTTCAAAATAACAAATTTGCATAAAAATTATTCTAGTGAAAGAGTTTTTCAAATAACTAAAACTCTTTAATTAAAAGAAACTTATTTTTGTAACTAACATTCATTCATTTTGAGGGGAAAAAATATTTATAATTTACAAAATATCAAGAGGCCTCACCTCAAGATCTTTATTGGTAAGAGATTTTATCTCCTAGTCTTCTTTACTTGTTTAGAAATCTTCCTAATTAATCATAACCTTTTTGAACTATTCTATCTACCGACACTTATTGAACTTCTCCATCTATCAACGCACATTTGTCAATACTTGTTAAACTTTTTTATTTGTCAAAGACCTTTTAAATTTTTGTATTTGTCAATATCTATTGAACTTTTTTATTTGACAAGGGTTTTTGCACTTTTCTATCATATAATACTTGATAAACTTCTTTATATACATATCGAACTTCCTTATCAAGTTTCTACACTTGCACCCTTGACAAATACATCAAAATAATGAGAATAAGCATAACTTAAACCGTGTGTTTACCACTACATCAAAACAACCTAATCAGAGTTAACCACTTAAGACATGATTGCACCAACAAATGGTTAGCCAAACCTATTTTGTCGAACACAAAATAGGAGAGACTAGAAGTATGATACAATAGCTTTAAATCATACCTTAAACCTACTATGGTAAGTAGCCAATCAAATATAGTAATTGCTCATCGCTTTACCTCCTTATTTCATTACTAGCTAGAGAGGGTGGCTAGCTCGAATGGTTTCAATTTAGTTCACGAGAAGAGAGTTGGGACGAATGAGACAAAGTTGAGCGGCATCTTAGAGTAACACTTTTAAAAATGCACCCTTCAAATATTTTAAAAATTAGGCAATTATACAAGTTAAATGGCATGATCTAAAAATTTAAGCCACCCAAAAAATGCCATCATTCAAAGATCAAGGTGAGGGAAAATCCTTGTCTAATTTTGTTGCTTCAAATTAAGAAATAAAGGGCATTAATTGTGGAAGACACAAACATGCATGTTTAGGATCTCATGCCTTTAACTTTAGTGGACTTGCTCAACCACAAATAGAAGATCCAAAGGTCTTTGAGAAAGGTGGAGTAATTAAAGTAAAGTGCAATAGCATCATGGGATTTGACCACTTCAAAAGGATTAGGGTTTGATTTCACAAGCATCCCAATAGCATCAAAAGGTTAGGTTGGTCATATTTTAAGGTAAATCACTTCATGATGTGTCGCGCTGATATTGGACGAAGTAACGATGATACACACACACACACCACATTCAATCTTAATTGAGAAGGAAGATTAAGGCAATTTAGTTAAGATTAATTATAAACGTAATGAAGAAGGAGTTGTTAATTTTGAACTTAAGCCTTTAGTTGATTCTATACTTCTCTCATTTGCAAGGATTATTATGTCAAATTCAAACTTTGTTTTCGATTTACATGCTTAAATAGATTTGAAATATGAGTAGGTATAATTTTGTTGTGTGTGTGTGTGTGTGTGCGCGCGTGTGTGACAATATAAGACTTTTTTTTGGCTAAGCACACAAAGTTAAGGCAAGCACAAAAGACGTCGAGTCAAAGTAACATGCTAATGACTAACACTACATACGAAGAAGAAGAAGAAAAAGAAAAAAAATATGAGATAGTTCGATTAATGCCTACTCTACCAAGAATTGTGCCCATACGATACACTAGAGATATTGCTATTGACATAGTGTAAAAAAAAGTTCATTTCATTAATTCTTTCTACACTTAATTTTCTTTCAACACTAATAAAAAATAATAATTTTTAATAGAAAAATAAATTAAATCTTACTCACACACTTGGAATATGCCAATAACTTATCTTCATATATAGCTCAAGATCAATATTGTTTTATTTTCTTTGGCACATTTCCCAAGGTAAACCCTAGTAATTCCCAACAATCAACCAATTTTAGGGAAAAAATCTATAGAATTTTTCATAAGATATAACTAGTTATATTATTTGTCCGATCATTTGGGCTATTGGGCCATATGCAAACTAGAACCGCCAATGGGCCTCACAGCCCAATCCCATCTTGTCCAATTAAAATTTGGATCTTTTTTTTATCCTGTCAAAGATTAGAATTCGATAGCACACTAAGTTCATAGAGCAAAAGAAGGTTAGGTGATAGCATAGGAGACTAGCCCTAACCCGTTGGAGGTCGATGGATGCATCGTCGGCCCTAGACAGTATGCTAGCTATTCGAGTCGTCCTATATATGTCGACAATATCGAACAAAAGGCACACCCATTTCAAGGCCTATGAAGAGGGTGGGTTCAATGCAGTTTGTCTAAGAAGGTTGATCGATTTCATCATTGAGACGACTATGCCAACACCACACCAGAATTGGGTTCTCTATGTTGATGGCTCATCGACGAGAAATGCGGCCGGGAGGTTGTTAGATTGATACTGCTTAGCCTGAAAATGTATTCATCCAAGCTAGAATCCTGAAGTCGCATCATCGTTATCCCAAGAGTTGCAGGCCAACAGAATTTGAATCTTCAACCAAGAATTCAGAGCGAAGAAAGGACCAAATTAGAGCTTCAACATATATAGAGTCCTTGCCAAAGTTCGATAATACGAAGGTAAACACCATGGAGAGGAAGGAGGGCCAGCTCTTGCCCTTGGAATATCGATCGATAAACAATCTAGATGTTCAAGTACTGTCCGCAAAGATCCTATGCTGTTCCAATTGCTGAACGCGATCACTCGGTCAGGCCACCGACATGGGTCGGTAACAGTTTTCGACCGCGAAGGTCTCGGCGAGGATCGGAGCCACGCGGGATGGTAATGCAAAGGGTGGGTCCGGCCGGGCGGGCTCAGATCTTGAAGGAAAAGGATGCATCAGTCCTGGATGCCAAAAGGGCACGCAGAGTGTCAGCCAGCAAACGGGATGCCTCCACTGTTGAGTCCTTTTGGAAGGTGGCCAAGTGCCAAAATGAGATCGAATGATTACTTTTTTGCTGAAAATAATGAGCAGTCTTTTTCTGCATGTCAGAAATTCTATCGCTCAAATTCATATTTTGATCCTGACAACTCCACTGTTGATCATTTTAATCAATTTCCCAGGCCAAACAGTCGCATAGTTTCTTCACTTCCTCACAACCATGAGATCTAGTGCTAGATCTCTCGTGCCACCGCTAGATCCTGTCCGGCAATCAAAAATCTTCGCCGAATCTAATAATGTACAGTATGTGAGATGACGTGGCAAAGTCCAGGTTCCCCATGTTGGGACAAGGGAGGACTTCGGTTTGGCGTTTACTTGGAAGGAACGTGGCGATCCCGTGTCATTAATTCATTGTCCCGGATTAGAGAGACAATTAGGAGATAATTTAGGCGATCGGACAAGGAGAAGCTTTTTAATATAATTGCCAGAGAAATGTTACGCTGCGGGATGAAGAATCTACAATCCGTGTGCGACACCGCGATCCATCGCCGCTGCCACCACCCTCAATGGCGGAGTCGCCGTTCGACCACCGCCTCAGGCGCGATCGACGTACCACTCGCCGACGCTCCGTCTGGCGTCGGATTCCGACCGGATAGTGGTCGGAATTCGATGAAATTCGATCGGAAACAGGGTCCACAGTGGCAGTGCCGTTTCCGACCAAATCGCGATCGGAGGCCAACCGAGGAAGGACCGCCATCGCACGTCGATCCTTCCTCGGTCGGTCTTCGACTGCCATTTGACCCAAATCGAGCCGATCGCGATTTGGCCAGAATCGTCATCCACAGTGGCCGCGCAGTGGGGGGCGACTGTTTCCGGCCAAATTCGTCGGATTCCGACCACTATCCGAGTCGGAATCCTACGTCGACCGAAGCACCGACGAGTGGCACGTCGATCGCGGCCGAGGCGGCTGCCGGCGGTGGCTGGATGGCGCGGTGAGAGCGGCAGCAGCGGCGGTGGATCGCGGGTGTCGCGGACGAGGAATCGCGCAGCATAGCAAGTTTGATAATTGCCATTAACAAACATACAAAGGCATTATTTGGACCATCCCTCTCTCACGTGACTCGCCCGCCCTGCCCTTAATCACGAATTTCATCGTTTTCTGTAAGGGCATTTCTGTCATTTCACTCGAGGCGGTCTGACAATCTGCTGCCGCCCGTTATTTTCCGTACGTAAAAAAATGATGATGACCGGCACGGAGTTTGGAGCGCTCCCGGCCGTCGATTCGTCACGTGCTCGGGCGCACGGCATCCGCCTCGAGGTAGCGGTCAAAGCCGAGAGCGCGACGCTCACGAGAACGGTGACGTTAAGCGGTTGGCACTTACGTCTACCGGCACGCCAGCGTGGCCTCGCCGGGTGGACCCCCGCTGCAGGACGGAGGTGGTGACGTGTGGAAGTACGGGTACAGCGAGGATTGGTACCGATACTGCTGGCGCGGAACATGATGGCGTAGGATCCCGTGCGTGTCGTGGTTTGGTTCTTCCGGAGCCCGGGATGGACCGGTCTATAAAAACCCGGCTCACGGACTTCGTCGTGCTCAATTGATGTGCAGGTGACCGCCACCGCCATGGTCACCGACGTCGCGCGCTCGACGGACGCCTTCCTCGAACGCTCGCCGGTCTTCCCTGCGTTCTTCTGCCTCTCCCCCAAGAACTCCCTCGAGGAGCCGTCCAGGGAGAGAGCCGATGAGAAGGAGAGTACTGGCGGCGGCGAGTTCGAGTTCCGGCTCCGCGATCCCGTCGCGATGCTGCACGCCGACGAGCTTTTCGTGGACGGGAAGCTCGCGCCGCTGAAGCTGGCCTCGGCTGCGCGCGGGGCGAAGGAATGTGCTGCCGAGATTCGCCCGTCGGAGCAGCCCAAGGCGCGGCGGAGAACAGAGGCCCTTGGATCGGACCAGTATGCGTTCTCTCCCCGCGCGCCGAGCTGTGCGATCCGGTGGCGTGAGCTGCTCCGCCTCAAGAGGGACGACGCCGGATCGAAGCTCGGGCACGAGAATGCCTCGGCCGCTGCTTCTGCCATCAGGTCGCGGAAGCATTTCTTTCACCGGAACCCTAAATCGTCCTCTGTTCTCGACTCGGCGATGAGCTTGCCCCTTCTCCGTGAATCGGACTCCGAATCGGTCTCGATCTCTTCTTCCCGGCTGTCCGTCTCTTCGTCCTCTTCCGCAGGCCGCGACCATGAGGCCCTCCCTCGTCTATCCCTCGACGCCGAGAAGCCCCGCCACCACATGGCGATGCTCAGGCTGGTCCGGCCACTTCCAGCCACGGCGGAACCGCCCCTTCGTGGGCGGATCAGGCGCGCCGGGTCTTCCGATACAACGCCGGCGCCAGCGACGACGGGGACCGGGATCACCCTGCCCGTGGACAGCCCGCGAATGAACCCGTCGGGGAAAGTGGTCTTCCACGGGCTGGAGCGGAGCTCGAGCACTCCCGGAAGCTTCACCGGTGGGCCACGGCCGCACCTGCAGGGAATGCAACGGTCCTACTCGTCCAACGTCGTCCGGGTAGCTCCGGTCCTCAACGTTCCGGTCTGCTCGCTCGCGAAGACTGGCCCGGTCTTCGGCTTCGCCGGCCAGCTCTTCGCGCCGCACAAGAAGGATAAGGCCAATGCGGCGGTGGCCAATCCAGCCGGCGGCGTTGGGAGGAGGAACAAGAGCTGGAAGCCCTCAGGGCTCGAAATCTTCGAATAAGGTGGTGAATGCTTGCAAGTAAGTCTCTCTCTCTCTCTCTCTCTCTCTCTCTCTCTCTCTCTCTCTCTCTCTCTTCGCCCATTAATTCCTCGTCCAGATCCAGAAGATGTCCATTTTTGGGCCTGAAATCCATGGAGTTGCTTTAAAATTCGCGCCAGTGCAACCTTTTTCCGCTGGGTGCGTAACGTGCGTTATCTCTTTATCAATTCGCATTTGCATGATAGCCTAAGGTCGCTCCTCGCGCGACTATTGGGCCAATCAATGGGCCCTACCTATGATGATGGTTTATTGTTAAATCTAATATTAAAAATTGATTAATAATGGCACGGAGGTCGACGACAATCGACGATGATGAAAAAAGAAAGCCTTTAACAATAAGTCATGTGCGGACTCAAGGCTTAGGCAAGGCCAACACGTGAGGACAAGCCTAGCCCGACAATTTTTACAAAAAAAATATATTAATATTTGATGTCTGTAATTAGTAAGAAATATTATTTTTTAATTATATTTATGCTAATTTAATTTTTACAAAATTTGAATGGTGCCAAAGTTGAGTTTGAATTAACTCAGCTCCTCACATGCCGACATAAGTTTACGTGAGATGCTACAGGTGCTGTGAGACTTTGAGACCTTACTGAAATAAGGTTTTGAGTATAAAATTTTACAATTCAAATAAGAAATTTCTATCAAAATATTTTACTAATAAAATTATCATCCATAAAATATTAAATAACAATATAAATATAAAATTCATTAATAAATAAATACATTAACACATAATTCAAATAAATATGTTATACACATAAATATAAAATATATTAATTAAAAATAAAAATTTTAATTTAAATATTTAAATATAAAAAATATTTATATTTATATATATATTAATATGATAATTTTATTAGAATTTAATTAAACTTATTTAAGTTATCTCTATTATATTTAGAAATTGATTGAAATTATTAATATAAAATTTTATTTAATTAAAAATTAAGTTACTTCATGTAATGCATTGTTCGAGATCATGAGGCTTGCACAACACATCTGTTGAAACCACAGGGCTTGCGCAACGCGTTCACCACGAGGGTTGGGCTTTAAAAAAATCACACCTTATGCACGCATGTCGCATCTCCAAAGACACGCTTAATCGTGCGTCTTTCAAACAGTGTACTTACGTCACTACCCAAGCCCAATAGAGAATCCGATACTCAATCCAAATGGTATATATACCCACTAATCATTTTTTTTTTCTTTCATTTCATTGACGACCAATTAAAGAAAAAATAAGAAAATATCTGATCTTCTCCTTCTTGACTTCTTCACTCGTAACTTATAGATGTTTATTTGAATAATATTTTTTGAATATAATGTTAATTCTAATATACTTTTGTTAAATGATAATAATTGAACGGAACAAAAAAAATTATTAATGCAGAGGATATCTGATTCTCTAGTGGGTATGAGAATGAGGATGGATATTCATCCATCGATGGATATGTAGATAAAAATTGAATACCTGATGGAGATGAGAATGGATATAATAAATAAGGATGAAGATGAGGATGAAGGATATAGACTCCAATCCAAATCTGACTCGTTGTCATCCCTATACCCAAACACAAATGGCACACTTGACCATGCCTTCACCTAGGAGCAATCAGACACGTGTCTTTCACAACTATGATAAGGTCCATACGTATGGTCCATTGACATATTAGACACAACAACTAAGGAATAAACATCAAGAAATGATTGACAAAATAATGTGTAAGTCTTGACTAAAACCAAATCTAAGGCCTACATAGTCTTGTGCCCAAATTTTACATAGAAATAGTTATTAAGATAGAATTAGTTATGCTTACAAGCTATAAATACACAAGTTGTTACTTTATTTCGATACACCAATATTACAATAGAATATTTCATCTCTCTAAACGTAGATGTGCATTAGCAATTTTCTCAAAGCTGAAATGTCTATGATTGAAACAAAGTAGCAACTGAGTATCTAAACAAGGCTAACAACAAACCAGATTGATACACATGCAAAATTCGATGCACATGTTTATCTCAACTTGAAACAAAGTCTAGCATTTGAGCTCTATGGTTTTAAATAGGCAAAAACCTTTTTCATCCAAACGACTAACCACTTACGAGGGAGATGACATCTTAGTACAAGCACTCCATGGACTATCATACTTATCCATGTACGACTGCGGCCATGAAGCAACTTGAGTCTGTAATAACTAAGAGGTCTAATACCATGTTTAAGGGCTGCAAGCAAAGTCCACTTCAAAAGGAATGCCCTCTCAGTAAATAACAACATGGATCACGTACGTACTTGCCTATCTTGGATTAGGGACATGGTGCACCTTGGCTTTGACGAACCCTAAATAAGCTCAAATACCAACACATGCCAAAAGTAACTCCAAAAACTAGACAGGTGGTACATTCATGCACATAGGAAACAGAAGATGACTGAAAATGTAATGCCTTGCAGTACCAGATGCAGTCAATTTGACCAAATACTAGTTGTTAGCAACAAGGATCTATAAATGTTTGACTAAAGGACCAAATGAAGCAGTTCATCAACTAGATAATGCTCATCTAAGGAGCCAAAAACAAGAAGCTGAAAGCTATTCTCATGAAAATCAAATAGGTAATTTGACAAAATTAAAATTCTTACGAAGTGCCGATGTACAAACAACAACAACAACAACAACCAAGCCTTATCCTACTAAGTGGGGTCGGCTATATGGATCCTTTTACGCCATTGAGCTCTATCTCCTATTATATCATCATTTATATTTAAATAAATTTTATCTTGTTTTATTGTTGCTAACCAAGTCTTTTTTGGTCTACCTCGCCCTCGTTTGATATGTGTATTTGTCATAGTTTCACACCGCCTAACTGGAGCATTTATCGGTCATCTAAGTACATGTCCGTACCACCTTAAACGTGTCTCACGGAGTTTTTCCTCAATAGATACAACTCCAATTTTCTTTCTAATGCTCTCATTTCTTATTCTGTCCATTTTCGTATGTCCACACATCCATCTTAACATCCTCATCTCCGCAACTCTCATCTTTTGCTCATGTGCTCGAATTGGCAAAAGAAGTAGAAGAAAAATAAAAAGAAGAAAATTATATACCTAAGCATAAGGTTAAAGTTGATTGAGGCTTATGTAGATTGTCGGCATGACAATTCTCATAGGCACAATCGACAAAGGTGGCACAGGAAAGATTACTAATGCCAACTGATCAATATCGAATTTTGATAATTTATAGGAACAATGTGCTTCAACCGTGTGAGATCTCAACCATAATCTTTTTTGTATAATCATTGTAACACATATTGCAAAACATAATCTATTTTCTTTGACATTGAGAAACAAACAGTAAAGTAAAAAAAATAAATGTAGCTGTTCTGACTACAACTTTTTTGCTTCACAAAACCAGGAACTTAAAACTGAAATTTCCAGCTCAAATAATCAGATTATATAATCCTTGTGTTTTTAATAATCTATTCTATTCCTAGGGTCTTTTAAAATTTGCACCCCATATAACCACGGAACTGGAAAAACAACACATCAAAGAACTGAAAAAAACCAATACTGAGTACCAGCCAAAAATAATTGAAGTACCTGGATTACAAAGTTATTAATGATGTGGCTGTTCCAATTTATTTTATTCTACTTTTTTGTAGTATTTCAATAAATTTAGCTTTGCTTTGTTTATCCTTTAGTTCAGTCTTAATTTAGAGTTCAGTTTTCATTTTTGTTTATTCTTAAACAATGAAATTTCAATAAAATAAAAAAGGAGTCTTTATGTCTCGTTACCGAGGACCTCGTTTCAAAAAAATACGTCGTCTGGGGACTTTACCAGGACTAACTAGTAAAAGACCTAGATCCGGAAGTGATCCTAAAAACCAATTGCGTTCTGGTAAAAGATCGCAATATCGTATTCGTCTAGAAGAAAAACAGAAATTGCGGTTTCATTATGGTTTGACAGAGCGACAATTACTTAAATATGTGCATATCGCTGGAAAAGCTAAAGGGTCAACAGGTCAGGTTTTACTACAATTACTCGAGATGCGTTTGGATAATATCCTTTTCCGATTGGGTATAGCTTCGACGATTCCAGGAGCCAGGCAATTAGTTAACCATAGACATATTTTAGTTAATGGTGGTATAGTGGATATACCAAGTTATCGTTGTAAACCGAGAGATATTATTACTACGAAGGATAAACAAAGATCGAAAGCTCTGATTAAAAATTATATTTCTTTATCCATGATGGTATTTGATTTGATTCAGTAACGTCGGTGAATTAAGATAAACGGAAAGAGAGGGATTCGAACCCTCGGTAAACAAAAGTCTACATAGCAGTTCCAATGCTACGCCTTGAACCACTCGGCCATCTCTCCTACATAATCTTATTATTGACCAGAAACCGAGTGAATAGTGAATAGCGAGTCATTCATATTATTGCAGTACAAGTGCGACTGATGAATAGTTCCATAGGAAAAATTCCTTTCAAATCAAATAAAATTTTTTATTTCTCAACAAAAATTTAGCTCATTAGCTATCCCATGGATCTAATACAAATTATTGAATCGTCCCGTGTATTTTTATATTTAAATTGTATGACATGGCATATGCATGTTATGCAAACAAAAAACAAAACGGATACTTACCTTAGTCTTATCCATTTTTTTATAGAAAAATTATTTCGTTTTGTTTTTTGTTTCTTCTTTGGATCATAACCAAATAAAAACTTCTCGAATTATCAGAATCCGCAGTACAATCCTTGGTTATTCAACTTAGATGAAATATTTATAGTTCCGTTCATTGTTATACTACGAAATTCGAATGAAATCGAATCTGATTTCAATATTTCATATCTCTCCTTGTCCAATCCAAACAAAAGGTCCACATCTTTTTTTAGAATTAGTCTGTTTTTATTTTATGTTATTTCGTACCGTACAATTCCTTTAGTTTGCGGGATCATTTTCCCCTTACCCTAAGGGTAATGAAAAGAATTATAGAATGGATTGTTAATTATGCCAAGATCTCAGATAAATGCAAATTTTATTGATAAGACCTCTTCAATTGTGGCCAATATCTTATTACGAATAATTCCGACAACTTCCGGAGAAAAAAAGGCATTTACCTATTACAGAGATGGTGCGATTTGATTCTTTTTTTTTTTTAGGTCCAGTATTACGAGAAAGAAAAGAGACATGGTTCGAGATAGAAAAAACCAAATTATTAAAATAAACCCACGCTTGGTGAAGGTGAAGTTTGTAGATAGAACAATTCCTTCTGTCGTGTATCCTCGATTGATGCAGCCTCGGATGCTTCAATTGTTGATTTTAGTATTTAGCGAAAGGTTACACCTATGGGTTCCGTATTGCGAGTCAATCCTACTCCACTAGTACCAATAGGCAGCATAGGGGAAGAAGCACTACACCTAGGAATCAACAACATGAAAACTTTGTTATAAATTACCCTTTTCCTTATCGGTATCGGGGCTAACAAGAATGGTTGGGACAACAAACATCCATCTCGTTCGTACTTTGGGTATCCGTATAACCATCAAAGATCGTTGAAGTGACTAATTCCTGGAAATAGGGGGCGTTGAGGACAAAGAAATTGTTGGAGTTACCATTTCCATCTAGTACTAATACAGTTGGTGTTAATAAACAACCTCTTGCAGGAAGGCTGGCTAGAGATTTCTTGTAAAAATACTAGCTCCTTTCAGTTCATAATGAGAATAGTCAAATTTGAATTTCATGGATTATTTCCCTTAGTACTATGCGCAGAAAGAAGGGAGGAGCCATATGAAATGAAAATCTCACGTACGGTTCTGGAACGGAGATTCTTTGAATAGAATGAACGACCGTAACGGATGTTGGCTCAATCCGAAGGAAATTATGCGGAAGCTTTACAAAATTATTATGAAGCTACGCGACCAGAAATTGATCCCTATGATCGAAGTTATATACTCTTAGTAAATACTAGAATGAAATAGGTTTTCTACACTTATCCCGTGATACAGGATAAAAGTTAGGAATCAAATTATGTAATAGAGTTGATCCACTAAGGTATTGAGCAGCGGTGTAGCATCAGATCCCAAAGATCGTAAGTTCTTTTTTCTTATATTATATTAGGATATTAGGGAGGAAAGTCTTTTTCAAAAATTCTTGTCTAATTCTGAAAAAAGGAAACTCATACAGGTTGAACCAAAGTAAAATAGGATCGACTAGACAGGAAAGATGTGCATAATATTTACTTAGCCACTGAATACATCCAGATGAAAGATCCCACAAGTCCCAATGACTAGTAAAAGATGTGGAAACTGAACCTTTGATGAGTTTGTTTTGAGTTATCTTAACTGAGCATTTTGAAACAGCTTCATGCTTATTGTACATACAAGAAATCAGAACTTGCAAGATCAAATAAGTACAAGTACCAAAAGAACGTTGTTGAAGAATTGAAAGAAAAGATGGAATTCACAGAACACATTTCATTATATATCGATAGGGACTTTAAATAAAGACATCAAATACTAGCAAAGAGACCAAAAATTACTTTTATCCAATTCAATTAGCATCTTTATGAGGGGGAGGATCCAAGTAGGACGTAGCGCGTGTGTAATAATAGAGGACAGATCGTATCGCAAAAAATCGTTAAAAAAAAAGGAGAAGGAGAGGATTCCGAATTACTTTGACAATATGCGAAACCAGAAACCCTCGAACACGCAAAGTATACTAGTTTTCAAAGTTAGATCCCAGAATTGATCTATTGGGATAAGATTCTACCTCCCGTGAGACGATCTAGGGAGAGGACGAGCTCGTCCTGGCTCCGTCCAGCGTTCTCTGCTCTGGAATCGAACTCCCTCATTACAGCCCCCAGCGTCGAAGCAATCGCGCTCGCCAGGGCATCGCAGCCCTCGTCACGAGACGAGGGTCTCTCCTCGCCGTCCGCCCTCCCCACGAAGGGCCGCGGCGAGGAAGGACTGGCGGAGGCCGTGGCATCGCCGCCGTCCATGTCCAGGGCGATGTCTCGTCGGGTCTGATCGAGAGAGGTGTGGAAAAACAAAGAAGAGGAGACTGAAGCAATTCATTGTTATTTTTCTTTTTAAAGTTAATCCTTTCGAAATGGATATAAATAAATAAATAAATAATAAAATTTTAATATACGTCTAAAAAAAAACAATTAAACTTTAGAGGCCGTAGAAAATTATGATTAAAATGCGCAGTCTTTATATAATTATGATTAAAATGCGCAGTCTTAATTAATTCTTAAATCTTCTATAATACTTTAAAAATTCAATTAATTTAATTCAATTTTTAATTAAGTTAATTAATATTCTATCGATTTAATTTATTTAATTTATTTAAAAATTTTATCAATTCAGTTAATAAAAAAATTCAATTTCAATTAATTTAATTTTAATCAAATACTTAACCTCACTTGAATCAAAGTGTTTGGATGACAAATCAATGTCGTATGCACTTCCCATTAGGATTCCAATCAAAAGATGCTAGGCGTCTGGGTTGACCGCTACCTGCACTTCCCGATTTATCCTGGTGGTCGGTGGGAAACTTCCGTGGGACCGGACCGATCATCCCAGAGATTGAGTCCATAAGACTGACTGGGATTATCATTTTTTTGGATGACAAATCGATTGATCCAAGCAAGTCAATTAATACAAATGAGCTAAAAAACCTAATAAATTGATCAAAACCTAATCAAGCCATCTACACTACCTACCCTTTCAATCTAACCCTGAAAAGACAAAGAAAAAGAAAATATTTTCCACCAAACCGTGTTAATTCTTTCATGAATTAATTATTTTTAATAAATGTTACTATACACTTTTCATGAATAAATTATTTTCTAGCAAATAAACCAGCCAAAAATAATAGATCAAACTGTGTTAATTCTTTCATCCTTTTATGTTTCTGGTTCACTTTCACACTTGTTTAAATCTCTCGTAGTATTCTATCATCATTCTAAGAACTACTTTTTGCCTAAAAACCGATGCAAAGAACTAGCAAAATCCAAACACAAGACTTTCAAGGGAAATGAGAGACAAGAAAAAAGAGGAACAAAGCACATGGTTTCATTACAATTTACAAGTTTGTTTGTGTGGATGACGAGGGTGTTTTAAAGAATTTACAGATGAATCAGTAGTAGTCTGATGAAGAATGTCAGTGAACGGGCTTCACCATAGCCACTGTCATTTACTATTGCCATTGCAGTGGGCAACTCCATTGCTGTGGGTCTCATAGCCCTTGGGGTTACCCTTGCTTAGTCCCCATATGCGAATTGTGTAGTCGTCGCTTGCGGATGCCAGCATGTGGGGGTTCGTCGGATTCCAGCTGACACAGTTGACGGTGCTGGAGTGTCCGGGGAGAACCTCGACGAGATTTCCACTATTTCGGTGCCATATGTATACCTGATCTCCAGATAACCCATTGTGCAACATTAAATAGTCGAAGCAATTTGAGAAGCTCAAACCAGCAGCAGAAAAATGAGAAATAATATTGTTAAAAGATGCTAAAAATTGGAAACAAAAAGCCACCATAATCATATAAAGCTTACTTGTAACACTGTAACTATGTAAAATAAAGCAACTCCCTAGAATGTCCTAAATTACTTTGCTTTGCCATTACTGATCTTCTTTAAATTTTGATATGAATGTTTGTGTCATATAATCTAGCAACTACTATGAGGGAGTTATTGGCATTAGCATAAATAATGTGCAAGGCCTCATATAAAGAGAGGCGTAAGGTCAGAATTTATGAATCAAAAACCAGAAAAGTTCCACTGCTGAATCAAAGTACCTGAGAATCCTCGCTTCCACTGGCAATAAAAGCCTGTTCAATGCCTCCCAAACAGGATCGTATTAAGAATCTGCTACGCTTGTGGCCTTTGTATCTCTTTACAAGTCTGGGATCATCTTTTATGCTCCATAAATGAATCTCCTGGTTTATCAAATTTACAAGTAAAAAATTATTATCATGTGATAGAGTAAATGAAGTAATAGTCTGTTCCTCTTGTATCAGTTTATCCGTCTTTGTCTCCCTATCTAGCAACATAATCACATTTTCTTTATACATGCTTATGATCTTCTGGTGATCTTTTGTAATGACCATATCTGTGGCCATGCTTTTTAGCCGTCCTTTCCAAGACTCAATTTCAGTGCCTTCCAAATCCCAAATGCAGATACTCCTATCGGTAACACCAGAAAATAATTGTTTTCCATCTGGGAACCAACCACAAGAAATTAGTGAAAAGGCAGCTTTTTCATAGACGTGGAGGCATGTTCCAGTTGATGCATCCCAGCGTCTTACAACTTCTTCTGTTCCACACGTGAGAAGCTGGCAGTCATCTGGACTCCAGGCAACCATCGAAACAGGCTTTTGATGGCCAATCAGTTTGTGCTTTAATGTCAATCGTCCATCCTCATGAACCTGAACAAAAGTGGAATACAAATTTTACATCATAAAAATGAAAGCTAGCTTCCCTTTTGAAAGATCATTAAGTTGATAAAGCTTTTTAATATAAAAAACAAATTACTATCAAAAAACTACTTTTTCTTTTTTTCATTTAAAGAAAACCTTCACTGTTGGCTTAACCTCCAATTAATTAGCAAGGGGCTTGCTACAATGGATATCATTGCACTCATATACATTGACTTTGAGACCTGAACAAAGTGCCCTGAATGAAGTTCAGCAAAAACATACGTTTGACTAAAAACTGACAAGTGAAATCTAACTTCCTTTTTGAAAGCAGCACCTTTCATTAAGTTGATAATCTTTTACTGAAAGGGTAGTTGATAACCCATTTATTAATTTTTAATTATTTACACTGTTACTGATATTAAACAGTTGCTAATGATTAACATAAATATATTCTAGTACAGATTACAGAGATTAGAACATATGAAATTCTTGTCTACATGCTTGAATGAGTGTTAGATCATAGCCAACAACAATGTTCTCACCAATTACATAACTCTAGGTTTCAAGGTTCGAAAAGAGAAAGATGAGATAGAATTAGTAATAAAGAGTAGAGAAGAGAATAAGAAATTATCATGAGTGAACTTAAATGAGGGGTTATTTTCAGGAGAATTTTATTTTTTAATCATTTTATTAATAGAAAAACTAAAATAGCCTTATAATTTATTTATTTGATTAAAAACAGTGGAGCATTTTTGGTATTTGAGGTGTAAAGTACATAAGGCCCGTGCCTAGGTTGTGCCTAGTTCTTGGGAGGTAGTCAGAGTCCATTGCCACCTCTTCGCTGATTTTGCTCCCTTTCCTCCTATCTAGTAAAGACTTTTAACTATCATGCTCTCAATTTGCTACTTCGAGCAAAAGGTTGATTTGGTTGTCCATCTCCAATTAAGAGCTCAATGTGAAAAAACCCCCTCAGTTTACAACTTTCAATAAAGGGTAAAGTTGTGTTGTCCATCTTCCTCCAAGATGTCTTTCACATGTTGCTTGTACAGCTTCAAAGAGAAAACCACTCAAAAGATATGTTCCTGAGTTCTTTCCTCTATCCTTAGTCTTTCACATGTTGCTTGTACAGCTTCAAAGAGAAAACCACTCGAAAGATATGTTCCTGAGATCACTCTTCATTCTCATTTCATTTCATCCTTTTCCTCTTTATCCTCTCTCATTGATGTTCTGATCTGAGCTCAAAGACATCATTAATTGTATGATGATATAAGATCAACACTAATTGTTAGTAGCTATATTAACTAATTAACTTTTGTTTTGCCTATGTATAAGTGTTGTGTTATTATCTCATTATGGTTATGACACATTTGAATACAATACAATATTCTTTTTCACCAAAGTTAACACCATCAAAATATCATCAGGGAAATTTTTCCCTAATTTTGATTAGTGTTTGTGTGGTCACCTCAAGTTTATTGTAAGCGGCAATTGTTCATGATGCTTCATGCTTCATTTATATGGAGGTTTAAGCAGCAAGAAATAAACGAATAAAAAAAGAATCAAACAACTACAATCAAAATGAATTCCCTCCTGATCAGTAAAAATTTCTGCTAGGCAGGAAGGCAGCATATCAGACATGTTTAACATAAAACACGTGACCAACTGTAAAATTAGATTTCTATTCAGTCTGGGTCTCTGGGAGTAGCATATTGGCATCCAAACCTCACCCATAACTCATCAAGAAAACTGGCTTCCACTATCAATCTGTCATGGAGCACAGATAGAGGATTGGCATTCAAGATAGAAGCAACAAAAGGTATGAAGGCACTGTCTCATACTAGTGCCTACTACTGCACAGAGTCAAATATGACAACTGGCTTAGACATAATTTGTCAGATGCAGCATACTTTGAGCAATGAAGACATGTCAAATTGCTTGTAGTAAGCTTGATTATAACAAAGGAAAGAACAAAGGATATATGACAGATACAGAGAACCAACTCAATTTATGCTAGTCAAATATGAAGTGGGAATAAGTGAGAATGTAATTGAACTGTTAATTACAAAGTAAAAGCCTGCACAATGTAGGAATAAATGCTGGTAAAACTGGTATGCCAATGTTAATAATTACCTCCCATATAATTGCTGACTTGTCATTTGAAGCTGAAGCTAGATATTTTCCATTATTAGAGAACTGAACAAACCATACTTCATCCTGATGTTCTTGCAACACCTGATGCAAGTAGACAGTACTTCTCAATTGTAAGATATGTTTAGTAGCTTTTTCCAAATGTAACATGGTTGTAATCAATTACAAAAAGTAAATTATGGTAGCATGTTAATGACAAGAGAATAAGGATAAATACTTGTGAGGATAGACTAGTAAACAGCTAGATGTGCTTGTATGATTTGAGCGCATATGGCAAGTTGTTTTTCATGGCTTCTTCTGTGATTCATTTTTCAATCTTACATGGAGGTCTACTCTTTAAAGATTTGATTTAACGTTGTAGCCCCACCCAAAATTCCTGGAGTGATAACCCGAAGCTCACCCCCCTGCTGCTATCCCCCCCGCCTAAATCCAGAGTTGTCAAAGAACAACCCTCATTCGCAATACCATGAACTTTGTCATCCCATTGACTCTCTTGACCTGTTTGTCCTAGACAACTCCATGACTTAAGCCTTTTTCATAGATAGTTTGTCATAACTCATGAGGACCACCATATCAAACTGCTCGAGTGCAGGTATTACCTTATAAACAACATAAAAAATCATCTGCAACTGTTTTACAAGTCCATAGTCATTCATCCAAGAATTCAATTTATCTGAGTATCAAAGCAAAGTTCAAACCACTTAAGCATCATCCAATTTTAGTGAAGTTCATCATTCTACAGCACCAGCTCTTGCATCTATGTTCTAATCATGTTCCATTGGAATTCATATTTCTAGTATATTCATTATGGTAGGTCACTAAAAAGATGAAACATCTTGCCTTCTCCTATCATGTGCCAACTCCTACCAGTTTGGTACTTTTATTCAACTATGTATCTCTGCATATAGCAACTTTTTGTTGTATTTAAACGAAGTTATAAAGGAAAAGAGACATAATTATATAACTCAAGGATAGATTGACTGCTCAACCTGAATGGTATGAGAAGGTAATAAATCCTTTCCACACTTGTGATCAGTATACAGTGAGAGAGAACTACTGAGAGGATTGTGGAAATAACAAGATTCTTTCTGCAGACTCAGTGCCTGTTCAACCAAATTTTCTAATCTCCTCTCAGGTATCATCACCGTTGGAGGAAGCAACTTCTGCAACTCCTCCAAAAATTTTAGTCTAGAATTTGAATTTTCAATTCCAAGGTTAGCAAACCCAAGTAAAATACGCTTTGAGGGAGAGACAACACAACCAGAAAGTTCATGAACCCGCTTTTCATTGATGCCAAGTGGAGTAATCTCACTTCTCAGTGTGTTCAGTGCTTCCATGAACATGTTCTTCTCCAAGAGTTCAAAGAATTTCTGCTCTAATATCAAGAAAGTAGCAGATTTCAGCGAATTTTCATTCAGAAGACTTATCCTACGCAATGTGATTACACTTTCATCCCATTTTCCATCAAGCACTTGCTTCCTGAAAAGATTGACAGTTGGTGAATACAAAGGAATACCTGATTCTTCCTCTAGAATTTGTCCACTTTTTTCATAACCAAGGGAATGAAGGGCCTGAGTAATGATTCTAACAAACTCAACCCTTTTAATAACCCCTTTGCTACCGATCATATCTTCCTTCCCCTGGGACGGTAATGGTCTAGCCATTGTAGCTCCTGAACAACCAGTGAGCACTAAAAGAGATGAGGTGTTCCAGAGGCTCCTCAATTCTATGGAGGATGCTTTCACACGTTTTGCTGCCGGTTCATCATCCTCCAAACCTCCCATGAAATGCCAGAATTATCCCATATATCTCAGCAGGCAAACTATAGCTTCGCACACGGCCAATGCAACACCTTTCCAAACTGGCAAATAGGTACTCAAAGGTTTCCTGCATAAAGTAATTCCGAAAGGTTAGTAGCACTATCGCCTAAGATGAGTTGCAACTAGTCTAGTCATACCTCGTGAGACATATGGTCTAATCAGTAAACATCTAGAAAGCATTGGAGAGAGTGTAAGAAAGCAGCAAAGTAATGAGGCAGCAGAGACATCAAAGTTAACACTAACAAACAAGGAGCAAACAATGCATATCACATGATTGATTCTTGTTCATCACGCGCTGCACCTTGGATCATGTAAGAAACAGGGCAAATAAACAGCATTTACAAAACTTACTAATGTACTTCTAATGCGACCATATTAGAAGCTCACAAGAACAAAAATGTGCAACACAATTAAAATAACTAGATGGCTTCATAACATCCTACTTGCAAGGATGGAATCATATACAGGATGCAACAGTTTTTTTTTTAAGACGACATTTCAAAAAAATAAAAAAGCCTCAACCTTTCTTTAAGATGAACGAAAGCATGAAGAAACATTTGCTAATCGATGACCAATAACAACTACATCCGCTAAAAACATTTTCCTAAACGCTCACTCCAACGAGACACGCCATGATGAAGAACCGGAAACTTCAAGATCGAAAACCAAGAGCGAAATCACAAACGACTAATCAAAGCAATAAAATCCTAAACCGCTAAGAAGAAACAGGCAGGCGAAAATGGACCTCCAGAGTTACTGAAGAGAACCCAGGGTTTGGCAGCCGATCGCCCTAAATCAATCACCAAGGAACTCAGATGCCCAGATTCCCCCAATTGCAAGCGGCGTCGGCGCTGGCGGCCGGCCTTCTAGCTTCGGCCCCGAACCCTCAAATCCGACAGGGTAAATCCTAGGGGAGGAGCTCGGCGTCGGAGGAGAGCCAATGGAGGACGGCTTGGATCATCGACGGAGGAGAGGGAGGACGCGGAAGGGAGGGGAGATGGATCGGAGTTGGCTTGGCTTCGGGGGAAGGGAACCGACTCAAATAGGAGTGAGTGCCTTCTGGATCTCTATCTCCTTGATTTATTTAATATCCTAATTATTTTTTTATTATTGCTTTTAAATTTGGATAAAAATTATTAAACGTGAAACATTATTATATTAAAATATTCTTTATTAATTTTTTCAAAATTATTTAAACTCTATTAAAATTATTTTAAAATTTTTATAATAGTTATTTAGTAGCTGATTTAATATTTTAAGAACTACCTAAATAATTATTATAATTACTGAAAGGTATTTTTTTAATTTTTAAGATGATTTTATAGTGACGAGTTTGAGTCATAGAACATTCTCTTACAATATAAAATAAGATTGCGTATTAGATCTTAAATCGGGTTGATGATAACTACTTGGCTTAGAAAATGTTTTGAATGGGATTCTGCCTCAAGGACAATAGGTTTTTCCATGATCAAGAAAAAACTCATCTCAAATGAGGCGATAGTCTCGTAGCAATCTATTAGTTCAAGAATTTTACTTGTTAAAAAAATAAGAAAATTGTCTCCAAGTATCTTTCTAGGCATCGTAATCTTAAAGATCTTACTGATTATGATCACTAAGGATCTCTTGAATATCATAATTTCAAAGAATTAATCTTGCTATAATTGCTAAAGAATCTTGCTAAGGATGAATGAAAATGGAAAAGTGACACTCCTTTTATAGGGATGAAAGAGCACAAAGATATCCTCCTGGATGTAGGATTGTAAATGAATCAATTGTTTATGAGCAAATTTAATATTTGATTTAATAAATATTTATTTATGTTCGTTCAATACATATAAAATTAATTAAATGAATAAATTTAAATAATTTATTAAACTAAATGAACAAATTTGAACATGTATATATTCAATTTGTTAACATGAATTATGAAATATTCATAAATAATGTTCACAAACAATGCTATTGTTTGAATCATGTTGATCAATAAAATTCTCATATAAATAAATAAATAAAAACTTTCAAAATGAACAAATAAATTTATATTATCAAGTTTAATAACTCATCAAGTAAGCTTAAAACTGTAAAATTTTTAAACAATCAAATAAATTTGAATTGAAAACTCAATAACATTTTTACGAACCAAGCTTAAACTTGTAAAATGTTCTATGTGATCGTAAAGTGCCTCTAAAACTTAAAGGAAAGTTCTATAAAACGGCAATTAGACCTGCCATGTTATATGGCGCTGAATGTTGGGCTATGACTCGAGCACATGAGCAAAAGATGAGAGTTGCAGAGATGAGGATGTTAAGATGGATGTGTGGACATACGAAGATAGACAGAATAAGAAATGAGAGCATTAGAGAGAAAGTTGGAGTTGCATCTATTGAGGGAAAACTCCGTGAGACACGTTTAAGATGGTACAGACATGTACTTAGACGACCGATAAATGCTCCAGTTAGGCGGTGTGAAACTATGACAAATACGCAAATCAAACGAGGGCGAGGTAGACCAAAAAAGACTTGGTTAGCAACAATAAAACAAGATAAAATTTATTTAAATATAAATAATGATATAATAGGAGATAGAGCTCAATGGCGTAAAAGGATCCATATAGCCAACCCCACTTAGTGGGATAAGGCTTGGTTGTTGTTGTTGTTGTTGTTGTTGCTTAAACTTGTAAAAAAGAAATCAAATCAAGAACAACCATTTCAATAGCTTGATTCATTTTAGATTCGATTTAACTTGACTCGGTTACTTTATAAAATACACTTGAATAATATCCAATTTGACTTGACTCGTTTACAATTCTACAGGGGTATGTTGCAGTATAAAGTACTCAAAAGAATAATAAAAGGATCAAAGAATATTGTAGAGGTCAGACTTATAACGTGCATAAATTATAAAAGAATATCTCTACGTTCCTAATTAATAAAAAAAAAGTAGGATGATAAGAAGAGTGTCCTTTTATTCAGTGGGCAGCCCAATTGATGCATCAGAAACACAGAGAATAGCACATTTCTTGTCATCACAATTCTATTTTAATCTGAGAAAAAGAATAAAAATGGCATTTATAGCAAGTAAAGAATAATACATGCCCAACTGAAGAATGAATTCTATTATCATCAGCTTGAATCTTTAGTGGGTTCAGAGAAGCCACCTAAAGATATAAATCTTCTTATCTTTTCCTATCTTCACTACTGTAAGATAACAGCTTTTTTTTTTATACTCTGAATCCATTCTCAATGCATCAAAAGTTGACTAGCAGCAAAAGCTACATATTTGTGAAGTATTGTACAGATGAGTTAAAGACCAACACAACCTGATCAGAGAGCCGCGGCTGCTGGTGTCTCATAACGATTTGGATGTGCCTTCTGCCATCTCCAAGCGATCGAAAGACTCTCCTGAAGATCAGTGTAGCGGGCACTCCAGTTGAGCTCGCGGTTGATTTTTGACGGGTCACTGTAAACTTCAGCATAGTCTCCGGGTCTGCGCTCAAGGTAGTCGACTTTGATGCTCACCCCAGTTGCCTTTTTGCAGGCCTCGACGAATTCCTTCACGGACCTACCTGGATATATATAACACAGAACACTCATCAGTTGTTTTGTTGTCGTATTCTTGCTCTACAGAACATGCAGGAATGGAAATAGAAAGCTACCTTTTCCGGTACCAACGTTGTATATGCCGACTTTGCTAGGCCTTGCCTTGTCGAGGGCTTTCACATGAGCATCAACGAGATCAGTAACGTCGATATAATCTCTGATACAGGTTCCATCACTTGTAGGATAGTCTGCTCCTTTAACCTACAAGGGAAGACAGTAAAAAGATTGTTGTTTATATTTGTGTCTGTATCAATGAGGTTTTCTAGATGCAAATTTAGCATTCACTGTTCTTTGATACCTTCAGACCAGGTATGATACCCAGTGCTGCATCAAAGCAAGCACCAGATATACGCCCGTGCTCGCGTAACTCAGGTCTCGGAGCTTCACCTAACCTTCCTTCAGGATCTGATCCAATAACATTGAAATATCTGTCAACAAAGAGAGAGAGATTAGATCATGCTCTAAGCAGGTTAGGCAGTCTTAAGTTATCATTAGAGAATGAGACCTTAAGATCATGACTGCCATGTCTGATCTCTTTGAGAAATCCAAAATAATATCCTCCGCCATCTTTTTGGCCTTCCCATATGGGTTGATAGGATGCTGTATTGCACATGGCGTGATAAACATAACCAAGTTCATGAGTGCGAAGATAGAAGTAAATATTGGAAAAAGAAATTCTTCAAGAAAGTAGGCATGGTTTCTCACCTGAGGAGTTGCTTCTGTAATAGGCATTTTTTCCGGTTCTCCATAAGTTGCACATGTACTTGAGTAAATAAGAGTTTTAACACCATGTGCTGCCATGGCTTCCAGAATTACCAAAGTATTTGATGTGATATTATGATAGTACCTATGGGTAGGCAAAAATCAAATAAACAACTGCTAGACTGATACTCAAGTTGTATAAAGCAACGCAATTAGGTTGTTCCCGTGCAACAAAATCTGAAGTGCATCTCATGTGATGAGAAGTTGAGAACACACTAAACTAAATAGATCTAGGGAGGATTAAGTTTCAGTAATTTACTATTCTTTAGCACTGCTATTGCACAAGGAAACACAAGCGGTTCTATGATCTTAATCATAAAGAAAACAAGGAAATGTATGTGATCTCAAAACCTTTTGGAGCTACATGAAACAAATATTATTTGGAAACTATTGTATTTGAGAAAATATCATTAGAAAGCAAACTTAGAATCAGGGAGAATGGAAAGAAAATACAATATCATAATACCGAATAATTCAGATACTACCTCCCAAACTCTTGACTTCACAGCAAGGTAGTGCATTGGTTGTGTGGAAAACAATCAAAACTTTTCTTATGGAGAGTCAATCAAATCATGGGTGAAAAAGAAAATATAATCAATTAGATTGATTTGATTGAAAATAATTTATTTTTGATAGAATAATAATTTATTTTTGGTAGAATAGTTTCCTTTTTCATTATTTATTTTTTCCTTATTTATTAATTCTTATTGTAGAAAAGTGTACCTTTAGTTCATGAATAAAATTATGTGAGAATTTTTTCATGGTAAAGTTCCTCTCCGTAAACAAATACGTGTGATTCTTCTCCTCCGAAGGCAACCACGATCTCTACCAATTCTTCCACTCAATCTACAGTTGAAAAATCTTTTGTCGCTGTCTCTTCTATTTCAAGAAGAGACATCTCATCCTTACAAATTATGTCCCATAAGCTGAACGGCCATAATTATTTGCAATGGGCTTAGTCAGTAAAGATAATTATCTGTGGCAGAGGGAAGTTGGGTTATCTTACAGGCAATTCCTCTCAGCCCACATCAAGCGATTCATCGTACCAGACATGGTTGGCCAAGAATTCAATCGTTCTTGCCTGACTAATTAATTCCATGGAACCCAACAATAGTTGTCGTTATCTCTGGTTCAAGACGGCCAAGGAGGTGTGGGATGCAACTCGGAAGATTTATTCCGATCTGGACAATACTTCTCAGATTTTTGAGCTACGATCGAAGCTGAAAAAATTGAAACAAGGTTGAAATTCCGTAACACAATACTTCTCTAATCTTCAAGATCTTTCGCAGAAACTTGATCTATTCTTTGAAGAAGATTCAACGTGCGTTGACTGTAGTATCAAAATTCACGGCAATATTGAAAAGGAGCGTGTGCTTGATTTTTTTGGTCGGTCTTAATCGTAATTTGGATGAGGTACGTGGTCGTATTGTTGCACGTGATCCATTCCCATCTCCTAAAGAAGTCTTTGCAGAAGTCCGACGGGAAGAAGCCTGTCATAAGGTCATCCTTATCGATGAGTTTATAGCACCACATTCCATTACAACAAACGTTTCAGCTTTGGTTTTCATAAAAAATTCCGTACCAAATAAACGTCAAAATAAACGTCTTTGGTGTGAACAATGTAAGCGGCCAGAACATATCAAAAATAAATGTTTAGGAAATATATGGGAAACTAGCAAACTGGCAACCTCGAAAAAGGAATGAAAGTCATGGATTTCATACTCAATCGAGCCAAGAAAAAACTATTATCTCCGATGTTCATAACCCATTCACCAAAGAACAGATTAAACAATATTATAAATTCTTCAACTAAATGGCCTTCAATGCGTCTTCCAGCTCTAATGTTGGCTCGTGCTTCATGACTTAATCTAGTAAACTCAATTCATCATTTCTTAACCATTCAACGACCCCTTGGACCATTAATTCTGGGACCTCTGACTATATGACAGATGACTCGACTCTTTTTTCCTTCTATTATCCTTGTTCTTGACAGACTACTGTTAGAATTATTGATGGATCATTAATTATAGTTGTTGGCATAAGCGATATTCAATTGTCTTAGTACATTTTGAAATCTATTTTTTATGTACCTAATCTAAAATGCAATCCGATTTCTGTCAATAAAGTCACCCTTGATAATCAGTGTTTTGCTAAATTCTTACCCTTGTCATGTCTTTTTCAGGACCTATTATCGGGAAAACGATTGGCAACGCTAGAATTCACAAAGATCTTTATTAATTTGAAGATAAAAATAGTCAATTTTTAGTATCTTATGTTACTTTTTTCTGATTCTAATAATAGGGAAATAATATTTTGGCACTATCGTCTTGGTCATCCTAATTTTGGTTATTTGAAGCGTTTGTTTCCATCATTGTTTACAAATAAAGATCATTTGTCTTCCAATTGTGAAGTGTGTTAACTAGCCAAGCATACTCGCACTCATTTCTCTCCCAAACGATATAAACCATCTACTGCATTTTCATTAATTCACAGTGATATTTGGGGCCCCTCACAAATTCACACTTCTCATGGGAAAAAATAGTTTGTCTCATTTATTGATGATCATATACGGATTACTTAGGTTTATCTTCTTAAAGACAAGTCTGAAATCAATAACATTTTCAAAGTCTTCCACAAAATAATCTAGACCCAATTCTAAACAAATATCCAAATTCTTAGAACCGACAATGACAAAAAAATATTTCAATGTCATTTTAAATGACTATTTAGTGGAAAATAGAATTGTTCATCAAAGCTCATGTGTTGACACTCCACAACAAAATAGAGTTTCTGAACGTAAAAATCGTCATTTACTCGAGGTTGCCCATGCTCTTATGTTCACCATGCATGTTCCAAAATTTTTATGGGGCGATGCAATCCTCACAACCATGTATCTTATTAATCGTCTTCCTAGTTGCTCCATAAACTTTGTCACACTTTTGTCCCTTCTCACCCAAACATATCCACAAATTTTCAACTTCAATAATCTACCATTAAAGACCTTTGGATTATGGCTTTTGTGCATATCCATGCTCATAAGTGCAGCAAATTTAACCCTCGAGCCCTTAAAACTATTTTGTCGAGTATTCTCCTACTCAAAAAGGTTATCGATGTTATTGTCCACAAACAAAGAAAACATATGTTACTTGTGATGTCACTTTTTTTAATGTACCCAATATTTCTCTCACACTTTGCTTCAAAAGGGGAAGGATGATGAAGTTTTAAAATTAGTGGAAGAAGAGAATCAGAGGCCTGGCCGTGTTACACCACACGGTCATAGTGATGACTGTGGTGGCAGTAGAACTCCCTCAAAGGATGATGAAGATATCCTTCCTGTCCTTAGTGTTGATTTGGACATTACACCTCTCTTCATATCTGATCCTATCCAAGTCAATCCTCAAATTAGTGAAACAAGAGAAGTATCGAGTAAAAAATGAGATATCTTGGTTTATTCAAGGAGAAAGACTTCTCAGGCTAATGGATAAATTGTGAATTCTAACCACAACCAAGAAGATGAACCGATGGTAGAATCCTATACGAGTCAGGTATAATTTTCGATCTTGATATACCTATTGCATTCAAAAAGGGCATCCGATCTTATCCCAAATATCTCATTTCGAACTTTATCTCCTATTCTAATCTATCCTCCACATTTCGTGTTTTTTCTTCAAAATTGTCTAGTCAATTGATTCCTAGATCTGTCATGGAGGCACTAGCTATTCCTGAGTGGAAGACTACTGTTCTTAAAGAAATGCATGCTCTCAAATAGAATAAGACCTAAGATTTGATGGAATTACCATAAGGGAAATATGTTGTTGATTGAAAATGGATTTTTACTATTAAGTACAAGGCTGATGGTTCAATTGAAAGGCATAAGGCTCGTCTGGTGGCCAGAGGCTTTACTCAAACCTATGAGATTGATTACTCCGAGACTTTTGCTTTGGTTGCCAAACTTAATACTGTCAGAATTCTTCTATCATTGACAGCTAATCTAAATTGGTCATTATATCAACTTGGTATAAAAAAATGTCTTTCTCAATGGAGAGCTTGAAGAGGAGGTTTATATGAATCAATCTTCAAGATTTGAAGAAAATTTGTGGTAAAATTGTATACAAACTCAACAAATCTCTCTATAGTTTAAGATAGTCACCTCGTGCTTAGTTCGATCAATTATCCAAGGTAATCAAAAAGTTTGGATATATTCAGGGACAAACAGATCCTACACTATTTGTTAAACACTCTGATAGAGGAAAGATCACCATTCTTATAATGTATGTTGATAATATCATCATCACTGGGAATGATAATAAAGAATTGGAAGAAATCAAGAAAATAATAGCACGAGAATTTGAAATCAAATATCTTGGAACATTAAGAAATTTTTTGGGAATGGAGATTGCTCGAAATAAAAAAGGTATTTCAGTCGCTCAAAGGAAATACAATGTAGATCTATTAAAGGAAACTAACATATTGGGATGTAAGCCAAGTAGCACGCCAATTAAACTAGGGAATAAGAGAAAATGTTTGAAGGAAACCCGCTTGACAAAGATAATTATCAGCGTCTAGTTGGAAAACTCATCTATCTCTCACATACACGGCCATATATTACTTTTGCAATTAGTCTAGTAAGTCAATATATGCACTCACCATGTAAAGGTTATCTAAATGCAATATACAGAATCTTAAGATATCTGAAATAAACTCTAAGAAAAGGCCTATTCTTTACAAAAAGTAAGGATAGAAGAGTGTGTACATACACTAATGCAGATTGGACAAGATCAATTGATGATAGGAAGTCAACTTCTGAGTATTGCACAATAGTATGGGGTAATTTAGTGACATGGCATAGCAAAAAACAATCTGTGATTGCAAGAAATAGTGTTGAAGCGGAATACAGAGCTATGAGTCATGGAATATGTAAACTCATCTGAATCAAACGAGTGATGAAAGACTTGAAAATTCAATTTGAAGATACTATATTGTTTCATTGTGATAATAAATCGGCTATTAGTGTAGCTCACAATCCAGTTTATCATGATCGAACGAAACATGTAAAAGTTGATTGTCACTTCATTAAAGAAAAGGTGGATGAAGGCATTATCAGTATTGAGTATATTCCTACATCTCACCAACTAGTCGATCTTCTTACAAAAGAATTATCTAAACAAACTCATAAATTTCTTGAAGGCAAGCTTGGTCTCATCAATATCTACAACCAAGCTTGAGGGGGAGTGTGAAAAACAATCAAATCTTTCTTTATGGAGAGTCAACCAAATCATTAGTAAAAAAGAATATAATTTATTAGATTGAGAATAATTTATTTTTGATAGAATAATAATTTATTTTAGTTGAATAGTTTTCTTTCTTTCATTATTTATTCTTTCCTTGTTTATTAAATCTTATTGTATAAAAGCGTATCTTTGGTTCATGAATAAAATTATGTGAGAATATTTCCAGGTTGCTAGTATTTTTATGTATGCTTAACATGAAAAGAATACTGTCAATGATTCATAGGTTTTCTTCTCAAATTGTCATTACTGGAAATATCATTAGTAGGTGCTAATTAAGATCTATTTTATAGACTTTGTGTCTAGAGCAGAAATTTGCAAAGGAAACAGAAACCTGTTACTACGTCTTCTGATATACTTAGATAAATGGCATACCTAAGAGGCTCGAGTGTGCTTTCTCCCACATAAGCAACTGCAGCAAAGTGCATAACAGCATCAAATGCATTTTTTTCAAAAATATTGTTGACCTAGTGTTCTGTTAAGGAATAAACTTGTAGGCAACTGTTAGCCAAAATGTCAACAAAGGCAAAATGTTAGTTTCTCAGAATGTCAAATTGCCAGGATACAGCTCCAGCGTCTCCTAAATCAGCATAAATGAATTGAAGCCTTCCAGGTTCCGGAAATAGCTGTTGAAGAACTTTAATTGCTCCAAGATTTCCTCTGGAAAGGTTATCCTGTATAAATCAGCCAAAAGGAATAATTATAACAACAGAGGTGATGGTTATTAGATTGGAGGACATGGTGCATTAATATCTGCTTAGTGAAGTTACTATACCACTATGGTGACCCTGTAATTGTCTTTCAAGAGCCGAAGTGCAGCATGTGAACCAATATAGCCAGCACCTCCAGTTACTAAGACATGAGTCACTCCAGGCTCATGACGAGAAAACTGTAAATTGAACAATAGTGAATTCACAGGTTGCTTTGAGATTGTATGAATTGATAGCATGGATGAAGATTAACAGAATCTAGCTTACAACATAGCAAATTACTAAATTCGTAGTGAAGATAAGGAACAAGGAAAATCAAAGAATTATGTAGGGAAAAAAGAAGCAATCAATGATATTTGCAAAGTATAATCACTATCTCTTCATAATCCTTTTCCAAGGAACTGTAAAAATCATGATAAGGATGAGGAAACAGTAACAAGAAAGTAGGGCAGAAATAAGTTCACCATGGACAAAATTGTTTTATTTTTACACAAGTTGATTGTTTTTTTTCATGAAAACGAGAAGATCAGAAAAATAACAATTACCCAAATTGATTTGAATAAAACATACCACACTGGGGCCACTAAAACTTGGGGACTGCTTTAGGATCAGTATGCATAAGGCTGTAAACATGAATGCCATTGCAAGCTTTGCAAGAATCTGTGGCTTGCGGCGTGACTCTGAGTAGTCCATGCCTAAAAGAAGAAAAATAGCAAAATCCAGTATTTTGATCAGTAAAAATTTGAAAAAGTTAACGGTAAGGAACAAGCTGAACTAGTCCTCAACATCAGAACCTTGAGAAAGAAAATTTCAGATAATTTAACAAGTTGCATAAAGGATCTGAATTCTCTTACATAATCCTTTTCTTCAAACAAACTTCTCCATATGCAAACAAATAAAAATAAGTTCGCCATAAAAAAAATATATAGTGCATGATGTAACTTTACCATCACAACAATTATATAACTTAACCATTCTCAAAAGGTGTAATTAACTTTGTCATTCTAAAATTTAGAAAAACGATCATTCAAATAACTAAGTAGAAGACATGCGAGTCTGCTAAAAGCAATAATGTTAACCTGATAAGGGCCAAGGTCTACTAGCCCTGGGCTGACTACGACTTCTATTTGCAGGTAGCATGTGAGGGAGATCCTTCATATCACGCCACTAGAATCAGATGGAAATTAGGGTAAAACAACCCTCTACCGTCAAATGATCTTAGCCGTCAATTACAAACCAGATGAAGCGAGCTGCAGAAGAGAGAAAAAAACGTTAGACTCGGCTTGGAAGAGAAGATCGCAATCAACTTCTCTTAGAAATCAGAAAAGCCCGAAGCCTTGGAATTATACGCATTAATTACTCAGGTCAGAAGAATCTCAAACCAGCACGAAATGCAAACCGGCCACAATAAATGAAACGGCAAAGACTGGGAATCACAACCCTGAATCATCGAAGAAACAGAAACACAACAAGACGGCCGATCGGCAAGAAAACCGGATCCAGAGAAATAAGATCGCAGAAGCTCAAATCCAATGATTCGACAACAGAACACTCAAAATTCAAATCAAATCGAACCTCCGTCGGAATAATCGCGATAGAACAGAATCATCCGGTGGCGGTGAGGAGACGCGTACCCGGAGGCGCAGGATGGGCGGCGAAAGGGAGGAGAAGGCGAGAAGCATGCGAAGTAGCGGAGAAGCTCGGACCGAGTCGCAGTGGCCTCTTGGAGGCGATTGAAGGGCGGAATATTTCCAAAAGTTAAATATAAATATCCCCTTCTTTAATCGAATATTCAACTATTTAGCCAATTTTAGTAAAAGACGCACAAATATTTAATATTTCTATATAAATATAAATATTTAATAATAAACAAAAAGCAAAGAAACCACAACCATACATTTAAGTCAAACATGCTGACTTTTCTTCACCAAATATATAAAAACTAAATTTAATATTCTCATATTTTTGAAAAGTATTTTACTCCAAATATCAGCTCCCAATTTTCAAATATTTTTTTAAAATAAAATACTCAAAAGAATAATAAAAAATAAATTAAAGAGAAAAATTAATCAAATCTCATCATTTCCTTGAAAATATTGACTTTGTCTCTTTTTCCATCGTATTCATTAAATAGTTGGATTCATATAAAATTATAATAAATAATATTCCTGATTAATATGTCTCACTTGAATTGTCGACGTTATGAGTTTGGCCTTTCTGTTCTTTAATTATTATTTTTATTCTCTCTTTGAAAAAACTTGTTCAACGAAGTATAAGTCTATGCCTAACTCCTAACTCTCACCAAACACTTGTTTATGGAACAATGCCAGCATAAATGCTGAAAGAATTTTTTTAATTTGAATTGAATTCGTCAGATTAATCTGAATTTTCGATGGACCGACTCATTCCGGTTCATCCGAATGGAGAAATGTCTTCTTGTGTTTAAGAAGCCACTGCTTCCTAAGATGACTCAAATGTGTGAATTAACATATATATTTAATTAAATATATTTATAAAAGTGAAACATGATTAAATGACCTAATTAAGCTAATTATATTTATCAGGTTGCATTAAATTTAAATTTAAATATGAATTTTGTTTTATGTAGAGATTTATTTTTCTAAAATTAATTTCTAATTTACAATGGACTAAATTAGAAATATAAAAAAAAAAATTATAAATTACAAATAGAGATTGAGGTTTCGTATTTATATGTAATTAGGCTAATTTTATAAATATTCATTATTATTTTGCGGGGCTCTCAAGAATTTATTCATGGCCTTCATTTATATTTTGATCATTATATATAGATCACAATGTAGCAACTCTTAATTAGCTGTTACATTTAAATGATTTCATTAAATTCAAATAATTTCAATTAAGTTGATAAAAAATTATATAAAAATATTTTATATATAATATTTTTTGATTAACTTGAAACCATTTATTTTTTATATTACGTAACTAGAATAATTTTTAGATGAAAAATATAAAAGATTTCTTTTAATCTTGTTTTTTAAGATTCAAATAAAGGCAAAAAAATAAGGACATTTCATTTTTAATTAAATTTAAATGGGCGTACCATCTACTAAGAATTATCTAAATTACCCTTACATTACTTTTATAACTTCTACACGTTATAGTAATTAATAAATAATTATTGTATTTATAGAAACTACATGATAATTTCTATACACTTGTTCAGAATTAAATTATATTCATTTAAAATATAACTAGCATTCAAAAAAACAAAATTAAAATAATATAAAATTATCATCATAGAAATTAACAATTAATTCCTACATACTATAGAAGTTACAATATGTTAGTTTTAAGATTAATCAGGATCATATTATATTTATTTAAAATATAATAAATATTATAAATTTTTTCTATCATTTATTTTAATTTATTAAAATATTATTTTAATTAAATTATCATTTAAAAAAAAAATTAAAATAATATAAAATTATTATTATTATAGAAGTTAATTGTTAATTTCTATCTAATCTAATAATTCAAATAATAATAAAATATAAAATTTAACATGAAAGCCGTTACATGTGTCATATCAAACTTTTTTAATCGAACAAAATGTCCTTTTACTGATTCCAATGGTAAAGTTGTAGCGAATTTTAATTGACAACGATGTCTTTATTGCAAGGGAAAAAAAAATTTTCTAATTTTGTTCGGCTAAAAAAAATTTCAAGTGACATGATAAACATGGTTAACTAAAAAAGTTGCACGTTACATGTGGCTTGCCATGTCTTTAATATTAAATTTTATATCATTATTTTAGTATATTTACTCAAATAATAATAATATTTTAAACAGTAAGTTATAATAATTTTACACAGAATTATTATAAAAACTAAAAAGTGCTGAAATAATGATATTTTAAAATGAAAAAAATAGGTCCTTTTTTAATCAAAACGAAAACTAGGGGCGGCAGTGCGTTGGCGGCGGTGCGCCTGCTGTTGTCGCTTGTGGACAGAGGTGAAAGGATCGAATGGGCACGAATTCGCGTATGCCTCTCGAGGTATTTCTATCCTCCAATCATTTCCTACTGTAATCAACTCCGTCCACAGAGTTTCCAAGCGGTTTCAAATCCATCATTTCCACTCCGAGTGGTTTTCTAGACGGTGCTACTTACAGCCGTAGGTTTCTGATTCTCTTACTCTACGAGTTTCAGAATCTAAAAGGCAAGAAGGTTTTTTTTTATGTTACATTTTCAAAGGGCGCAGCAATTTTTTCTTCAAATGCCTGGTTATTTGCTGTTTTCAGTTAACAATCGCATGCTGTATGTGCTTTGTTCGTGTAAGTTTAGGTCAAAATTTATTCTTTCTGGCACAGTATTGCGCATTTTTCCCCCGTTTGATTTCTTGATCTCAAATTGCTATCTTTTGTCTCCTCGTAATCCTCTTTGACTGCTGTTTCTCCTTTATCCAGGACCCCTTTCATTGAACTCTTGTTCGGCGGAACTGCTGGATGCTTTTGACGTTCATCACGTTTGAAGCTTAATCGATGGAGACTCGTGAACCGATGGTTTCTGCAGAATGGCTGCATTCTAATCTCGCAAATTCTGATATAAAGGCACGTTTTTTACCTTTTTTTTTTTTTTTTTTGCTTTGTTCTAGATGTGGTTAGCCCAGCAGACATTGTTGTGGTAATAATTAGATCAAAGTTGATTAGATTGACCAAGCTCGAGTTGACCCATGTTTGAGTTTCGATGTTTGATCAATATGTTAGTGGGTTAAGTGAGACGTTAAGTAGGTCAAGGTTGACCAAGTAAA
Organism: Curcuma longa; assembly: GCF_044706935.1. Classification (NCBI taxonomy): domain Eukaryota; kingdom Viridiplantae; phylum Streptophyta; class Magnoliopsida; order Zingiberales; family Zingiberaceae; genus Curcuma; species Curcuma longa. The sequence continues at coordinate 5,439,460 of NC_133874.1, forward strand.
TTATGGTTGACACATTTGATGGTTAGAAAGTCCGACAAGGAGTTGACAAGTGGAAAGTTCAAGTGAGTCATGGTTGACTAGACACTTACGACGGAAGTTTAACAGGGAGTTGGCAAGTGAAAAGTTCAAGTGGGTCACGATTAATCAGATATTTAACGGTTGGAAGTTCAATAAAGAGTTGGCAAGTGGAAAGTCCAAGTGAGTCACGATTAATCAGACATTTGACGATCGGAAGTCCAACGAGGGAGTTTAAGTGGGGCTAGAAAGATTGGCTACTTGGCACAAGACAGGAAGTTATAACATGTCAAGGTTGATTAGATGCTAGGCAACAAGAAGTCCGGGCAAATCAAAGTTGATCGGATGTCGAGCAAAGGAAGTCTTAGCAAGTCAAGGTTGATTAAATGTTAGATAACGAGAAGTCCAAGTAGGTCAAAATTGATAGGATGTTGAGCAAAGAAAGTTCTGGTAGGTTAAGGTCAATTAGATACCAGGCAAAACGAGAATTCAGCTTTGGTAAGACTAAAACAGGAGTATCAATCGATTGATAGGGTGTACGATCGATCGATGGACTCTAAATTAGGATTGTAAATGAGCCAAACCAAGTCAAGCTTTGTGGTGTTCAAGCTTGTTTGATAAGTTAACCGAGCTAAGCTAAGCCAAGCCAAGTCGAGCCTAACATGAACTAAGTCGTTGAAATTATTGTTCAAGCTTGACTTGGTTTCTTTTTTATGAGCTTAAGTTTGGTTCAAGCTTGGCTTAAGCTTGGTTGGTTTAGATGTTATCGAGTTCTAAATTCAAGCTTGTTTGATTATTTAAAATTTTTACATTTTAAGCTTGTTTAGTTGATTATTGAGCTTAATAATACAAATTTATTTGTTCATTTTGAAAGTTTCATTTTGAAAGTTTTTATTTAACATGTTGATAAGAGTTTTGTTGATGAACATGGTTTACGAATATTGTTCACGAACGTTGTTCGCGAACATTAACGAGCTGAACAAGTTTGTTCATTTAGTTTAACGAGTTGTTCAAGCTTGTGCATTTAATTGATCTTGTGTGAACATAAACAAGCACTTATCAAGTCGAATACCAAGCTTGTTCACGAACGTTTGGTTCATTTATAACCTTACTCTAAACTCTGAATTTGGGGTTTGAGAGTTTTTTAAGGTTTGTTGTAATAATTAGGGTTGCTACAATATCAGGGTTTAGGATTTTTGCTATTGTACTAGTTGATTGACGAGTTTGATCAATCTACTGCGGACACTGTAGTAGCGAACAGTACAAGGTCTCAAAGGAATACTTGGTATCAAAAGAAATATGATAGATATTTCCCCAGTAACCCTTATCGATCTCAAAGGGGTATCTAATCAGTTTCCACTCACGATACTATTTTTTTTAAAAAACAAGGATTGCGAACATAAGAAGGCGTTGCAATCAAAATAGACTTATTATTTTAGAATCTAGATTTTTCTAAGTGAGCTTCCATGATCCGAATTTATCCAATAACCAAAATGTAGTTGAGAGATCATCTTAGAAGCACAAGTACTAATGGTTCTATGAATCATGATTAATTTCTGACCGGAGTTGATTGATGAGTTTAAGCAATCGACTAATGACACTATAACAACAAACTTGATTGGTTGCCTATCAATCGATCGATTAGGTTTAGTAGTGGATTGATGAGGCTTAGTAGTTGACTAATGGTGGTCAAATTGAGGTGGAAAGACTCATTCTACAAGTGCAATGGTCAGATTTGACGGAGCAGTCAATTGATAGGTAAGATTAGTCTACTTATAGGTGGAAATCAACCTGACGACAATCCTATAAAAGAGGATTTCGAGGAAGTTTGAACTAGCTGGTTCTTGAAGGGTTAAAGACGAAGTGATGCTAAATTTCTTATCATCAAGAGGCAATCCAAAACAACAAGAACGTATCCAAAGTCAAATTTTCATTAGTAAAGTTGTTTTACTTTCATTTGTATCTATATTTTAGTTTCTTGTTGTATTGTTTGTAATAAACAAGTTGTAAAAAGGCTTTTCCACCTTCGGAAGGTATCCGAGAAGGAGAAGATTAGTGATAATAGTTCATTAGGATTAGGTCTTGGATATTGCAACCTTAGGAGGTTGTGAACCAGGTAAACCGACCATGTTTGCATTGTGTCGTCGATTGTATTTCAAATTTCCGTTGTGCAATCGATGTCATAATTTGTAGTGATGATAAGAGTTATAATGATGATGTCTGTTTTTAACTCCATCATTGCTTTGACTTTGTCAACACAATCTCAATCCACAGTATAGAGAACAAATAATGATGGCTGATTAGCATCATTATAAAGAGTGATTTCGGCCCTTTCAGTGCAAGATTGACAAAAACCCAACCCTCCAAGGATAAAACTAGGATCCCCTCAGCAGGCATGACTGTGAGAAGTTGACACAAATTTTGGGTACCAATTTGAACAATAAATTCAAAATGAAGTAGGAGAAAAGATAATCTTTAACTATTGAAATATTGTTCGTGATAATCTCGGTAACCTATGGATATCAATTTCACACTAGTCCTTTCCTCATTGTAGCTGCCTAGATTCCTTCAGCCGCCCATTAGCAGAAGAGAAAGAGAATGTTGCTGTGGAGCAGGAATCACAAGAGAGACTACAATGAGAAAACATTAGGATTTTCTCTTCTTGCATCCTTTTTGTAAGTGTTAAAGCAATGGCATAGATGGTGGAGGGCAAATTCAAAGATTACGAGGTTAATGGGAGGATAGATAATTATCATCTTTCCACCTTTTCCTCTCCACTAATTTTTATCCTGAAAATAGCGGTTGATTTTATCTATGAGAGAGAAACAAGGGGAAGTCTTTATCTATAATAGAGAAACAAGGAGATATGCTTATCCATGGAATATCTTGAATTTTATTTTCTAAGTGTGGTTTATTTATATATTTTTCCATCAGAATAATTAGAAAATAAAATATATTTGTTTTAAATTTCTCCGGTCAACATAAATATGGGTTGCCATCACAATAATTCTTTTTTTAAAAAATTAGTGAACCATGATTCAGAATTACATTGTGAAGAAAGTTAAAAGCTGCAAGCTAACAGATTATTGCCAATATTTCCAGTGCCATAGAAGCGCAATGCAAAAATTAGAACAAATACAACAATAAGGCTCATGCCACATAGATATCTCATGTACTGAACTTGAAGTGGCAGTAGCATTCTCACTTGCCAACGTAGCAGGAGCAGATCCACCCACCTGTCAAGAAAGTCAGTTGAGGAAACTTCAGCTTGGAGCTTTTTCTTATGGTGGATATCCTGGGTCATGGTCATAATCATTTGTGTAGTCGACCAGAGACTGATTTAGATGTTGTGCAGGCCTCCACCAAGGGAGTCCGTCATTGTATCTGGTTATCCTTCTCTCTGTTTGTCTCTGCCATAAGTTTCATTATAGGGGTCTCCAGGTAGGATAATGCAAAACCAAAATGGTAGTAGCAAGATGAAAAATGATTTCCTTTTTCTTTATCTGACATAGTTTTGTAACCACTTGTTAGGGCCCTTTAATTGCACGACTCATGTCATTACTTAGTTGTATGAAGGGGTGATGACTCGGGTTGACAAGTCACTCTCATTGACACAAGACACACTTAATATCAACCTGAATGCAACTCATTTAACAAATAGATCAAAATCTATGATCCACACATGACCTGTTTATAACATTGATCCAAATAATTAAACGGGTATAGGACAGGTTGTCTAACAAATATTAACAATTAGAAATACAAAATACTATTTTTATTATACAAAATCTTAAAATATAATCTATATCATTGTATGCTACAATTTACATGTTCTTATACTATATATTCATAGATTATATATGAATAACTTGTATAGGTTACAACTAATTTAAATAATTAAACATTTATACATTTTTAAACAGGTTATACAATGTTTATGATTCAGCCAGACTTGTTTATTTGTGGGTCAACTTCTTTATGACCCAAATTTGTTTAGCTCAAACTCAAATGCACAAAATTGCAGGTCAGGTCGTGTCGTATAAATGGGTGATATGCCAACTGTTGTCGCCCCTAGCTCTATGCCTGTTTTTACCAATTTGAGTTAAAACTTGGAATTTACGGTTGGAGTTTCAAAGTAACACATATATAAACATAGGATAATTCAATTAACCATTCAACTCACCTGACATATGAAGAAATTCAACTTAACCTTTTAGTTTAGCACAATAATTCCTTATTTCTTGATCCACTCTTCTTAATTATTATGTAATTAGCAAGCTGGAATGTGAAGTAATGAATATTTATTGTATCTTTTTCAAGATTGATGTACAATAGGGAAATACAATAATGATAAGCAACACTTAAATTGTTTTTTTACTTGTTTTAGGTACTGGATGCTTCCTGGTACATGCCTCAAGAGAAGCGGAATCCACTTGAAGAATATCAGGTTTTGATGACTGAACTGTTACCATGTCATGCCATTTTTTATGACTTGTTTCTTCTGGTTTACTAGTCAAACCTAATTCTTATTTATGAATAGCCCTGTACTTGTGAATCAAGTGAAAATGAAGAATTCAGATCAACCTTAACTGCAAATTAGATTATATATGGTCTGGTTTAAGATATTTAACTTTAAGACTCATTTCTGCCGGTGACTGATACAAAAGTAGACAGATCCTTCTTCTCCTCAGAAAACAAGGGGAAGACCCTCTTACTAATTGGTCGTATTCACCATTTGAATAATCTAAGGATCTTTTACGGTGGTACAGTCACAGCAAGTAATGTTCAGATTCTTTTCCAAGCAGAATATTGAATCTAGTCTTTGTGGCTCATCTGATAACAAAAAATGTGGCTCTTATTTTTGATGATCATAGGGATTCTTCATCTAGCTTAATTGACTAATGGAACACTTAGTCAATTTTAATAAAATTATCAATATCCATACTAATTTTCTTCTTGATCCAACAAAGTAGATCTATCCATCTGTTAAGTATCTCTCTCTTTTTTTCCCCCCACCCATTGAACTCTACAAACTATTTCTGCAGCTATCAGTTTATTTTTAAAAAGTAACTATCAGATCTAGCATAGATGTCAGTCATGCTTGGAAGATATTTTTCGCCAGTTTAACCAAGAAAACTGATTTGGGAGAAGTTTTGCTATATTTAATTGTAACACAAAATGGACATATCGATTCAGTCTCCCATAACAGACTGGGTACCTAGGTTCAAATCTCTTTTCTTTCAATATTAAGGGCCTCTGTTTAACTTGACAATTTTCTCATTGATGTCACCAGAAAGAATATGCAATGTAGAATTGCTTTTATGTTGATTTTATTGGTGGGCACCAATACCAAAATGGTCTTCATTTTAATAGCCAGATGGAACCGGATTGGCTTCAGATTTTTGTACAATTTATGGATGATGAGATTTATCTTTTTTGAAGAATTTTTGCTATCAAACATGAATGATACTTGAAGATTACCTAAGTTCCTCACTTGGACCAATCAAAAACTTGTAAAAGTCATATAGCATACATCAAATTTAGCGGGTATTGCAATTTGTAGCTTTCTCAACTGTTGGTAATCTGAACCTTCTCATATAGAGATTGGGTGGACTAAACCTAGTTTGCTCAAAGTCATTTTTTTCAAATGAAAAAAAGGGCGGGTCATGTTTCATTTCACTTTGCTTGGAAAATATAATTCCCATTTATATGCACTCAGATATTCTTGCAATAATCTGAACATGCTCAATTCTTGCAATAATTTCCATTTAGAAAACCTCAGAAGGATTATATGATCTATATAGGGTTATAGTGGAAAAGGTAAAAGGTTTTATTTTTCAATTGGGTCATACCTAACCATTTCTTCTATATCCTGTGAAGCATGATCTTTTCATAGTATTTGGTTATTCCCTTGCTGTGGATCTTCTTGTTCTAGAAAAAGATTAGTTGGAGTGGAGATCAATCGACTGACATGTCAATAGGCAATAGCTGGGTTTTTCTCATTTAGTACTTTTCAATCCCAGTCTAGATTATTAATTTGGATTAATTTTTCTGTTGCCAATCTTTCTAGTTTAAGCTCAAAGATTACACCTTAATATTCCTTTTGCCCAGATTTTTTTGGTTGAAAAATTCCACCACTGTATTTGATTCAGGTTGCTCACATTCCGGGTGGCGTTTTCTTTGATATTGATCAAATATCTGACCCAACAACTGATGTGAGATATCTTACACTCTGCTTTTTAACCGTTATATTATCTGCATTAATAGAATAATACTAGAGAATGCAGGTCATGTTGGTAACTCTTATGTGAATTTATCCCCTTTTTTCTTTTGATAATTCAAGTTCTTTTTTACTTATGAAATTGTATTTCACAATATCCTTCATATCTATGATTCTTAAGGATCACTGGATTATGTTCAGGTTAATTATAGGATAAACTAAAGGAAATGGTCTGTTGACCAACACAATTTGTTTTATGGATGAAATTGCAAAAAAATGTTTAAGTTAACCAAAGTGTTTCAACCTGTCATATCGCTTTCACATAGATTGACCTGATCATTTTAGCTTATTTTTATTTGAGATTTAAAGAGTTCGATTTTTTTCATTTAGATTATATACTGTGTAGGTTTAAGTGATTTTTAGATAAACATGGAGTTAAATGAGTTGATTAATCATTCTGACCACTAAGCTTGTAAACTGAAGCTTGATTGGGTCATTGTTCAGGAATGCTTGATAGCTATGGTTACTTCCCTTGTGATTTTTTCCCATATAAATAGGAATTTTATAGTAGGCATTTATGTATTATCATTGGTGGTGTGATTTACTTGTGTAAGAGTTGAGACTAGTTTAGGAGTTTTCTATAATTAAGATGTATGCACTACCAAAAACTACTAGAGATTACCACCAGATTCCTTTACATTTTAAAGCCAGAAAGATGCTGTCTTATTCAATTTATCAAATTGTTATAATTTCTTTCGACCCAATGATATCTGGAAATGTGAGTGAACAACTTGTTCCATATCTTGTATGCCGTGTTTTTGAAATGTGGGTGAGCAACTTGTTCCATATCTTATTTCTTCTGGTGGTTTTGGGTCATGGCTTGATTTTGATCGCTTATTTCCTTTATTTTGTAGATTAAAACATTTAAGTGAACAGGAGACATAATCCTCACCTTGTTCGCATTTTTTTTCTTGTAGGGATAATAAATAAGAAATGAGATTCAGTCTTGTCTAACTCAAGATCCACATCAATATATCTGTGTTGTGATTCAGTAGTATTCTTAGAATAGGCACTGGATTAGTTAATAGTATTTAGGTTATCCAAACTGGTTCCTATATTTTCTATTTCTACTCACTGACCTTCTGAACTACTTTCCCTATAATATTAAAGCATTTCACTTGAATCAGTTGCCGCACATGTTACCATTGGAAGAAGCTTTTGCAGCTGCAGTTTCTGTTCTTGGTATTCAAAACACGGATAATATCATTATTTATGATGGAAAAGGACTATTTAGTGCTCCTCGTGTCTGGTGGTATGTTTGGAACGTGGTTCTTGTAAACTCTTTAATTTGTGCTTCATTCCTCATAAGTTCCAATAATGTTCTTGTTGGAATGTGTTTTCTAATGTTACAAGTTGACTCAGTCAAGGTAAAGATAAATTTAGGTGTAGTTTAAAATAATCTGTGTTTTCCTTTAGCTTTCCTTATCATGATAGCTGCACTTTTCTGTATTTATATTACACAATATTCTTGTAATCCTATTCCAGTAATTCAGTTGCATGTGGATATGCTACAGTGCTATAGTTGTATTAAATGTTAATTTTGTATCTAAAATGGTTATCAAAATGATAAGACCATGTAGTTTAGTTGATAGTGCAGGATGAATGCTTCCTAGACTGTTGGCATGCTGCATGGACTATAATTTCAAGTTACATTCTCAAAAAGATTATATAATTTTGCCTTGTGGATTAGGGTGATGGACAAGTAATTAAAATTCCATTCATATACCATTTTTCTTCCATTGAGACTAAAGTCGACATCCAATTGGCCATACCAGTAAGTTGGATGGATATTCAAGGCTTACTTTCACAACCCAAGTTGATCTCCATGGCCGGTGGCGGCTTGACATGCTCCTGCATTAACAATGTTACAATCTCTTGGGCACTTGCTTGGAATCTTGTAGAAATACAACTTACAAAAGATATTTATAACATTCACTTCTGCAGATGCCATCATCAGAAAACAAAAACAAAAAAAAAAAAAATCACTGCAAAGAACCTGTGAAATAAATTCCAAACTGCATATATCTAACTCTGAATGAGGTGCTTTGTTTAGCCGACAATATAATTAAAGAAAAGCACTACTAACTAAGAAATAGTTGAAAATAAGATACAAGAATCAAAAAGAAGATGATGAAGCTGTATTGTAATGGTCAAGCTACCATATACATAGCCTAATTTGTTGTTCCAATGGAGAACAAAACACATAGGGATTAATTGTCATTTCATCAACTAGAAGGTCGATTCTAATAAAGTTGTCACCTTATTATTAGTTCCAAATTTGATCTGCCAAATATTATAGGTTGCATAGTGTAAAATTTAAATAGACAAATTCCCTAAATAATGCATTTGTTTTTTTCCCAAATTACACACCACATTTTGTATTTTCCTAAATCATGCACCACTTTCTCAAAATACCTCTAAATACGTAAAATTAACACCTTTTTATTTTTAATCTTTTGGACGGCCAAAACTTAATATTTTGGACAAATAAATATGCTATAATTCCTGACAACGAGATGTGCAAAACAATTTTTTGGGGGTTAGAATGGGTTAAGAAGTAACTCAGTGTGTTTTTATTTCAAAACACTCTGATATTCATTTTTAAAAAATGATTATTGTCCACTAGAAAAGATTGGAATGGTCTAGTTGAGGCTCCCAAGAAGGTGCTAGTAGTTTTCTTTCTTTCTTTTTTTTTGGGCAAAATGACTAATTTTAGGACATTAAAGTGGTTTACAAAAACGGCTTGGTGGCCTTGCACTTGCCAAAAAAATAAAATCAGATCATATTCTTATTCCTTAGGCTCCCAAAACTCATAAATATTTTCATTTTTATCATATGAGTAGTGCAAGGTCATCAAGGTTTTTTTTAACAAAAAAATATCTTTGTGGCCCTGCACTTTAAGAACCTAAAATCAGAGTATGTTTATGCTCTCTAGACTCTTAGGGTGAATCATATCCATAATAAGTTGTCACATAAATAGTATATGGTCATTAAAGTGTGCTTGTGGAAATGCATTGATGGCCCTGTGCTTGCCAAATCATAAAATCAAACCATAGTGTTGCTTCTTGAACTCCGAGGAATTAATATATGTTTTAGTCATAGGACAACACAAGCTCATCAAGGTATTTTTGCAAAGCCATCTTGGTGACCCTACGCTGCTCATATGATAAAAATGAAAGCAGATATTACTTCCTATGAGTCCAAGGAACACAAATATGGTCTCATATCTGATTTTGAGTAATGCACGCCAGGAAGATGTTTTTACAAAACCATCTTAATAAC